>NC_132786.1:61625000-61937500 GCF_048418805.1 Vulpes vulpes | reverse complement strand
AGTGGTCCAGTTTCATTCTGCACATGGCTGTCCAGATTTCCCAACACGTTTATGAAAAAGTGGAAAAGACTCTCTTTTCCTCATTGTATATTCGATCTCCTTGTCTTAAATTAATTGACTTACTGTGTTCCATTGATCTGTGTGTCTGTTTTTATGCCAATATGATACTGTATTGATTGCTATAACTTTGTAATATAGTTTGAAATCAGGGAGCATGAGGTCTCCAATTTTGTCTTTCTTTCATAAGATTCCATTGGCTATTTGGCATCTTTTGTGGTTTCATACACATTTTAGGATTTTATTCCATTTCTTTGAGAAAGTTTGTTGGAATTTGACAAGGATGTCACTGAATCTCTACACTGCTTCGGGTAATATGGACATTATAAAAATATTAATTCTTCTAATACATGAGCAAAGGTATTTTCCCATTGTGTCTTCTTCAATTTCTTTTATTAGTGTCATAATTTTCAGTGTATGCGTCTTTCACTTTAGTTAAACTGTTCCTAGATATTTTCTTTTTTTTTTTTTTTTTAGGTATTTTCTTTTTGATGGCATTGAAAATGGGGTCATTTTCTTAATTTCTCTTTCCAGTAGCCTCATTGTTAGTTTATAGAAATACCACTGATGTTTGTATATTGGTTTTGTACTCTGCAGCTTTTCTAAATTCATTTATTAGTTCTAATAGTTTTTTATATCTTTAGAGTTTTATAAATACAAAATCAGGTCATATGCAAATCAGAACAGTTATATTTCTTCTTTTCCAATTTGGGTGTTTTTTATTTCTTCTTCTTGCCTAATTGCTCTGGCTGTGACTTTCAATACTATGTTGAATAAAAGTAGCAAGAATAGGCACCCTTATCTTACCCCTGATCTTAGAAAAAAAAGCTTTCAGCTTTTAGCAGTGAGGATTACGTTAGCTGTGGTCTTGCCATTCACAGCCTTTAGTACATTGAGCTGCATTTCCTATATACTCCCATGTTAACAGTCTTTATCATAAAAGGATATTGAATTTTTTTATTTATTTATTTTTTTAATTAATTTTTATTGGTGTTCAATTTACCAACATACAGAAAAACACCCAGTGCTCATCCCGTCAAGTGTCCACCTCAGTGCCCGTCACCCATTCCCCTCCAACACCCGCCCTCCTCCCCCCTTCCACCACCCCTAGTTCGTTTCCCCGAGTTAGGAGTCTTTATGTTCTGTCTCCCTTCCTGATATTTCCCAACATTTCTTCTCCCTTCCTTTATATTCCCTTTCACTATTATTTATATTCCCCAAATGAATGAGAACATACACTGCTTATGAAATGTTTTTACTGTATCTACTGAGATGATCACATGATTTTTATCCTTCATTTCATTAATGTGGTGAATTATGTTGGCTACCTGGTGGATGTTGAACCATCCTCACTTGCTTGTAATAAATCCCAATTTCTGATAAATGTATAATCCTTATAGTATATTGTTGAAATCAGATTCCTAATATTTTTTTGAGGATTTTTGCATGTGTGTTCATCAGGGGTATGGACCTATAATTCTGTGTGTGTGTGTGTGTGTGTGTGTGTGACTAATATCTTTGTTTGGTTTTGGTATCACAGTAAAACTGGCCTCTACCTCCCAAAATAACTTTAGATGTGATCCTTTCTCTTCAAATTTTTGGAATAATTTAAGAAGCATAGATACTCAATTTTACTTGAATGTTTAGTAGAAAGTGTCAAAGAAGCCATCCGGTCCTGGACTTCTGTTGGTTGGGAGGTTTTAATTATTGATTCAATATCCTTATTATTATTTGGTCTATTTTTTCAAAAATCAACCTTAGAAGATTGTTTCTCTCTAGGAATTTATCCATTTCTTCTAGGTTGTCTAATTTTTTGGTATATAGTTTTCCACAGTAGTCTCTTATGATCCTTTGCATTTCTTCAGTAACCACTGGAAACTTTCTTTCATTTTGATTTTATTTGAGTCCTCTCTCTGTTTTTCCTAAATAGTGTAGCTGAAGTTTATAGATTTTGTTTATCTTTTCAAAAACTTAGCTCTTAATTTTTAAAATATTTTATGATCTTTTTAGCCTATATTTGATTTATTTCCTCTCTGATCTTTATTATTTTCTTCTTTCTTTTAACTTTGGACTTTATTTCTTCTTCTTCTTCACCTTCTCCTTTTTTAAAAAGTTCCTTTAGGTATAAACCTAATTATTTGAGATATTTCTTGTTTTTTGAGGTAGTCTTGTATTGCTCTTACTTTCCCTTCTAGGATTGCTTTTGCTGCATTCTACAGATTTTGGTATGTTATACTCCCATTTTCATTTGTCTCCAAGGTATCTTTTTTATTTCTTATTTAATTTTTTCAATAACCTATTGGTTGCTGAAGAGCATGCTGTTTAATCTTTGCATTTGTGATTTTCCAGTTATCGTCTTGTAACTGATTTCTAGTTTCATACCATCATGGTTGGGAAAGATTGGATATGATTTCAATCTTACATTTTTTTGAAACTTGTTTTATGCCCTAACATATGATCTATTTTAGAGAATGTTTCATATGCACTCAAGATGAGTATATATACTACAGTTTTGAGATGGAATGTTCTGCATATATTAAGTCCATCTGGTCTAATACATCATTAAAGACTGATTTCCTTTATTGATTTTCATTGATGTAAGGGCAGTGTTAAAGTTCCTTACTATTACTGTGTTGCTGTCAATTTTTCCCTTTAGCTTTGTTAATGTTTCCTTTATAAATTTAGTTGCTCCTGTGTTGGGTGCATAAATATTTATTAATATTACATCTGTTTGTTGGATTAGCCCTTTGTCAGTAAATTATGTCCTTTTTTGGTCTTCTAGTCTTTTTCTTAAAGTCTATATTAAAAAATAAAGCCTATATTTTTTTCTGATATACTATAGTTATCAAGCTTTATTTGTTTTTGTTTTTGTTTTCCCAAGCTTTCACTGGGTTCCACTTCATGGAATACTTTTTTCCATCCCTTTGCTTTTAGTCTGTATGTGTCCATACATACAAAGTAAGTTTTCTGTAGGTAGCATATAGATGGATCCTCTTCTTCTATCCACTCAGCCACTCTATGTCTGCCGATTGAAAATTTTAATCCATTTACATTTAAGGTAATTATTGATTTGTATGTATTTACTGTCACTTCATCAATTGTTTTCCGGCTGTTTTGTACTTCCTCTCTGTTTCTTTCTTTTTTTTTTTTTTTCTTGCTTTATTCCTTGTGGTTTAATGACTTTCTTTGGTGTATACTTAGATTACTTTCTCATTATCTTTTGTGTTTTTACTATGGATTCTTGCTTTGTGGTCACAATGAGGCTCACATATAATAGCCTATATATATATATATATATATATATATATATATATATATATATATAAGACAGTCTAAGTGGATAGCAAGTTAAGTTTCAATGTATTCTAAAACTATATTTTTACTACCCCTTGGTCACATTTTATGTTATTGATGTCACATTCTACATCCTTTTATTATATGTAGCCCTTACCTAATAATTGTAGCTATAATTATTTCTACTACTTCTGTCTTTAATATTCATACTAGCTTTCCAAGTGATTAATACACTCTCTGTATTATATATTTAGCTTTGCTAGAAAGGGTTTTACTTTGACATATTTTCTTATTAATAATCCATGTGTTTTCTTCTCCACTTAAAGAAGTTCCTTTAACAATCCTTATGAATCTGGTATAGTGATGATGAACTCCTATAGCTTTTGCTTATCTAGAGAAATCTTTATCTCACCTTCAATTCTGAATGAATCCCTTTCTGGGTAGAGTATTCTTAGTTGGAATTTTTTTTTTCACTCAGCATTTGACTATATCACACTACTCTCTTCTGGTCTGTAAAGTTTCTGCTGAAAAAAAAAAAAGAAAAAAAAAGTTTCTGCTGAAAAAATCTTGTAGTCTTATGAGGGTTACTTTGTACTTAAAGTTGTATTTCTCCTGCTGTTTTTAAGATTCTCTCCTTATACTTAATTTTTGACATTTTAATTATCATGTTTTTTGGTGTGGATTTCTTATTTGTAATTCTCTGTGATTTCTGGACATGGATATTGGTTTCTTTCCCCATAGTAGAAAATGTTTAGGCATTATTTCTTCAAGGATGTGGGATCCCTGGGTGGCGCAGCGGTTTGGCGCCTGCCTTTGGCCCAGGGCGCGATCCTGGGGACCCGGGATCGAATCCCACGTCAGGCTCCCGGTGCATGGAGCCTGCTTCTCCCTCTGCCTGTGTCTCTGCCTCTCTCTCTCTCTCACACTGTGTGCCTATCATAAATAAATAAAAATTAAAAAAAAATATTTCTTCAAGGATGTTTTCTGCCTCTTTTCTTCTCTATTTTCTTTTTGGAACCCCTATAATATAGATGTTATTCTGTTTGATATTGTTCTATAGTGCTCTTAAGCTACTTTAACTTTTTAAAATTCCTTTCTTTCTTGTTGCTAGTCCAACTAAGTGATTTCCATTGCCCTATGTTCCAGGTTACTGATCTGTTCTTTTTCATCCAATTACCTAGTCAGCAGTTGGACCACTCTAATGTGTTTTTCAGTTCACTTATTGTATTCATCACTGTGACTTGTTTCAGTACTTTCTTATACTTTTACCTTTTTGTGGAGTTCTCATATTCTCTCTTAAGTTTGTTGAGCATCTCTCTATTACTTATCTCTTTATCAGGTATATTACTTATCTCCCTTTCCTTGAAGTACTTTCCTGAGGTTTTGCCTTATTCTTTTGTTAAAAACATGTTCCTCTGTTTCCTCATTTTGCTTGACTCTCTGTATTGGTCTATGCATTAGGTGAAATAGCTATTACTTCTCCTAGTGTTTTTACAAAGTGACATTGTGTAGGAGATTAACTATGTCATTCAACTTGCCCTGGTTCTTGGTTGTCTTACCAATATTTGTGATTGTGTAAACAACCTGATATATTCTTATTAGGTCCTAGCTGGAGAGTGTGCCAACACCCGTCAGTGTTGTAAAGGATGGGATTTTAGCACCTAGCTTAAGGCTGATTGGAAGCCACATGCTTAGGCAGGAATATGCAAATATAAACAACACTGTGAGACTGCAATCATAAACCCCGCTGGCCTTCAGACCAGGCAATCAAAAGATGTCCCTTAGCTTACAGATGAAAAAAATCAGGGATCCAGAATATATTAGTTCCTTTCCTGGAGATACTGATGAGTTACAACGAGGGCAAAAAAGAATGCAAAAATGATGTGCAATCACTATGTTCCCTGAGTGCACCTCTATAGCCTCTAGATGTGTGGCAAACCTGAAACCTGCCCCTCGGGCAGCTCCAGGAGAAGGGAATAAGCCTTATGCAAGTGAAGACTAAAAGTATGTTTCAGTCTGCCATCTGTGCAGAGCCCTGGGGGTAGTAGCCTGCCAAGAACTGTCTTCCTGATTGTTACAGTCTCATGGAGCCCAGAAACACAAGCCCCCCTGGCCACCGAGATCAGCTGATCAAGGGGCATCCCCTGTGTGGACTGTATAAACATGACACCTTTAGTGAGGCAGCTGGAGAGCCTGGGGAGGGGTATATCCACCCATTTTAGTGAAGTAGTAGGAAAGTATAGGGCCAGGGTGAGCCCATTCTCTTTAGCAAGGCAGCCGGAGAGTGCTAGTGCTGTTACTATGAACGTCCACCTGCGCTAGTAAGGTAGGAAAAAAAGAGTAAAAGTTGCACCTGCCAGCACCTCTGTCCCCAGAGAATATTCCAACCAGTACAGCCCCTTTGCCAGATGCTCTAAGATTAGCAAATCAATCTCTTCAATGTGCAGTCTAGGCATTTTTTAAACTACTCCTTTTGTGTTGGGCCCCAGGGTAAAGGAGTATGCCTGCAAACATTTTAAAAGCAGAATCTCAGTTCCTTACAGCTCTTTGGGTATCCAGGACACAAGCCCTATTTGCTTTCATAGCCAGACATTTGGGGAGTTTGTCTCTCTTGTGAAGGTCCCTAGGGTCCACGTGCCTGACATGGGGCATGAATCCCTTGCTCCTCAGGGAGAAGATCCCTATTTGTGAATTTCCTTTCAACCGTGAGGTCATGGTGAGAGGGCATCTCTCTCTGCCTCTCCTATCCATCTGATGTCATCCTTTTATCTATTGCTATGGAAGAGTTGTTTAGTTTCCACATCTTTTTCAAAGGGAATTGTTCCATATGTAGCTATAGATTTGGTGTGTCCATGAGAGGAGGTAAGTTCAGTATCTTCCTACAATACTCTGAGATGCTCTCTGTTTTATAAGCCCCTCAGATTTCAGGTTAATTTTTCTACACAGCATATATAACCTATATACATACACATACACAGCATATAGAACCTATATAATCTAAGTTTTAAAAATCTATTTCTTTATATTTAACAAGATCTAAATAAATAAATTGACAAATAAATAAATAAATAACATACAAGACAAGAAAGAAATGGAAATTGTGGCAAGGCTTAGAGAAATCATAGCTATCCAAACTCCAATTAAAACACAGATGCTGTGACCCAGGGCAGCCTAGATAAATCCTTAATAGCTGAGAAAGCCATCACTGCTGATAAGCTTCTTGGGGTGGAGTTTTTTTTTTTTCCCCCCTCTTCTGATGTGGAGATAGACGGGTTACGGCAAGTGTCTTGTATTGTGAGGACTGTCACACACTGACTTTCCTTCCTTCAGGGTCATCTAATTTGACATCTATCAGGGTGAACACAGTAATTTTAAATTTACTCATTTTGTCTTAAGGCTTTCACTGTGCAGGATACGTGCAACACTGGAGTTCACATGGGAAAGTCAAGGACAGGAATGGATAATAGGCATCTTTTAGTAAATGCAGACAAGAGGCAAATAAGTGATTTAATGGCAAAATGTCTGCTAAACATAGAAAACAAATGGGTAACATTGATATAAAGTCTTACAAAATGACCCGACGCTAATGATGACAACAGCAGAAAACAATATTTACATGCAAAATATAAGGAGATTGTAGAATATTATGTATATGTTATAGCCTAAATTGTAACATGTTTAAGTTGTTTTTCATGTGGATTTATACATTTAAAACTTTCAGAAACATTTTTAATAATCTTATAAGGTTTAATCAAAAGGGTATTAGTAATAATAGGGATAATTCCAGGGTAACTACAACTGATTTGTTCTACATTATTTTAGATATATTTTCCACAACTTTTGAATGTACAGATCAACTGCATTTATTAATTTATTAAACAGTATATGCATTCTCTTATTCTCAACAGTGTACTAAAGTTAATGAATTTATATAAAGACAGACCTACTGGAAATGAAAATATAAAATTGGACAAAGTCTAAAAGTAGCAAATGTATTATGGCTTATTTCAAAAATGTCAGTTTTTATCAAGCAGAGACGGTCATAGAAGAAAAGCATCTATTTAAAAATGCCCACTCATGACTGGAAAGACATGGAAAACATAAAATTGTACCAGGACTAAAAATAGTAATAAACTTATTTATTTCAAAATGTCAGTTTTTATCTAGCTGAGCTCTTCGTGCAAGGAAAATTACAACTTCCTAAGTAGTTTGTGCTTCAAAAACAACTTTGTGCCCTTTGAATCTCTACCAAATTAAATAATGCAAAGCAGAATATTTCCTCTTTAGCACAACTGCCCCTCACTACTTATGTTATCTAGGTAGATAGACAAATTAAAATTTGATCAATTCATCCCAGACTATGCAATATACAATAAAGTAGCAAAGCCAACAAACAAGTAACTCAGATTTTCTGGTTGCTATTAAATAGTAAAAATACTACACTAGGAAAATTGTTCATAAATACACTTTTTAGCAAAGTAATTATAAAATAACAGTATGCTTATGATTTCAAAGCTCTATCTTGGACTTGTGGCACCATCTCCAGATACTTGAGGTTTATTCTAAAATAATAAATTAAAAAAAGAAAAACTACTTTTCTCACATTTGTGGGCAAAACAGACTTTCCTTGCATGAGAGTCTAAGGAAAGGCATTCTGTGCTCTAAGTGTTTGCTGTCTGCCCTCTGAGACCACCCACAATGAAATAACAGTTTCTGAGATGGGAATAATAGGTAGTCCACTACTACTACTACTTCTTCTTCTTCTTCTTCTTCTTCTTCTTCTTCTTCTTCTTCTTCTTCTTCTTCTTCTTTCTTCTTCTTCTTCTTCTTCTTCTTCTTCTTCTTCTTCTGGTTGAAAGTGAAAGCACTTTATATTTGTGGTAGATTCAAATATTTACAAATTACACATGACTAAGTGTAAAAAACATCACTAAGCCAGGAAGTAGAGTAACCAGTAGATATATGAATTTCCCAACACTCTAAATTTATTTTCTTTTTTTTTTCTTTCTTTCTTTCCTTTTTTTTTTTTTTTTTTTTAACAAAGAGTGTGCACATGTGAGTGTGGTAGGGAGGGATGGAGGAAAAGGAAGAGAGAGTCTTAAGCAGACTCCCAGCTGAGCATGGAGCATGACTCAGGGCTTGATCTCACCACCCTGAGGTCACAACCCTGAGATCATGACTCTGAGATCATGACCTAAACTGAAAACAAGAGTCAGACGCTTAATCGATGGAGTCATCCAGGCACCCCTCTTAATTTGTCTTAAAAGGAATTGTTGGAATATCTCTTTATGACAATATAAGAGTATACATGGTCAGGTTTAACTCTTGAAAGAGGAGTTCAATCAACCAATGTGCTTTTATATAAATAATTACACTCAAGAGAAATTTTCTAAACATCCCTGTGGTCTAAATACAAAAAAGGGAGCTGGACAGGTGATTTTAGCAGGGTCCTGAAGAAAGGGATGCAGACCCAATGGCCACAACTCAGGAGAGAATGCTGTTCCCAAGGGTGGAAGACAAGGCCTTGGGCCCACTCATGTCATGGGGTTTGAACTCAATAGAAATTCAGAAACGAAATAATGAGGTTCTCACAGTAAGTATCAGAGAAATATCCTTTCCTGTATCCCATACGGGACAAAGGGAATAATCTTGAAATATGCCACAGCACTCTGTTCTGCTTAACATGGCCCACCCTTGGGAAAGCCGCTCAGCTAGAACCTAGCCACCTGGGATTATCAAAGCCCAATGACCTGGGGGAAAGGAAATATCCAGCTCCAGGTCACTCTAGTCACTCTTTCCCATGTAAGGGGAAGAACAAACAGGGAAACTCTAGTGAAGCCACAGTCCAGAGGCATAGGCTCATTGAAGGACTGAGACCTAATCACAGGACTAATCACAGGAGGAGTGCTTCTCCTCCCCCACACATCTCACTACCACATCCCTAAAGGCCTATTTACAACAGTCCCTTTTACTTATTACATCATGTCTGACCTAGAAGAAAAAAATCACAAGGCATACTAAAAGGTAAAAGCTACGATTTAAAGAGACAGAGATCAAAACCAGGACAGGAGTGTTAGAATTATCTCAGAAATTTAAATATCCATGAGTTATATGCTAAGAGCTCTAATGCATGAAGAAGATCATATGCAAGAACAGATGGGTAGTAGTAGCAGAGATGGAAATCCTAAGAAAGAACTCAAAATAAATGCCAAAGATCAAAAAGCACTGTAACAGAAATGGAGAAAGTATTCAATGGATATTATTGAGGAAGAATCTCTGAGCTTGAGGATATCTCAACAGCAACTTCCAGAACTGAAAAGCAAAGAGAAAAAATACCAGAGAAACAGAACAGAAAAAAAAAATCTAAGTACTATGGGACAACTATAAAAGGTATAGCAAATATATAATAGGAATACTAGAAGGAGAAGAGAGAAATAAACAGAAGTACAGAAAACACTGGTGACCAAGAATTTTTTCAAATTAATAACAGGCACCAAACTACAGATACACTATGCTTAGAGAACACCAAGCAAAATAAATGCAAAAAAAAAAAAAAAAAGTCACCTAAGCATATTATCTTCTAGCTACACAAAATTCAGAAATAAAGAAAAAAATCTTGAAAGGAGCCAAAGATAAAGCAGCTTTCCTACTGAGGAACAAATATAAGAAACACATCTAACTTTTCCTCAGAAACCATGCAAGCAAGAAAAAAGTGTGTGTGTGGCGGGGGGCACAGACATAGTATTTCAAATGTTGGGAGAGAGAAAAAAACAAAAAAACCCACCAACCCAGAATTCTGTGTACTGTAAAATTATTATTCAAAAGTGAAAGAGAATTAAGGCCTTACTCAAACATAAATTGAAAGAACTTGTTGCCATAGACCTGACTTGCAAGAAATGTTAAGAGAAGTTTTTTGGAGAAAAATAATATAAGTCCAAGACTTGAATTCACATAAAGGAAGAACATTAAAGAAATACATGAAGGCAAAATAAAAATTCTTATTTTTAATTGATCTGAGATAACAGTTTTTTTCAAAAAAATACGAATAGTATATTCAATCATGTATGCTTATATATTTATATAACATGCTTATGTAAGCTTATATGTATGTAATACGAATGACAACAATGAAACTAGGCAGAGGAGGGAAAAATAGGATTATTTTCTTATTATATGATACACTTGCTGTTCACTGATATAATGTTATTTGAAAGATAACTTGGATTAGCTCCAAACATATATTGCAACCTCTAATGCAACCACTATTTTTTTAAAGTATGACTAACATTCTATGAAAGAAGAGAAAAATGTAATCATACAAATGCTTAATTAAAACCACTAAAAGGCAGAAAAAAGAGAAAAAAGCCAAGAAAAAATGCAACAAATAGAAAACAGAAACAAATATGGCAGATATTAATAAAATTACAACAATAATCACTTTGAATACAAATATCCTAAATGAACAAATTAAAAGACTAAGATTGCTGGGGTGGATTAAAGAACAAGACTAACAATGCATTGTCTACAAGACATCCTCTTTAAATACATATATAAATTTTAAAAATGTAGTAGAAAGATACAACAGAATAATACTAATCAAAAGAAAGCAAGAGTAGCTATATTTATTTCAGACAGAACCTCAAAACTAAAAAAAAAAAAAAAAAACCCAAAATAACCAGAGATGAAGAAGGGTATTAAATAATGATAAAGGGGTTAATCTCCAAGAAGACATAGCAATCCTTAACATATATGTGCCTAACAACAAAACATTTAGCTATATGAGGCAAAACTACTAGAATTATAAAGAAATAAATTAATCCATTATCATATATGAAGTGTTCAACACCCATCTATCAGAAATTGACAGATCCAGCAGGCAGAAAATCAGTAAGGACATAGTTGAACTTAACAAATCAACCAAGTTGATATAATTGGCGCTTTAAACTACTTCATTCAAAAACAATAGGACCCACATTCTCAAGCTCACATGGAGCATTCAGTAAGATAGACTGCTTTAGAGGCAATGAAACACATCTTACCAAATCATAAGATATATAAATCATACAAAGTCTGCTCTCAGAACACAACTGAATTTAACTAGAAACAAATGACAGGAAAAATAACCAGAGAGCCTTCAAAATACATGGAGATTAGGCAACATGCTTCTAAATAAAAAATGTGAAAGAAGAGATCTTAAGTAAAATTAAACAATATTTTTAAACAAATGAAAATGAAACAAATTTGCCAAAATATATGAGATGTAGCAACAGCAGTGCTTAGAGAGAAATGGAGAGTTCTGTTTGTAATAATAGGTATCATCCACTTTTTGAAAGTTTGTATTATGCTACTTTTGCAAAAGACCTACATTAGTACCTATTTTGCTAACTAAAGATGACTTCACTGCCTTAAAACAGATGAAAACTGAAAACAGTGTTCAGCATTTCTTTTGCAGTGAGCTGTTCTAGGGGCAGCACATGTCCTTAGCAGACCAGAGTGGGACCACCAAGTTCCTTCTCTGGGAAATATACTCAGTCTCTCAGCATCAAGCTGCATAGCTTTGAACTGTGTCTGTGAACATCTTTGCCTCATCCTGGTTTATTCAGTGTATTCATTAGGAAGATGAAGCCTAAAATAGGTTATTTTTGGGGTCTGGGAACACGCAAAAATTTTTTCATGTAAACTAATGGTAATTGCTTCTTCACTATATGCCATTTTGACTTACAACAGGTTTCATAGGATAGAAACTTCAGGATAGAGGGGGAAACCTGCAGTAGAAAAGAAGAAAGATAGGGGTGTCTGGCTGGCTCAGTCAGTTGAACGTCAGACACTTGATCTAAGCTCGGGTCTTGATCTTAAAGTTTTGAGTTGCTGGGCTCCATGCCACGCCCAGTGTTAGGCCCCATGTTGGGCTCCAAGCTGAGTGTGCAAAAACAAAAACAAAAGAAAGAAAGATCAAAAATCAATAATCTAAGCTTCTATCTTAAAAATCTAGAAAAAGAAAAGCAAATTAAGCCAAGTGAAGCAGAAGAAATAATATAAATGAGAGCAGAAATAAATGGAATTGGAAACACAAAATCAATAGAAAAAAAAATCAGTGAAACCAAAAGCTGGTTCTTTGCTAAGATCAATAAAATTGATAAGCCTTTGGACACCTGGGTGGCTCAGCAGTTGAACATCTGCCTTTGGCTCAGGGCGTGATCCCAGGATCTGGGATTAAGTCCCACATCAGGTTCCCTGTGAGGAGCCTGCTTCCCCCTCTGCCTATATCTCTGCTTCTCTCTCTCTGTGTCTCATGAATAAATAAATAAATATTTTTTTAAAAAAACTTGATAAGCCTTTGGGTGCCTGAGTTGCTCAGTCCGTTAAGCATCTGCTTTCAGCTCAGGTCATGACCCAAGGTTCTGAAATCAAACCCTGTGTCAACTCCCTGCTTAGCAAGGAAGTGTGCATCTCCCTTCCCTCCATCTGCTCATGATCTCTATTGCTCCCTCTCTTTTTTCTTTTTCTTTAAAGATTTTATTTCTTTATTCATGAGAGACACAGAAAGAGAGAGACAGAGACACAGGCAGAGGGAGAAGCAGGTTCCATGCAGGGAGCCTGATGTGGGACTTGATCTCGGGTCTCCAGATCCCTCCCTGGGCTGAAGGCAGCACTAAACTGCTGAGCCACCCAGGCTGTCCCCTCTATCTTTTTCAAGTAAATAAATAAAATATTTTAAAAATTGATAAGCCTCTAGTCATATTATTTAAGGAAATAAAAACATAGGACACAAATTACCAATATCAGGAATAAAGGACACCACAGCAGATGCTATATTCATAAAAAGATAATAAAGGAACACTCTATGTCCACAAATCTGATAGCCTACATAAAATGGGTCAAATCCTCAAAACATACAATTTGCCATAACTCACATAAATATAGACAATCTAAATAAGCCAATATTAATATTTATGAATCAATAATTAATCACTTTCCACAAGGAAAAAAATGCCCAGATGGGTTTACTGGTGAATTATACCAACTATTCAGGGAAGAATCATTTCCTACCAATTGTACCACTCTTTCAGAGAATGGACACAGAGGGAATATTTCCTGACTCATTCTATGAGGCCAACACTACCCTGATGTCAAAATCAGGAAAAGACATAAGAAATGAAAACTAAAGATTGATATCTCTCATAAACATGGATGCAAAATTGTGTATAAGAAATTAGCAAATTAAATACAATGTGTTCTCCCCTAGGATTTTGATGGATTCCTGTCTCACATTTAGGTCTTTCATCCTAGAGGAGAACACAAGCAGCAAACTCTTTGACCTCGGCCACAGCAACTTCTCACTAGACGCATCTCCTAAGGCAAGGGAAACAAAAGCAAAAATGAACTATTGGGATTTCATCAGGATAAAAAGCTTTTGCACAGCAAATGAAACAATCAACAAAACTAAAAGGCAAACTATGGAATGAGAGAAGATATTCATAAAGGGCTAGTATCCAAAATCTATATAGAATTTATCAAACTCAACATTCAAATGACAAAAATCCAGTCAAGAAATAGGCAGAAGACAAAAATAGGCATTTCTCTAAAGAAGACCTACACATGGCCAATAGACACATGAAAAAATGCTCAGCATTACCTGGCATCAGAGAAATGCAAATCAAAGTCACACTGAGATATCATCACCTCACAATGGTCAGAATGGCTCAAATTAACAACTCAAGCAACAACAGGTATTCATGAGAGTCAGGTGAAAAGGAACCCTGTTGGTGGGAATGCAAATTGGTGCAGCCACTCTGGAAATGGTAAGGAGGTTCCTCACAAAGTTAAAAATAGAACTACCCTATGACCCAGCAATTGCACTTCTAGACATTTATCCAAAGGATATAAACACAGTGATTTGAAGGGGCCCCTGCACCCCAATGTTTATAGCAGCAATGTCCACAATAGCCAAACTATGGAAAGACCTCAGGTGCCCATCAACAGATGAATAGATAAAAAAGATATAAATCCAAGAATGTTTAAAAATAATTATATACCACAACCGGGTAGGATTTATCCCAAGTATGCAAGTCTTCTTCAATACTCCAAAATCAATTAATGTAATCCATCACTTAAATAGGCTAAAGTAGAAAAGTGATCTATTGATCAAGGACAAGTATTTAACACTCTCATAATAAAAATCTTAGTAAACTAGTATTAGAAGGTACAGTGAGGCATACACATTTTTTTCAAGGATTTATTTGAGAATACATTGATTCAAACTGAATAGTGCCAAATCAAAGATGGTTAGGAGTGATTCAGTGACAGGACCTGGAGACTAGTCACCATACATAGAGAATACACTGAAACAAAACAAGAAGTAGGAGAAGGAAGAAGAAGGAAGAAGGAAGAACGAAAAAGAAGGAAGAAGAAGGAAGGAGAAGGAAGAAGAGGAGGAGGAAGATAATTAATTAATTTTGATTGGTTATAGCCTAAATGGTTACTCTGGCAACTCTTAAATTTCACTTTCTCATATTCTAGTGCAGTGACTCTGATTTATGTTTTTTTAAATTTATTTTTATTTATTTATTTATTTTACATAGGACCAAGGCATTAGAACCATCCCAGTATAATGACCTCCTTATTTAAATACTTTTAACATTCAAATAGAGGAAAAATTCCTCAACTTAATGAAGAATATTTACAAAAAACTGACAGCTAACATTATACTTGATGGGGAGAAACTTGAGACTTTACCTCTAATATTAGGTACAAGGCAATTGTAGGTCCTCTCACTATTCCTTTTCAACATGATATTGGAAGAATTAATTAATAAATAAGACAAAAAATTAAAGTCATACAAAATAGGAGGTAATAAAATTGACTTTATTTGCTGATGACATGATCATTTATGCAGAAAGAATCAACAACAATAAAAAGTTTCTGGAAATAATGGGCAATTATAGCAAGCTTGTAGGATATAAGATTAATATAGAAAAGTCAATGCCATTCCAGTATACCGCAATAGATAAATGGAATTCAAAATTAAAAATTCAGTACCACTTACATTTGCCTCCCAAACTTGAAATACTTAGTTAGAAATCTAAGAAAATTTGTATGAGCTCTATGTTAGGAAATCTGATGAAGAAAATCAGTAAGAACTAAGGAAATGGAGATATAGTCCATGTTCATGGATAGAAAAACTCAATATGTCAAAATATCAGTGCTTTCTTAATTGATCATAGATTAAGTGAAATCCCAATAAAAATTCCAGCAAATTATTTTGAGGATACTGAAAGATTCTAAAGTTTACATAGAGAGGCAAAAGACTCAGGGTAATCAATAAAATATTGGAGGAGAAAAACATATTTGTATGACAATCAGTACTTGATTTCAAAATTTACTGAAAAACAACAGTAATCAAGATAGCATGTAATTGGTGAAAGAATAATCAAATAAGTGAAAAGGACACAATAAAAGCCAAGAAATAGACCCTGATAAATATAAACAACTTGTCTTTGACAAAGGAGCAAAGGCAATACAGTTAAGCAAAGATGGTCCTTTCAACAATTATAATAACTGCACTTCCATATGGGGAAAAAAATGTAGACACAGACCTTACACCCTTCACAAAAATTAATTCAAAAGGAAACAAAGCGCTGAATGTAAAAATGCGGAAGTATAAAGTTTCAAGACTTTAATATAGGAGAAAACCCAGAGATAACTATGCATATAGCAATGGCTTCTCAGCTGTAACATCAAAAGCATGATCCATGAAACACTTGGTAAACTACATTTTATTAAAATTAAAGGAAAAAAAAAACTTACACTCTTAAAAAAAGACAATGTGAAGAAAATGAGAAGACTAGTCAGAAACCGGAAGAAATTATTTGCAAAAGACACATCTGCTAAAAGATATCCAAAATATACAAAGAATTCTGAAAAATCTACAATAAAAAAGACCCCAATTTTTAAAATGGGCCAAAGTCTCAACAGATACCTCACCAAAGAAGACATATGGATGGCAAATAAGATACAGAGAACTAAGTGGGGAGAGGGGTCGGAGGGGAGGGGGTCTGAGGAGACAGGTAAAATAGGTGAGGAGGGGGATCCCTGGGTGGCGCAGAGGTTTGGCGCCTGCCTTTGGCCCAGGGCGCGATCCTGGAGACCCGGGATCGAATCCCACATCGGGCTCCCGGTGCATGGAGCCTGCTTCTCCCTCTGCCTGTGTCTCTGCCTCTCTCTCTCTCTCTGTGACTATCATAAATAAATAAAGATTAAAAAAAAAAAAAACATAGGTGAGGAGGCTTAAGAGGTAAAACTTCCATTTATAAAATGAGTTACAGGGATGAAACGTACAGGATAGGGAATATAGACAATAGTACTATAATAACATTGGAAGGTCAATACACTTTCGTGATAAGCACTGTGTAATGTATGGAATTGTCAAATCACTATGTTGTACACCTGAAGCTGATATAGCATTGTGTATCAATGATACCTCAAAAATTACGGTAATAGATGTTCCACAATAAATGTCATCAGGAAAATTAAAATTAAAACAATGAAATGTAAAAAAATAATTCAGAAAAAAAAAAACAATGAAATGTCATTACATACTTATTATACTGGCCACAACATAGAACACTGACAATATCAAATGCTGACAAGGATGTAGGGCAATAGGAACTCATTCACTATCGGTGGAATGCAAAATGGCACAGTCACTGTGAAGACAGTTTTGCAGTTTCTTACAAAACTAAGCCTACATCCACCATGATGACCCACCAATTTCACTCCTTGGTTTTTACCCTAAGGGATTGAAAACTCATGTCCACAAAAACCTCCACACACGGTTGCTCATAAGAGTTTTAATCACAATTGCCAAAACTTGGGAGCAACCAAAATTTACCTCAGTAGGTGAACGGATAAGTTAACTAAAAAGAAAGAAGCTATTAAACCATGAAAAGATATGGAGGCGCCTTAAGTGTACATTCCGAAGTGAAAGAAACCAAACCAAAAAGGCTTACAAATGTATGATTCCACCTAGATGATATTCTGAAAACAGGTAAAACTATGGAAACAGATCTCCATAAGGGGGAGGGAGGGATGAATAGGTGGAGAACAGAAGACGCTTAGGGCAGTGAAAGACTTTGACACCATAACGATGGAACACATCATTATACATTTGTTCAAACCCATACAGTGATCAACACCAAGAATGAACCTTTATGTAAACTATGGGCTCTGGGTGACTGTCGCATGCCACTGTGGGTTCATTGATTGTAACAGATGTTCCAGTCTGGTGGGGAATGTTGGTAATGGAAGAGGCTGTGCATGTTTGGGGGCAGGCATATATGGGAAATCTCCAGACTTTGTTCTCAATTTGCTGTTAACATGGCTCTAAAAAAAAAGTAAAGTCTTTGAGTGCCTGGATGGCTCAGTTGGTTAAGCACCTGATTTCAGCTCAGGTCACAATCTCAGAGTTGTGGGATAGAGCCCTGTGTCGGGCTCCCCTCTTGTCAGGGTGGCTGCTTGTTCCACTGCCCCTTCCCACCCGACTTGTATTCTCTCTCTCTCTCAAATAAACAAATAAACTCTTAAAAAAAATAAAGTCTTAAGAATTAGGCTAATGGCAACTAACATTACATATAAATATGGAATATCTGGAATAACATCATTCCAAGTAAGAATTGTGTAATTTGTAAAACAAGAATCCAAATAAAGACAAAAGATGATTACATTATCACTGACATATATCTGTTAAATAAACTTTTAAAGTAAGAAGGGAGAAAGGATAAAGAAATATCGAGTAGAGAAAAGAGGATATCTACCAAAGGGGATGAAAAAAATAAGAAAGAAGGAAATTTTTGGACAAAAATAACATAGAAGGTCAAAGTAGGGAGTAGGATTAATATATTTAAATTCATTTTAATAGTTTGGGTTTATAATAGAGATACTGAATAACTTTGGGTTTTACATTAGTCATTCATTTATAAATAATATGAAATTTGAAAAGGGCTATAACTTCAATGAGAATGGAGAAATTTAAAATTAACATCAGGACTTAAATTCCCAGCAAAATTGTGGACTAGTTATCTCAAACAATATTGCTACTGAAAGCTGCTAACAAATTTGCATTATTATATAAAGTAGTTTAAATTGTATTACTAAGTTTGCAAAAATTGAATGACTAAAATAAATGAAAGTGAAAATATAGATCAGATAGGTGTAAATATGTACTACAAATGTCTTTGATTTGTGTTTTTTTTTTTTCATTGCTCTAAGAGTATTGATGTATGCAGTGATCACAAGGCGATCCTTTGAAAACTGGGTGTGATGGAAGGACCTCCAAAGGCAAAGTCTAGACTTAATGAAATCGGTAATTCTTTTTCTTTTAATTTTAAAGATTTATTTATCTTAGAGAGAGAGAGAGAGTGAAAGTGAGGAGATGGGCGGAGAGAAGAATCTTCAAGCGGACTCCCGCCTGAGTACAGAGCCTGACACAGGGTTTGATCCCAGGACTCATAAAATCATGACCTTAGAATAAACCAAGGGTCAGTCACTTAACTGATTGAGCTACCTTGGCACCTCTGAAATATGGTAATTCTGATTCAAGACTACTGGGAGTGTATAAATTCTCTATTGGAGACTTAAAGTTAGCACACAGAAGAAAGCAGAAAAAATGTGTTTTGAACTTACTACATTGTAAAACAACATTTTTTTGGGTGTGGGAACCTGTGCTCATAGGAGAATCACATTTGGATTTACAGGTCTAATGCATACTGCCAGTGTAGAAGGAACATCATGGGCTATGAATAGGTTTAGGTGGTGCCTCGCAGAAACAAGTGTAGATCCTTCCTCTAGAATATACGTACAATCCAGATTCAGAGGATTGCCACAAATAAAGCTCATACAAATGTTACTCCCAAAGAAAAATCACCACACATGCATGCATGCACACACACAAGTCACCCGGAATGGGAATAGGGGTCAGTCAGGTCTTAACATTTTTTAAGACCAAAGAAATCTTGGGGCACCTGGGTGGCTCAGTTGGTTAAGCATCTGACTCTTGATTTTGTCTTAGGTTATGATCTCAGGGTCCTGAGATCAAGCCCCATGTGGGGCTCTGAACTCAGGAGAGTCTGTTTGAAGATTCTCTCCCTCTAGCCCACCCCCAGGTGTGCTCTCTCTCTCTCAAATAAGTAAATAAATCTTAAAAAATCAAAGAAGCCCTGAAAAATATGAACAGGAAAATGTTTTATTTTTTTTAATAAAAACATGCTACGTTCACAAATGAAAATATTCACAATCAGTGGCATTAGATATTAAGGGATGAACTTTTACATCTGCTCTGGATAATGAGACCCTAACAAAGGGGTGTTCCAGCAAATGACTGCTGTAAATATTTCCACATGAGCAACAACAAAAACCTGAGAGTCTTGGAAGCTGAAAAATGTAAACACATTTTGGATAAGACATGGAAGAGGACATGGCATAGAGTGGATGCCCCACTTGTAGTGGCTTTCCCACAACAAGGCAAAGAAGTAACAAATGAGAGTGAAAAATACCCTCATTCAATCCAAAATAGAAGAAAGACAAAGATGAAAGGTGTAAAATTAAAATGATACAAATAAGTCTCTGCAAATTTACGACACAAGATGAGATGGCGATTTTAAGTGTTTTTGCACATGCCCAAACACACGTGTGTGACATGAAGACACACACTTGAACAGTAGGCAGAAAGGAACCTAACTTTCCACTTTAAAACCATACTTTTGTAGTGGTTAGAAAAATCACTGGTTAAATGATAAAAATACTTCCTTTTGTCCCCAGAGACACATCTAAAACATAAAGACGTAAAATAACTGGAAGCAAAGAACAGCAAAAGATTTGGCAATAAACCATTTTGAATGGATAAATTAGTTAACTAAGAGGAAGGTAATCCTAACCATGCAGCCTGTCAACTGGATTTAAAATGAGAACACGGGCTAACACATATTTATTGCTTACTCTATGTGCATTGAATCCCTCTAACCCTATGAGTTAGGTACTATGCATAAGTCCATTCTACAGATAAGGATACTAAGGAAAATGACTTCCTGAAGACAGCATGTCATAGAGAAGTGGATTTTGAACCCATGTAAACTCTATGTTCTTCAAAAACATAACATATGAAACTTATTTTTGTCCAAAACTATTGTTTGAGTAGACCATACCCTCCCCACTGATTTGAAAACCCACCTCTGTTGCCTATTATGTATTGGTTTATCCTTTGGCTTCCTATTCTGTTTTACTGGTCAGTCTGTCTTTGTCAGCACTGAATCTGAAAGTCTAAAGTCCTAGCATTTAGTAGAGTAAGTTTCCAACCTTTTTTTTTTTTCTTCAAAGGTATCTCGAGTATCATTGATCCTTTAGTTTCTCAGTTGGATTTTAACATCGAATTGTTGAAACAACAACAAAAAATTGAAACATTGTAAAAAAAAAACCTACCGAAATTTCCATTTGCAGTAACATTGAACATATATGTTCAGTGGAAGATTTTCTATTATTATATATATTCACTACTGACCTTTTAAATAAAAAAACAAAGAACATCTCTCATTTTCTCTGTTATTTTAATGGCCTGCAATAGACCACATATATGTATATAAACATACACATCTATATATTTAATACATGTATATATGTTTATTCCTATGTACTTGAGAGCCTTGGTCAATTTTGCAAATGAAACCACTTTAAAATTAGTTTTAATTGGATTCAGTGGGACAGAGTGTTGATTTTTTCCCCTCTTTGATCTCATGTACTAAGGTTTGAATTAATCTTACTCAGTTCACAGTGCATTATCATTCATCCATGCCAGGCACATTTCTGTGTCATTTATTTATTGCTTTTTCCTGCATTCTCTTTTCTAACTCCTTTCTCCCTCATCATAGACTTCTGTTGGTCAGGATTCTCTACAGAAACAGAACCAATAGGAGATGTATGTATGTATGTATATGAGAAGAGATTGATGCATATATATGAGAAATTTATTATAAGGAATTTGTTCATATAGTTATGGAGTTGTCCCATGATCTGCTCTCTCCAAGCTAGACACCCAAGAGAGCCGGTGGTCTAATTCCATCCAAAGTCAAAAGCCTGAGAATCAGGGGAGCTGATGATGGAGATTACAGTCAAGATCTAGGGGCCTGAAAACCAGGAGTGTTGAGAAGATCAATATCCCAGTTCAAGCAACCTGACAGGAAGAATAAAGAGGGAATCCCCTCCTCTTCCACATTTTGTTCTATTCAGGCCTCAACAGATTGGATGATGCTGACTCACACTGAGGAGGGTGACCTACTTTACTGAGTTCACCAAAATTTAAGTGCTACCCTCACCCAAAAACATCCTCAGACACACCCAGAATTAATGTTTAATCTGGACACCCCTTAGCCCCGTCGAACTGACAAACAAAATTAACCATCACAACTCCTACATTCATGAGAATGGGGGTCTATTCCCCATCCTCCTGGCAATAGTTACATCGTTCCTCTGCCATGGGCACTTGTGGTGTCCCTCGTGGACTTCTGTGAGTTCTTAGGGATGTAGGTCAAAGAACAGGTCATTTCATAAACATGGCAGGAAGGTGACCATACACTCCCAGCGGTCACTCAGAGGGTTCAGAATTCCCAAAACCTCTCCAACACTCAATGTTGTCTAGCTTCGTGGTGTTTTGCCAGTTGAATAGGTATAGTAGGATAGCACTTTTGCTATATTTTGCTTTTATCTGAGAATAAATAATTTTGAGTTTTGTTAATATGCTTTTGGATTTCAACTTCTGTAAATTACTTATTGATATCCTTTTACATTTTTTCCCTGTTTTGTCCTTTCCCATACATTTTCCTCTCTTTGTTCATTTGCTTATCATGTTACATGTATTACCTTATACATATATTAGCTACTGGTCAATTTTCAATAATGGAGACTCACTCATTAACATCATTATTGCATACAGTGGGTACTCACTAAGGTTTGTTAATAGAATAACAAATGAATGACAACATGCAACGACATGAATGTTGTTGAACTGAACTGAAAGGATGAACCAATGATAATTTTGGCAGTATTTCATCTGACTCAATTTGTAACACGAAGTCAAGTACCTACACTTCTGTGCAGAAGTCTGAGATGGATCAGACGTAAAACTGAGAATTATCTAATGCATTTTCAAAAATCTGAGTAAATACTTTCTTCCTGGTTTTTAGAAATAATGATTAATTTATTACAGGAAGTTTTAAAAACGTCATAATATTCACATCTGGCAGTGTGACAATGGGCACTTTTTGATTCTCAGTTCTCTGATCTGCAAAATGAAAATAATATTCACCCCAAAGGGTTTGTGATATATATAATAATATGTGAATATGTAATATATAATAATATATAATATATGATAATATGTGAACTGCCTATAACTGTGGACACAAAATAATTACTTAAAAATGTGACATCCATCTTCCCGATGGATATGTGTGATAGGGCAACTCTCTACTCCTTAGCTTAGTTTATTGGTGTCTGTGTTTAACCATAAAGTAAGAGAAGTAGTTTCTTTAACATTTCACTTCTCTAAATAGGAATCAAATGTGTTATTTTTTGTGGAGGGGGGTCACTCAGTCCACAGAGATTCCTTACTCAATTATTTAAGTTGTATTTGGTTTCTTGGAATCTCAGGTTTAGGATCCTGGGAACATTCTTGGCTCACCTGATTATCCCTCCTTTATGATCACATAAATCTCAATGACAGTGGGAAATCATTGTGAGCACAGTGCAGAGAGCTAGCCAGCATATTCTCTAGAAAAACATGTACCCAAATCCTTCAGCAATTTGATAGGCTAACCAGTAACGCACACACACATAAATAAATGTAGCTATCATCTTCAATTATCAGTGACAAACTCTATGTGCTAAGCATACTTTTATTTTTATTAACAATATTTTGTGCTTGTTTTTTTTTTAAGTGATAAATTGCACCTTACTGTGGAGCCCAGTTTTGGATAATGGTTGAGAATTATATTTGGGTTCAGATCCTGGCTCTATTTTTGCTAACTCTGTGACTAGGGCAAATTATTTTGCTTCTCTAATAATTCCTAGAGTTTTGTGAATCCAGTGAAACAATACAACTTGCTAATTTCAGAGCAAATAAGATTTGGCAGTATAACTGCATAGCTCTAGACTCATGTAGAATATATTTGCAGTGCTTACTAAGTACTAGAAAATTTACATACCCACCGGGACACTTTAAAGGAGGTGTTAGTTTAAAAAAAAAAATAGTGCTCTGAATGCCAACTCAGAAATTAAGTAACAGGTCCAAGGTAGTGTGAGTAGCTAAAGGCATATGTAGGTATGTTGGGATAATACTCGGCCTCACCTTCCCCAGTCAGGGTCAGTCCTGGAGGGACCCCTCAGAGATAGCTTCATTTCCTGTTTATTGCTTCAGCAATAAATATTCCAACCACGAGTATCCCAATTTTATGTGATTCCACTTGTCCCAGGAATTCCTGGGGAGACCTATAGTGTCTGCCTCCTTGTATACCTCCATGCTTCAAATGGAGCCTATGAACAACTGTCTTCTTCCATTCCACGTGGGGCCCAGCAGAACAGAGATTGTGGCTGCCCCAATCCTTATCCCACACTTACTATACCAAGACCTATTTTGTGTGTGTGTTAAAAGACTATTACTTTAGAGCAATTTAAGTTAATGACAAAATTAAGGAGGTGGCACAGAGATTTCCCTATATTCCCTGCTCCCCAACATGCATAGCTTGCTCCATTGCTGATGTCTCCTCTGGAGTGAAGCATATGCTACAATAATGAATATACATCAACACATCATTTTCACCCAGAGTTCACAGTTTCCCATTAGAATTCATTCTTGGTGTTTTATTTATTTCTTATTGTTCAAATTATTTATTTCTTATTTAAAAAATATTTATTTATTTGAAAGAGAGAGGGGGGGCATGAACAGGGGGAGTGGCAGGTAGAGGCAGAGGGGGAAGCAGACTCCCCAATGAGCAGGGAGCCCAACAACATGGCGCTCAATCCCAAGACCCTGGGATCATGAGTAAGCCGAAGGCAGATGCCTAACTGACTGAGCCACCCAGATGCCCCACTCTTAATGTTTTGTATTTATGGATTTTGACATGTGGATAATAACATGCATCCATCATCATGGTGTCATACAGCATAGTTTCACTGTCCTAAATGCCCACTGCGCTCTGCTCCCACTCGAGCTCCCTCAACCGTCCACAAGCTCTGGCAACCAGTGATCTTTTTACCTCCATAGTTTTCTCTTTTCCATAATGCCATATAGTTGGAGTCATACAGAATGTAGCCTTCTCATATTGTCTTCTTTAACTCAGTATATGCATTTAAGGTTCCTCTGTGTCTCTTCATGGCTTGGTAGCTCATTACTTTTTAGCGCTGAGTAATAGGCCATTGTCTGGATGTAACGAAGCTTGTTAATCTATTCATTTGCTGAAGGACATCTCAGTAGTTTGCAACTTTGGGGGATTATGAATAAAGCTACTATAAACATCCATGTACCAGTTATCATGTGAACATAAATTTTCAATTCTTTTAGGTAAATACCAAGGAGTACAATTACTATATGACAGGGCCATATTTTTTGCTTTTGTAAGAAACTACCCAACTGTCTTCCAAAGTGCCTGTACCATTTTGGATTCTCACCATCATTGAGTCAGAGTTGCTGCTGCTCCACAGCCTCGCCAGCATTTGGTGATGTCAGTGTTCCGGATTTGGGCCATTCTAATAGATGTGCTGGGAAATCTCATTGTTTTATCAAGTCTCTTTTTAGGCAGTACAGGCAACCTCATGTCTCCTGACATCTCTGGACCAGAGTGGGCAACCATCTCTTGTGCGTATACCCTCCCATTCCTCAGGAAATTATGCCTAGCTTTCTTGAATACTCCCTAATCCTTTTTACTACAGAAGCAGCATCATATTGGGAATGAGAATATCACCTGGATGATGAACTGCCTAAGAAGACTCCAGCCACTCCTTACCTGTATTTCCAATCCTGACTGAGGATTCTTTTTAGCTTCTTAAGTTGATATGTTGAGCATGCCTTTTACAGAAGCTAGGGAGTGACATACAAAGTCACATAGCTGTCCCTCCCCTCTCCATTTTCATTTCTGTACATGCCGGGGATGAGGAGGGAATGGTGACCACTTCTGTCTCCTCTCAGGTCTCCCTCCAGGGGATGGTTTGGTAGCTTGCATGTTTTTTCTTTAGAAAATGAGTGTTTTAAGTTCTTACTGTTTTTAGCTTGGGGTCTTGGATTCAACACCATAAATATAGAAAAATTTCTATTTAACATTCTTACAGGGGATCCCTGGGTGGCTCAGCGGTTTAGCACCTGCCTTCAGCCCAGGGCATGACTCCGAGGTCCTGGGATTGAGTCCCGCATCGGGCTCCCTGCATGGAGCCTGCTTCTCCCTCTGCCTGTGTCTCTGCCTCTCTCTCTCTCTGTGTGTCTCCCATGAATAAATAAATAAAAGCTTTAAAAAAACATTCTTACATACAAAAATTTATAGAAGTTTGCTCATATGTGCATTATACACACATATACACCATATATATGTCTATCTCATATGTATATGTGAGATATATGTATTTGTATATATATATATCCCTCAGTTTTTCTCTTCAGCTTCTAACCTACGTATATTATGCCTTTACTCATTCATTAAATTTCAAAACTGTACACTAACATATATTGAGCATCTACTACATGTCTAGCCATATGATATTTGTCATCTTTTAGTCCTTCTATGAACCCTGAGAGATGGGAATTATTCCTTCAAAGAGTGCATGAAGCAAGGAAGTTGAAATTTTCCTTTTATGAATTGTCTTTTATTTTTCATGCTTCTCAACCTATCAGGTTACAAGAAGAAAATAAGGCTCAAGGAGATTAAGGCTTTGCTCCAGTCAACACCGTCTGAATCATAATTGGAACCGATTAAGAAATAAGACAATGAGTGTGAGAGACACCCCTCCTGACTGAAAGACCAGCTTATAATGAAAATCCTCCCATTCTGCTCTCCTTTATCTATCACCTCCTTTGGGTAGCCAATAATAAGATGCCAGAATTCGGCTATGGCTGTCACTCCTGCAGATTAAGGGATGTGTTTCAGTGTTCTGAACAAACTACCTGAGCTAGCTCATCCAAATTCTACCTTCCAGCTGCAAGAGGAAAAAATAGGATGCAAATGGCTGTTTGTGGCATCAGATTCATCAGAATCATTCTAGGACTCTGAGCATCATAGAGGAACAGGAGGAGCAGGCTTCGTCCTTCAAAGACAAGTCTTTCTTCTCTTATCAGAGCAGACAGGGCCCCATTGTCTCACTTAAGGCACCTGTGATAATTCTCTCACCTTTATACTGTTGGGTCTTTAAAAATATTTGTCTACGTCAAGACAGGCTTGATACCCATTGCTCTTGTGTCTTGAGAATTATTTTAACATCAGAAAAAAAATACGAGGAAATGATTAGCAATCCATTAGGAGCTATGCTAAGTTGCTAATGAAATAGCTTCTCTCACAGACTGCTCCGAAGCTGCCCATCATTGTCTCTGGAGGCTGGTAATGCTTTTTCACTAAGATAGTTCCATATGTTTAATTCTCCTTTCTTGAAAGCCTTCTTTAATATGTAGATAGTGTGTGAGTGTATAGACACACACACATGTGTATATATATATATACATTTTTGTGCCTGTATGGACATAATAAATATGTATATGATGTAATATTTAGTATAATACATTCATATATGATGAATATATTTTATATGTAACATAAATCTACATATATGAGATATATATATATATATATATATATGTATTTTATGTGCTATACCAGGATATTGTTTAGTGGAAAAGAAAAAGAAAAGCTTATCATTCAGGATCCTTTTCAGAAATGGAACAAATCCCAAATTAGGAATTTAAAGAAAATTTAATAAAGAGGTCATTTTCAGAGGTGGCCGGAATGAAGGGAATCATGATATATTGTTTAGGTTCTCAGGCACCAGCAGCACTAGGTCAACATCGCTACCCTTGTCACAGGGTCAAGTAGACAGAACAGGTGTACTGGGGACAAAAGTCACATGGAATTCTGGAAGGAGAGCATTCAGAATGAAGGTAATACTTCCTTTAGGAAAGAAAGGGAAAAAGAATGCCCCAAACTCTCCCTTTACAAACCCTCTGCCCTCCTGCTATTATTTCCCATGAGCTAAAGTTGACAGAAAGTCTGAAGGCAAAGGAGCCCAAGTAAATCAGTATGTGCCCTGATTCACCCCTTGAACTGGAGCACAGGACAGGGTGAGAAATGCAGAGGAAGACAGGAATGGAAAATGATGAATAACCAGATCTGCTTCATACAATTAACCATATGAACCCTTTTCTCTCAAGTCAGATGAAAGTAATACTATCTGCTTCATAGGGTAGCTAGCAGGATTAACTGTGGTGAGTTAAGTTTTCCAAATCACAGAAAAAGTAAAATAAAAGTGAGTATTTGAAACCCAAGATCTGTATGAAATCCCACTGCCCTTCCCCTCCTGAACAGGAACACTGACATTACACCAAGGCTGCATCATCACTGACTCTTTGGTCTGTGAAGACAGGAAGTCTGAGAAACCCTGCACTCCAGAATCTGTACCTAAGGATCCACACCCAAGGGATGTCCTGACCCAGATCTAATTTAGACAGAAATGTGACAGACTTGACCTGATGTTGTAAATAGGATGAGACCTTTGGGGGTCATGAGAAGGAATGAGTCTTCTTGGGGAAGGCACAGGAAGCGTTGGAAGAGAGAGGACAGATAAGAGGTGGTGACCAGCCTCCAAGCTGACCCCTAATGAGCAGTGGCACCTGCTATTCACACCCTTTAATGCTCCCCTCCCAGAGCAGACCAAGATTAGTCTGTGTGGCCATTTGAATATGGCAGACATGATGGTATGTCATTTCTGAGAATAGGGTACAAAAATAAAAAAAACAAGCAAAGCTTCTGTTAGGTTTTCTGTCTCATTTGGATCACTGGCATTAGGGAATGCTGGCTGTCATTATGAGCAGCCCTATGGAAAGACACCATGAAGGGTATGTGGGTAAAGTCAGAGATCAGTTCTAGCCCATCAAGTTTCAGATTAGCACAGACCCAGCTGGTAACTCACAAGAGACTCCGATCTAATCACACAGCTAAGCTACTCTTAGATTACTGCCCTGCAGATCATGTGTGTTATTGATTGTTGTTTCTAGATGCTAAAGTGAGACTATGGATTATGCAGCAACGAATAACTAAGAAGCTAATAAACAGATCTACATGAGTGTTCTGCTAAAGGTAATGTAACTTAATGGAAATTCCAGCTGCCATACAACACAGAAGATCTAGAATTTGCTATTTGAGTGTAATCAAGCTAACCACAAACTATAATAAAATATCAGTACTCCCAAGAAGCACATGATATAATTAAAAGTCCTTAAAATGTGTATCACCCACAAAATGAAGAATATAATCCAAAATTACACAACACAGGAAATAATAGGAAAATCTGATCAATTTTCAGAACAATCCCAAGATAGTTCAGATATTGGAATGAGCAGAAAATAATTTTTAAGTAGCTATTATTACCATAGTCATATATGAGGAGTCTGCTTGGGTTTCTCTCTCCCTTTCCCTCTGCTCCTGTCCTGTGAGTTCTCTCTCTCTCTCTCTCTCTCTCTCTCTCTCTCTCTCTCAAATAAATAAAAAAAAATCTTTAAAATAAAGTAAAATAAAATAAAAATTACAGTATATGTGCCTAATAGCAAATGGGACATAGAAGAATTCATATATTTGAAAATAACTTTAAAAAATCCAATTTGAAAAAAAATAAAAATTCCAATTTGAAGAACATAGAGAAAAATGATTTAAAAACATAACAGAGCCTCAAGGACATCTGTGATAATATCCAAAAGGTCTAAAACGACATTCTCCGCCCCAGAAGGAGAGGAGAATAGAGAAATAGTGACGGTATGGAAGAAATAATGTCTAACTATCACCCAAATTTTAAGGTTCAAGAAGATAAATAAACTTCAAGTAGGATAAATAGAAGGAAAGACTGACTCAGGCATCTCATAGTCAAAGTGCTGAAAACCAAGCCCGGAATGACAATCATGGCTCTTGCTGGAGAAAAACCCAACATGTTACATAGAGGGGAACAATTTGAATGAGTGTTGATTTCTCATCAGAAACAATAGAACATTAACTTTAATGTCCTCAAAGAAATACAAAATAAAAGCTGCCAACACAGAATTCTATTTACATAGAAAATATCATTCCAGAATGAAGGCAAAATAAAGCACATTCAGTAAATGAAAACGCAGAGAATTCACTGCCAGCAGCGCACTGATGTAAGAAGCTCTAAAGGCTGTTATGGCTGAAGGGGAAGGATATTGGATGCACTAGAAGTGACGAGCATTGGGTATATAAGTATAAAGGCAAATATAACAGATCACTTTTTCTCTTAAGTTCTTTAGCATACACATGATTATTTGGATTTTTTTAATTTATTCATGAGAGACAGAGAGAGAGAGAGAGAGAGAGAGAGAGAGAGAGGCAGAGGGAGAAGCAGGTTCCATGCAGGGAGCCTGACGTGGGACTCGATCCCGGGTCTCCAGGATCACGCCCTGGGCTGATGGCAGCACTAAACCTCTGAGCCACCCAGGCTGCCCCCCATGAATATTTTAACGGACATTCTAACACTACATTACAGAGATTATATCATATAGAGATGCACAAGTAGTAGAGCTTAAAGGCCACAAGAGGGTGTTCAGAAACTTATAGTTTTGAAAATTCTCCTACTTTATGTGTCGCAGTGAAAAACTAAGTAGTCGCTGAAAAGTTAAGAATCCATACCATCACCCCTGGAGTGACTACCAAAAATATGCAGAGTTCTAGCCAGCAAGTTGATAGATAAAACAGGTATCTGAAAATATTAAAGTAACTCTAGAACTCAGAACTCCCAGATCAGAAGTCACATCATCCACCCACTGAATGAGCCAGGTGCCTCTAAGATAATTTTTCAAACTCAGGAAGGCAGGAACAGAAGTGACGAGGGACAAGGGTGTGTCATGCTGCAGTATTTCTGCCAGCCATCTCTCCGTACGGGCCTACGTGACTGGCCTGTTGTACTTGCCCTCAACGTGATGCACATATCTTCAGACAATCCATAAGGATGCCTGGTGCTAGGGTCCTGGTTGGAAACCGTTGGCAAACTCAACAAGTCAACTGAACTGATTCTAAGAGGCGGACAGGGATGGAGATGAAGCACCTAAGGGACTCACAATAGCAGAACTCTGCTCCATCTCTGGGCCTGCAGGTTTGGAGAACCTGGTGACAGCCATGCCCATGGGACAGGGGCTGCCCAACAGAAGGAAGCATGTGGAGAGCACAGAGCTCAGCCTGGAGGGAACAAACACCCCTGCCTCTCTCTTCTCATGCTCTGCGTTCTTCTGCTTCTTCACATCAGTTACAAATAGGCCAGAGGGCCAGGGAATGGTGGTGATGCCATCTGTGGGGGTGACGGTCCGAGGGTAAGGGGCCGGGCAGATAGAGCGTGAGGACAGATATGGAGGAGAAAACAGAATAGACCTCCTTGCTGCTAGGCTCACTCCCATCTTCTCTTTTAGATTCACAGCACGAGGCTGGGGAGGAATGTGATTGACACACACATCTCAGCTGTTTGACGTATGGAAGTAGTTGATCTTCGAATCCTGGCAGGCCCCAAATTGCTGGACACTTAAATATCTTAGATTGAAAGCAGAGATGAAATGGAACACAGCTTTATTAACAAATTTTCCCTGCCTAAAGTCTACAAACTTGCTAATATTTGTCTAACTTTAATTTTCTTTTAGTTCCTGGTTGAAAGCATTCAAGAGCAGTCAGAGTACAGCAATATTATAATTTTATTTTTTCTGATTTCTATCCCGAAGCCAAAAGCTTAAGATGATAAGGAGAATGCTTCGGAAAATACTGGGGCTGGTAGTTTTACTAAATACTTGCTAGAGCATTCAGTCTCAACAATGTCATTCATATTGTGATTCCAAGTGCTCCAGAATTACCCTACCAGACACGAAGCCGTCCTTGGTGCCCAAGACACCACACCAGGCACTAATCAGTGCAACGTTTCTTCATGGTTGTTAAGGATCAACTAAGTTAACGTACTCGAAGCAAGTATAAAAGTGAGAATGGATATACAGGTACACCTGTAATCTCTTCTGATTAAATAGAGAGGAAAGACAAATCCCTTATACAAAGCAATTTCAATCCTACTGAACCAACAGAAATAAACGCATGTGATTTCTGAAGGAGTGAGAAGAAAAGACACTTATTTCCAGTGCGTCATCTGCTCTAATGGAGCCTTTATGAAGATCAATATGATGAGCTTTAATGTCAGTTCATCTTAGCTTCCGTAAATGAAATAAAATTGGGTTATCGTTAGAGGCTTACACAATTATTTCATTATGTAAAATGGTTTGACCTGCATATTTTCAGCAGACATGTATCTGCCCCTCTATGTGCCAGGCTCTGAGCTAGGCACTGTCTTGTATGAAGAAACCAGAGACGGCCTCTGTTTCCTGGTCCTCTTCTCAACAGGCAAAAGCCTTTAGCTTGGAAGCCTGATCACACCAAACTTAAAATTTACATGCCCAACTGCGTTAAACACAGCCCAGGTAAGCAGATATTTAGCCACCTAGAACTGTCTACTTCATATACTTAGCAAAACTGCATCTGGTACCTACTAGGTTCTGTGGTTACACAGATCCCAAGCCACTGCTGCCATTGACCTCTGACAGCTCTGCCATGATGCTGGAGGACATCTCCAACATCCCTCTTCTCCGGGAGCTCCCTGTCCTCCTTTTTTTCTGAATGTTGGCCTCTGAGGGTAGCCTCAGGGCAGGCACAGGCTGTGAGGGACTCCTTGCTCCCTGCAAACCTGCGTTTAAAGCTGTGTTCAATACAGCTTGCTTATGTTACTGCCACTTAGTGGTCATATCATCTTCCTCAATCAGCCCTGATATTCCTGAACCCCCTACATACAGGTGATAAATGAAGATAAATATTATAGGGCCCTTGTGTTCAAGTATCATCCAGCCTGATGAAAAAGGAGGAGTAATGTGCATTTAAATGTGACTTTTATAACAAGTCAAGAAAACGAAAATGCACATCACTTGTGTAACCAATTTGAATTATATTAGAGCTCTTTCCAGTTCTCTTTAAGTTGTACATGTGATAAGAGCACTGGAGCCAATTTCCCACCTCACACAGAAAACCTCCATCATTTTACATCAGATCAAATACATTTCAGGCTCTGGGCTGATTGGGTCAGTGTATCAATGCAATGCCAACATATATATTCAGAGATTAGGACTGCAGATACCAAGACTTTAAAATATTCTGAAAATTATTTCAGTTTTAACAAAATAGATTTCTAATTTTGTGGCAATATGGGTTGAGAAAATTTGGAGAACTGCACAGATTAAATTTTTTTCCTGTATAGATTCTATGTGTACTTTCATACCAAAAATCCCCTATTCAAAAACATATTTGGATTTAACTTTTACTAGTTGTCCTAAAAAGCTCACATTTAAGGTAGCCTAAAAATGATCTTAATTTAACTGTTTACAAAGAATACATATTGATTTAACTTTCCCTTTATTGTATTCATTTGTAGTGAAAATAAAATGCTGACCTATTTTTCTTTTGGCAGAAATGGCTGTAATTATAAGCAACTAGATTAGTTAATGGCATCTTATTTAATTGCATGCATGGCATTTTTTCAACATATATATCTGAGAAGCATTTTTCTAATATATTAAAATAAAACCTATTTTACCGCCATTTGAAATGTTATTATATTTGTACAATATTTTAAGAATTCCATAACTAATCAAGCTTTCATAAATGCTAATTCCACTACTTGTTCATGTGGCTGTATTAATTATATAGACAGCCATAATCAGATTCTTTCTGTCACATATTATTTACCTGAAGCTTTTGGAACAGGCTCATTATGGCAAGGTCTTATAGACAAATGCCAGTTCTTCACCATTTTCAGTAGCTTGGATATAACAGCTCAGGGAATTACCATAAGTGGCTCTTCTAAATCATTATAGCCCCAAAGAATCACAGCCTTGGTGTATTCTAGAGAATGCCACTGTGTAGTGTTAAAATTCAGGAAGATTTTCATTCAAGAGACTTTGCCCTCACCACTCATTATTAATTGGATCTCACAAAATGTTGAAAATACACCATGGAGAGTCCTCAGATCTCCATAAAATTTCAATAGATATATCAAGATTGGGATATAAATGGGTAAGAATGAATTTATAAATGAAGATAAAAATATACATAAATTATACTTTGGAGAAAACTGATAAAAATGCTCTCTACTATAGATAAAATACTATCATATACTCTAGATACTAAAATCAGTGTATTTTCAACTGACAGAATGTTGTTTAATAGCAAGTATTTATTGAACTAAATATGTAAGAATCTTAAATAACAAATTGGGCCACAAACCAATGAATTCTAAAGACATATGGGGCTAGAGGAAGGTAAAATAGTTTCCAGTAGGGAACCGCAGAAAGTATCGTAGACCAGAGGGCCTTGGTACTCTGTGCTGACAGTTAAATGAGATTGGTTATTTGAATTTGAGAGAACAGATGAAGAGATGACATGAATGAGTAGAGGCAGACAGGTAATAAGGCGAAGCAATTCCTAATGGAAACTAGACAAATTTATTGAACCCATCTACAGGACAACTTAAAAGACACTACAGGAGTTTAGGTTTTCTTTAACGAGAAATGAAAGTTTGTTTTGCCTTTTGTTGTTGTTACTTAAGGAAGTTGCATTATAACATCAGTGCTTTAGAAAGCTTCTTGCCAGGCATATATAGAATTAAAGAAGAAAGACTTAATTCACAGATCACCTAGAGAGGCTCGTGTGATATTTAAGGCCACAAGTAATGAAAGCCTGGATTTTATTTTTGGTTTTGAGAAGACAAATGTGAACAACAGTGCTGAGACATAGTGGGGAGCTCTGATACTGGATGTAGTAGGAAACAGCCTGGACCATGAGGAACCCAGAAGTCTGTGAATAGATGCCATGTGTCTACCACTGTTCTCCTGGGACCAGTAGTTACTTGTTTCTGGTGCAGAAATCTCTGGTCTTCTTCCTAGACCCATGCAATTCAGGCAGACTAAGTAGCTACTCTGTAAGAATGGTGAACTATCAGATTTTTCATAGTTCCTGACTTCAAAAGTTGCAGAGACTACAAATTCCTTAGACAGCTATCACTTAAAAATACTTACTGGTTTTCTTAAATCTTGGTTCTTTGAGTAATAATGTATGAGCACAAAATGTGGCTCTCTGTCCTTCATGAGCTTAAGTGTACTGATGGGACATCCTTTTTAACATGACACAATTTTCAGATAATTAAAAAAAAAAACCACACATTTAAGTATCTGATGGTGTTGGACTGCATTTTGTGGTTCTACTTATAAGTCTAGAATTGAATCTATGCAGTGACAGTCTGGTCCATTGGGTTATCTGCTGGTTGATTAGGGCATTAAGGAAAGCTGAACATGTATGCAAAGAGATGTGAGAAATATTCAAGAAATAGAATGACTCAAGGAAAACCACAATATTACAATGACTTCAGTGAGCCTACATGATGCAGAGACACTATGTGACTATAGTATAGAGCACTTTTTTGGGAAACTGACAAATAAGCTAAGAGATAAAGTTCAATGTGAGATTGAAGTCATAAAAGTTCTTGAAAATAGTGTCCTTAGCCCAATTAAAAACACTGTTTTGAAATACTATTGTGAAAAAAAAATACCAATAGGATTGCGATGAAGCAAGATTGTAGTCACTTAAATATTCAACATAAAGCCAGTAATTATGGTATTTCATACCCTGTGTTGTCAATGAGCAGCCACAGAGTAAAGACCATTTCAATTCTTCAACTTATTCACGCATAATTAGAGAACTTTTCTCATATTATAATTCATTGTTTACTTGCCTGCCCAGAGAAATGAGACCCACATTGGCTGAGACATTCTGCTTTTCTTCTTTGGATACTTATAACTGTTTAACAGATTCTTATGTTAATAAATAAACAGACATATATGGTCCATAGTGTGTTCCTTTAAAATGATTCTATAAGGTTTAGTCTTTCCAGCTTCCCTAAATTTCAGCCAAACAAGTAGGAACTCATTTGAAGCCTCAGTGAAAGCCATATACTCCTATATCTAGATGCTTATTTATTTTCCTCCCTAAAAATTTCATAATTTAAAAAAAAATAAAAATAAAAATTTCATAATTTTAAACATTTTTACACAAAAATACCAACCAGCTTGATGAAATTGAAAAAGAAAAACCAGAAAAGTCTTAAATAAATTCAGTACTCACATACCACGATGCTTGGAGATCAGTGATAGCAGGAAGAGCACACTAACTTGAGAATCACAAATGCACTGCGTATGGAAATCTGCATAAGGAGAAAATCAATACAACTGATCAGGCATTGCAAGTGATTACTGAACATGATTATCAGGAATGTTTATAAATCCAACAGCAGCTTAAAAGAAATATCAGCAGACACGACATCCATTTTGTGTAATGTGAATCAGAGTAAAGAAAAAAGTTCAGAAGACAAGTGTGATACTGAGGATTTTGCGTTAAAGGGTGAAACCTGAAAAGAATTCAGAAATGATCTTAAAATTAAAGGGGAAAAAAAGGATTGCTTAAACATATTTTAGATCTATATAGCAGAAAAACAGTCACACAAAACATGTAGCTTTTCAAAAGTCTGAAAACAATTATGAATGGTTTAGTATTAAGTGTCTTTATCGACCTACTATGTCCTTTGGTTTATTCTTAATAGTGGTTTATATTTAATCATTTCCAGGCTTGATACAGTGCTTAAACAGACTGAAATTAAGATCAGAATATGTTGTTTTATTTATGTTTTTCTGCTTTGTGCTTGCATGTCTTTCTTTTATTTTATGACCTCATTCAACTTAGAAATACATGAAATATCACCGTTGAGTTTTATGGGAAATATGATTGTATGAAGGTGAATCATTGAAAAGTTACAGCCTATTTCTTATAATTAGATCCTTTCTAGAGCTCAGTAAACTAATTCTAGTGATAAAGAATGTGGAAAAAGTACTAACTTATGCTTGATATGTCATGATTACTCTCAAGTACAATGACAAAAAGAATCATAAAAAAGTGCATATATAACAAAGAGAGAGAAAATACTTGACAAATGCAGAAGAAGCCAATAACACAAAGAAAGAAGTGGGTAGAATATATACAAAACAAAATTTTGATTATATATATTATATATAATCAAATATATATACATATATGTATATGTTTTTGTTGATACAAGTTTTTATTTAAATTCCAGTTAGCTAAATATAGGGTAATACTAGTTTCAGGACTAGAATTTAGTGATTCACACTTGCATAAAACACTCGGTGCTCATCACAACAAATGCTCTCCTTAATGCCTGTTACCCATCTGTCCCAACTCCCCTCCACCTCCCCTCCAGTAACCCTCAGTTTGTTCTCTATAGTTAATAGTCGCTTTTGATTTGCTTCCCTCTGTTTTCCCACCTGCGCCCTATGTTCATTTTTTTTGTTTCTTAAATTCCACATGTGAGTGAAATCAAGAAGTATTTTCCTTTCTCTGGTTGGCTTGTTTTGCTTAGCATAATAGACTCTAGCTCCATTCACGTTGTTGCAAATGGCAGGATTCCGTTCTTTTTGATGGCCGAGTAATACTCTATTTTATTTACATACCACATCTACTTTATCTATTTGATAATGTATTTAAGCCCAAATATATCAATAATTACATTAAAAGTATATTATATTAACTCAATACACTGTATAATAAATTCCTTAATATTGGTTTAATTTTTAAAAAGTTTCTTTGTGCTTTTTTAAAGTGACACATCTTAAATACAGAGAGACAGAAATTTTAAAAATAAAAGAAAATGCAAAAAAATACCACCACATTTATTATCTCCAGTTAAAATAAAGTGGGTGTGGCTATAATGTTATGCAAATTAGAATGTAAAACACAAAATATTATCAGAAATAAATAGGGAGATTTTATAACAATACAAAGGAAATATACTAGATATAATATTTCTATATTTGTGTACAACTTTGATATAGTATTACATAAAGCAAAAATTATAAACTAGAAAGAGAAACACACAAAGTTACAATAAGTTGGGAATGAGTTCCCATCTTTCTCTTTGTAATAGAAAGAAAAAAAGGGAAAAAATAAGTGGAGCTAGAATTTTGATGATTGAAAAATACACCTGGCTTGATGACTTAAAAATACCACTACACTCAAGTATAACTTGTTTTGGAATGAATATGAATCATTTTCCAAAATGAGTCATATCTTGAGGAATATATCAAGTCCCAGAAAATCTCCAATATTGGATGAAAACAGCATGCTATCCAACCACAGTGCAAATAAACTAGAAATCAGTAATAAAAATGTAATTATTAAAATCATCAATTTAGAAATTAAGCCATAAACTTCTAAGTACCACGGTTAACAAATAACTCAAAATAGATATATAAATAAAATGATTATGAGAATATGGCCTAAATTCACTGGTGGAATGTATCTAAAGTTAACTTAAAGAATAGATTTAGTCTTAAAAGGGTACTTTAGATTACTAACATTATCCCCAGGAATTTGAAAAAAAAAATGGTAACTCAAATTCAAAGACAGTAGAGGGAAGTAAACAATATGTATAAGAATAAATTTATTAAACAGAAAATAAATGTAAAAAAGAAAAATAACACAGTAAAGATAATTTCTTAAAAATAAATAATAAAATATATCATGATCAAGAAAAAAATAAAACTCATCAGAAAATCCAGAAGAAAAAATGTTATTATACTATATCTTATAGACATTTAAAATTAGATGAGATTATCAATTATATTTATGCTCTGAGATTTTCAAATTTAGCTGTAGATATGTTCCTAGAAAAAGCACAAATGAAGAAAATATAGTAACAAATATAAGAACTGAATAGTCCAATAATCAATGAAATGGACAAAGCATTTTAACACCTACAGGTCTTGTGAATTCACTGGTGAATTCTTCAAACTATTTTAGGAAGATGTAATTTCCTTTTACACAAAATTTTCTAGAACAGGGAAAGGAGTAATTATTTTTCAGCTTATTTTATGAGACTGACCCAACCCTGATGCCAAAATCTAACAATTACATTATAGAAATAAAGATTATAGTCCAAATTGCTGGTTTACATATGTACAAAAAGCATAAACAACCATTAGCAAAACATTTCAACCACATATAACAAATAATTCATTAATACCAAGAGGGTTTCAGTCACAGAAGAGAGGACACTATTGAAAGAATTGAAAGGCCACTAAAAAATAGAAAATATCTCTAATATAAATAAGGGAAAAGAGTAGTATTTGGAGTATTTATAGTACTCTTATAAAAAAACAACAATAATGGAAAAAAGTTAATCTCCTAGAAACATAGGCTAAGGACTTTTGCAGATATCACATGTACACATCCACGTGCATAGGTATACACACAATGTCCCAATGACCACGAAGACATGAACAAGTGTTCCAAATCATTCATCATCTCAGAAATGCAATGAAAATCCGAGTTAGCTATCACTACAAACTCACCAGAACTATGACATTTAAGAAAACATGGAAACCAATCTTGGTAAGGAGTTCGCCTCCACTTATGCAATCAGTAGAGTCATTTAATGTCAGTAGAGGTGTAAACTGGTAAAACTATGTAGGGAAATTTTAGACAGTGTGTCCTCATCCTGAATATATGATCAGATGACAGCAATTCAAGTCATAAATGCCCAGTAGAAATGTGTCAGTAAATGCACCTAGAAGCATTTACGTGAATGTTCATAACATTATTCAAAATAACCATGAACTATAAACAAATCATCATTATACTGGCAACAAAGAATCCTGGTGTATCCACGCAAAAGTGTAACGGCTTTCACAAATACACCATTCATGGAAGAAGCCATTAAAATAAAACAAAACAAAACAAAACAAATGGATGGAGTTAGAAACCAACTGCCTTGTCACCTCTGGATGGTGGTGGGGTCATAGCAGGGAGGAGATGCGACTGCTATTCACAAGGTAATCTTCTGATAATTTATGTTATAATCTGAGTGTTGGTCATACGGGTGTGTTTATTTCATGAAAATTCATTAAGACGTGCACTTATAATTTATTAACTTTTCTCTGTACATTATACTTCCACAGAAATACATATACCACGTGTATATGCGTGTATGTGTATATTTAAATATAAGCCATTAACACAAGAACAGAAGCACTGACAGTAAAAGCCAAGAAAAGCTTCCTCTGTTCTCTTCAGATACATAAAGTAATAATCTTTCAACAAGACTGTCTACAAAACACTTTCTTTACATTTTATATCAGACAGATATATTTCCCCTTATTTCCCCTAAACGCATCCTTTCTCTATAATTTTAAGGTAAGATTTATGAGAACATTAGCATAGTTTGGTGCTCGAGAATGAATAATCTATTACTTCAATTGGCTATAATTTCAAATAATATTTTAACATACATGGATATGAATATGTCTATTATACATGTATGTATACATAAGTGTCAAATCATCTTTCTTTGTTTTGTTGCTTTTGTGGGCAGAAATAACATGGCAGCTTTGAGTTCTCCCACCCTATGGCTTTCTCCCAAACACTTAGAATATTGTCAGGAGTCTCATCTTGAAAACAGCTGGATATTTGTATATGAATGTTTTATTTCCCTCTGCAATGACTGGATTTCTTAAAAATGGTAAACAAAGGAAACTTTCATGCCACCCACAATCGGCATAAATGAGAAAAAAGCAGATGGTGTTGAGGAAAACCTAAGATTGAAAGTATGGCATAGAAATGCAGGTTGCTTCACATTGTGAGGTATGTATGGCTGCCTGCATCTGTTCTTGATGTCTCTGTGGAACTGAGGAACAGTATAGATCCTTCTTTCCTCCATGCACCGTCCAAGGAGCTCCCCTCCACTTATGCACCACCTGATATTGTCACTCCACACTGCTTTGAGCACTCAAAGAACACTTTGTTGAGAGACAGAGAAAAAAATAATATCTCATTTTTAATACACATACATTCTGGGTGATTGAACTTGGTACACCTTGATGATGGTGAGCTTTCTGTCCTGAATTAAATCTAATTATTGTTACCATGTGGGTTTTTTAATTTTTAATTTTATTTAATTTTTATTATTTTATTATTTTTATTTTTTTTTAATTTTGAAGCAAAGAAAGAAATTAGTGATGGTATATTAGTTAGTAAAGAGAAGAGAGAAGATACAATATCCTACTAAACTAGAGCAGAAGAATCAAATGCATTGGTGACTACTCACAACGTAATAGACCTGCTAGATGGTATATTTTACTTTTTCCATATGATAAAATGTGCATTTCCACTATTGGGAAGACAACACTGGGACAAGAATTATTAAATATGTTGCCTAAGGTTAGAAAATCAAGGAGTAGTAAAAGTGAGTTTCACACTCAGTCTTATTTCAAAGCCATATTTTATACTCTATCCCATTGACTTTAAGGTTAATGTATGATTGACTCGCTAACTCAATGAATGAATGAATAAATGAATGAATGAATGAATGAATGAATGAATGGTGAAGGAATTCCCCAGTAGTGAGAACATTATGAGTGGAAAATTTTAGCTCTTGTCATTTTGAGTCACTATATAAAATGTTTAAACATAATTTTATCCTTATCATTTCCATTGTATGATATACCAGGCATAGCTTAGATTTTTATATTACAGCTGGCCAGAATTACAAGGCAAAGTAACTGCTGACCAGAACATATGGAGAACTATGTTGTCACCAAGCACACCTATGCAAGGGAAAGAAGAAAGAGCCCAGAGCTTGAACCATGAAGATATATGGGTCAACCAATATAATTGCTCCCTGGTCAGATGTTGTTTTAAGAAATAAGATTGAAGGAAGAATGTTCTTGACTGGATCTACTTCTTTAGTCACTGCAGGGTTTGCAAGAAATAATTGACTTTCATGAAAATCACATTCACATATCTTTAACACACACAGAGAGAGAAATAAATCATTGTTCATTTGTCAGGAATACAAGATTTGACAGTTCTCCTACCATTGAATCAGGATGACTGGATTATTCATAAATAATAACATGCAATGTATTACTAAATCTGATCTGAAGGTAGAGTTTGGTTTCTTCAAATACTGAAAAGATAAATATGAATCAACATTGTCAGGCACCTAACAAAATTCCTTCCAAGTATGTTTTTTTTTTTCAAAATTTTTAAAGATCTTATTTATTTATTCACGACCAAGTATGTTTTTATTGTTCATAAATAAAGTATTTTCAAAACTGCAACTGATAAAAAAAATTATGTTTGGTCCAATATATTTTTACGAAAACACAAAACAGTAAAAATTTGCAAATCAAGGAGCCTGGGAATGTTGATGTCTTTTGTGAATAATTACGTTTCTGTTCCTTAAAGCACAAATAGAAAGACTATTATATTCCTTGGTTTAATGTTAAATATATATACATGTATGTGTTATATAAACATAGATAAATATATATAACATATATAACATATATACATATGCTCTGTTAAATTTATACATATATAAACATACACATGTAAGTTTATTATTAGGATCAATAGAAAGATCATTATATTCCTTGGTTTAATGTTAAATATATATGTATGTGTTATATAAATACATATAAATATATAACATATATAACATATATACATATGCTCTGTTAAACTTATACATAAATATAAACATACATATGCAAGTTTATTATTATGTGCAAAGGTTTTTGTTAAACCTTCCTGTGAATTTCAAGATGTGCATGAAAAAATTCATGTCTGTGAGATGCTGAATACCATATTAGAGTACAATAACACGTCAATACATATGGATTTAAATATATATTAGTGTAAAAAAATTCAATATATTGAATACATATATATCTAAATCCCTGATGGATGCTATATTATTGTGGTTTGTGATTCAGGAAAAATATGATGTATAAAATAAGATGTATTATAAACTGGCTTCCAAAACTACCCTCAAGTTAATGCTAACTCATATTTCATGCATGGTTTCTGAAACTAAATATTTGGAACTGTTAGTTACTAACTGAGAATTATGCCTTAATCCTATTTTCTAATGGGGCATATCCAGAACAGGATTGATAACTACAATTCTTTAGCTAGCCTATACTGCCTCCACCCCTAAGTCACTGATGTTAGTACGAGTTACGTGAATTGGGTTTTTTGCTTTGGTAGTGTTGTATTTACAGGCAACTCCTTATTCTTCAGGGCTACAACACTCTTATTTTTCATTCACAGGTATATGGCTAAGTGATAAAGGTTTAACTAAACACGGCTGAGCCTGCATTCAAGTTTGCTCCATGTGTAAATGAATCACACTATCATACTATTTCCAAGTTCACATCTATGATTCAGTGGGGACAGTCCTGCTCTATGTGTTTAATGGTGGCTATTACACAACTGCTGAACAACCATCTGGTATATTAAAAAAAAAAAAAAAAAACAACAGAAACTTTTAGACATTCAAAACCACTGTCATCTGCTAAAAATTGATAGTCTAGCCTTTGGGAAAAGGAAAAAATAATTCAGAAGTGAAACATCCACTGCCCTCCCTTCCTCCCTGCCCTTGACCTTTTTAATGTGTATCTGCACTTTCCATCCAGGGAATTGGTCCCTACGACAAATACAGAAGCCCTAGTAGAGACAGGGTTTCATACTTTCATGTACTATAAACAAATATGTTGTCATTTGTAATTAGGAAAACATGCTGTTTCAATTATTATTTGGGGAAAAAACTTGATGTACAGTTCGGACACAGAGATAGCGTTCAGTAAGAGATTCTCTCCTACTCAAACGAAGGCAGCTCTGAGAACAGAAGATGCTCTCATTGCTCCTGGGAAAAAATTTGGAGAATAGATTGCATGCCTTTAATACATTTTCTAGCTCAGAGAGCAAATTAACCTATAAAAACTGCCTCCAAACTTCAAGTTCAGAATTGGGAGTTAGAAAATAATTTACATGCAATATATTTCACTATGTTTTCCATACAATACTCAATTAAATTTGAATCTCACATTTTATTTATTTATTTTTACTCTTTATTTACATTCAATTAAGTTAACATCTACTGTATTACTAGTTTCAGGGGTAGAATTTAGTGATTCATCAGTTGCGTGTGACACCCAGTGCTCATCACATCACAAGCCCTCCTTAATGCCCATCACCCAGTTACGCCATCCCCCACCAACCTCCCCTCCAGCAACCCTCAGTTTGTCCTCTATAGTTAAGAGTCTTTTGTGGTTTGCCCCCTTCTCTGTGTTCATCTCAGATGTTTTTTTTTTTAATTTTTTAATTGTGTATATATGCTCCATGTATTACCTGGGACTGAAAAAGTACTTGTGAAACATAAGGGGAAGGTTTCACGATATCGGTCTAGACAATGGTTTCTAGGATATCACACCAAAAGCATATGCAATTACCTGCAACGTAGACAAGTAAGACTACATCAAAGTAGAATTGACCTGCACATCAAAGCAATTAACAAAATGAAAAGACAACCTGAGGAATAGGAAAAAAAAATTGCCAAACCACATATCGGATAAGGGGTTAATATTTAATTTAGATATGAGACTCTTACAACTCAATAGCAAAAAACCAAATAGACTAAAAAGTGGACAAAGGTCTTGAATAGACATTTCTCCAAAGAAGACACAAAATGGCAAACAAATATATAAAAAGATACTCAACATCACTAATCATCAAAAGTATGCAAATCAAAACCTCACACCTATTAGGATGGCTGTAACCAAAAAACCCAAAGAAGTGCTATTGAAGATGTGCAAAATTTGGAACCCTTCTGCACTGTTGGACAGAATGGTACAGCCGCAATGGAAAACAGTATGGAAATTCATCAAAAACTTAAAAATGAAACAACAAAATGATCCAGCATTCTCACTTCTGGGTATATACTCAAAGAATTAAAACCAGGATCTCTAAGAGGTATTTGCAGCCCATGTTCACTGCAGCGTCATTCATAATAGCCAAGAAACAGAAACCACCTACATGTCTACCAACAGATGAATGGATAAATAAAGAGACTGCCTGACTTCACTTACATGGGCTATCCAGAACAGTTGGACTCATAAACACAGGCAGGAATGGTGGTTGCCAGGGGCTGGAGATGGGGAGCAAAATTAGCAACTTACATACTAAGTTTGTTATGCTAGATGAGTAAATTCCAGAGATCTACTGCACAGCACAGCACCCATAGTTAATGTTTTAATATTATTATATAAATCATTAATATTGATACCTGGGTGGCTCAGCGGGTAAGCGTCTGCCTTTGGTGCAGGGCATGACCCCGAGTCCCGGGATCGAGTCCCACATCAGGCTCCCTGTGCAGAGCCTGCTTCTCCCTCTGCCTGTGTCTCTGACTCTATCTCTGTGTGTCTCTCATGAATAAATAAATAAAATATTTTAAAAGTTATTAATATTATGTTTTTATCAATTTAAATATCTAATTTAAATTAATAACTTATTGACTATATTAATATATCATTAAATACATTCTATCATGTTAATTATATTAATATTATTTAAATATTTAAGCATTTATCTCATAGATATTTATTTATAAATATTGAATGTTTATTAGGAGAGTAGGTCTTATGTCAAGTATTCTTACCACAATAAAAGAATAAATAAAGTAGGCTGAAAAACTATGCTTACTATGTCATCAGCACATAACCTAAAAATAAACCAACACAAACTATATTAAAATAAAATGGAAGTCAAGTCACCAACATGTTTATTATGATGCTATTTGGTGAAGAGAACTGAGGAATTCCTTTTTCCTTTATTTTTTTCTAATTTTAATATGTTTTTATTGTTAATAATGAGCAATTATTACTTTTATCAAAATATTTGGGAATAAAAGAATTTCGAGAATAGCTTTTGTGAAATTATAAATGATGAACTAAATGTCATAGATCCTCCTTAGTTATATTAATGAAAAATAAACATGCAGAAATAGTAATTGTGCTTTATCTGAAATTCCTCTATTTTACCTGGACACCCCCACCCCAGGCTGGACTAAGGAGTAATGTGGGCCACTTGACTTCTTAGCTCCCAATGCCTTCCCAGTGCTCTGAGGATTCCATCTTGGTCTCTGCACCTCGCTTCTCTCCCTCTGCTTTATCTGCTAGCCATGACATCTTCCAATCCTGTCCCATCCTCTGTTCACTCCACTTTTACTACAGCCTCTTTGCAGATAGCTTCCACCCCCGTGTTAAAACTGATGCTGAGAATACTGGCTGTGCCACGTCTGGCACACTGAGCGTAATGACTTAGCTCTTTGGAATGTGATACCAGGATCCTTCAGGTGGGTCTCTCAAAAAATCCCAAATTAGGCTGTATGTGTTCCACCCTGGCTTTGGGGTATAAGAACGCATAACAGGCATTCGATGAAACCCAATAAAGGCATATTCATTGAGCAATTATTTATCGTGTACAGAGTTTTTTTTAAAGATTTTATTTATTCATTCACGAGAGACACAGAGAGGAGAAGCAGAGACACAGGCAGAGGGAGAAGTAGGCTCCATGCAGGGAGCCCGATGTGGGACTCGATCCCAGGACCCAGGGTCACACCCTGGGCCAAAGGCAGGCACTAACCTGCTGAGCCACCCAGGGATCCCCTCATATACAGAATTAACTGAAAAGTGACAAAAAGGAAATAAAATATAATTTTGCTTTGGTACGTCACAATTATTCTCCTTTACCATTCATACAATTGAAACATTTACAAATTTCTTTTTACACTAATAAAGATATTGTTCACATGTCTCTGAATCGTATTTTAATCTAGATGACCTTTCCACAGGCTCCTGGTGGGAACAGCTTTATTACTTGACCATCAAGGCTCTTCATTCACTTTGTCAGATTAACCCTGAAATGCATCTCTATTTCGAAGAGAATTCATTTACTGAATATTTACTGTGTGTCAGATTCACAGGCTAGAAACAATATTGTGAATAAGATGGAACTGGCCACTTTCTTAGGTTTTCAAGTTTTAGTTGTACATATTTCTGGACTCATATCTTTGAAGTAAGTTTATGAAAACACACATAAAATTGCCAACTAAAAAATAAATAAATAGATAAATAAATAAATAAAACTAAAATTGTCAACTATAGGGATCCCTGGGTGGCTCAGGGGTTGAGCTCCTGCCTTCACCCCAGGGTGTGACCCTGGGGTCCCAGGATTGAATCCCGCATTGGGCTCCCTGCATGGAGCCTGCTTCTCCCTCTGCCTGTGTCTCGGCCTCTCTCTCTGTGTCTCTCATGAATAAATAAATCAAAAAAATCGTCAACTATATACCTGGGATAATATGGGCAATTAATAATTTCAGAATCCCACAGAAATTCAGTCTAAAGATCAAACCCAGGAAAAATCGCCTTATCGTGGAAAAACTTTCAGAAAAAAATCACTAAATTATTATATATCAATTTCAAATATTAATCAAATGACTTTATATGCACAACATCTTGCCAGGTCAAGTCAAAACTGAGGATTAATAATTACCTGTTTGAATTTCATAATGACACAGTTTTAAAAATTTTCTACAAAAACCTCAATCTCAAAATTTTCACATCTTTTTCATCTGGAATAAAAATATCTATAGTAAAAGCAAAAGAATGGCCATCTTCTCTCTCTCACACACACGCACACACACACACACACACACATCTACATATAAAATTTCTATTTACTATAATTGTGAGTCATAGCTAAGAGTCAACTATAAAACTAATTTTGTTTCAAATCCTCCGGTTGCAAGTGTTTGTTAAATAAACCAATATAAAGTGAACTAATAGATATTTATTTAATATTAATTATATTGATATATTAATGATTTCCTTTCTGCTGAACTCCTCAAGCTGCAATGCAGGATCTCTAGGCTAACTCGGGGGTCTTTGCAGAATTTCCCACTTTCTGTTGACTCATCTCTATTATAGTTACCTGGAAGAGGTGAGTGCTGCACAATTTTCAACTCCGTTCAAAGGCAGCAGAAATGAATGGGCTTATTAAACATTAACATACATTTTTATAATTCAAAAGCCTGTTTGTTTATATTTTAAAAAGCTCGAGGCTTAGTGTTAAGCCGAGGCTTACCAAGCCTCACATGTTGTGGCAGCCCAGATGCAGTCCATACTGAAATAACGGAGGCTGACTCTCAGAAGAAGGCTGATGGGAATGTTTGCATTTCCTAAAGCAGTAGAAAAAAAAAAAAAAAAAAAAGAAAAGAAAAAAAAGGCTTATAATATCCAGTTTGAAAAAAAAAAAAGCAAACAAACAAAAAAATAATGTCCAGGTTGATTTATATCAAACACAGACTACTTCTATCCTGGTCCCAAATTCTAATTTGCATATGGCCTTTGTTTTTAGGCAGATACAAGAAAAAACATGCCCCCCCCCCTTCTCTCCAGACTCATTTTAGAATACTTCTTTTTCTTTTTTTTGAAAGACTAGGTCACATAGCTTTATAAAGTAAGCAATGAGAAAAGAGTCCAGACTTTTATTCTTGGCCCTAAAACTGACTCATGGTGTCCTCTCAGAGACCTTATTTCTCCTGGAAGCATCTCGTCCCGAGAAACAGCCATTAGGAGAGGCGTGCTGCTGTCTGTTCCGAGACATGGCCCTGGCACCATCTTCAGAAGTACAGTCTTTGCTTCAGGCACTGGCTCATCAAGACTGGAGCACCAAGGAGCTGTTTGTACTGCTCGAGTGTCCTACTTCCCGGCTACTTCTTACAGCGATTAGACCCACAAAAGATGACTTTAAAAATATGGAGCTGTTGATGTGCATGAGGCATTAAAAATGCAATTGTGGCAACGTGGCGAGAAGGAGGTAAATGAGAAGAACAGAAAAGTGAGTGTTTGATCTTTGTAGACCCAGCACCTACTCAAAGCTTACAGCAGTGGATTGTTTTTTGATAAAGAAAAACAAACTGATAGAATAAAGAAATTATTTTAGAAGGAAGATAATATTAAATAAATTATTATGCACACATTTTACATATTTCATCTGAAATTTCCATTTAACACATAATAGCAGTCATTTTTAAAATGTAAATGTCAGGGACAGAACAAAGTACATAGTGAGGCACACAAACACATGCAATTTTTTGTAATCAAAAAACTACAAAATGATGGTGCAAACTTTTCAACTAGGTCTTTCTGATATGAGAGAATGTGTTATTTCCCCTCTATTACACGGTTTGCATCATTATATAGACAAAGGGAATATTAAAATTTAGTTATTTATTAACTTTTAAAACTTCTTTGCTTGTTTGATGATATCCTTCATCATCTGTAAGACGTGAAAACTTCAAATTGTTAAGAAAACAATAAATTATGCAATTGCCTTAGATCCTTATCTTTTTAAAGTAAGCTCTACACCCAACATGGGGCTCAAACTCACAACCCCGAGATCACAAGTCACATGCTTTCCTGACTGAACCAGCCAGGTGCCCCTCTTAAATCTTTATCTTAACACTTCTAATATGATTGCAATCAGAATTTCATCATGAACCTATTAAGTCCCACTCCACTCTGCACCACAATCCATGGCTTCCCCAGTCAAAAGAAATGAGAGACAGCCTAGAAGGGTGTATAAGATAAACATATTAGGTCTGATTTTAAGCAAAAATCAACATAATGAGCTATGGAAAGGTTTGGGTTTCAGATTAGAAAGGCCCATCCAAATTAAACATTTTGAGGAGTATTTTGGAGAAAACAGTAATCGAACTATTAAATTACAAAAGGTGAGATTGTGTAGAGAAAAGCCACTTGCATAAACCCAGAACCTAAGTCACTTTTTGGTCCTGTAACACTGGTCAAGATACTCCCTAGTGTTAATTTCCTATTTGAAAAGTGGGAGATTAATTTAGGTGACCTGAAAAACCTCTAGCAATGCTGGATTTTTCATATTTAATATGAGGTCAAAAAGTGTCAGAAAAGCAAAGTTAGAACGTGTAACGGCCACACAAATGTCAGAATCCTTAGAGTTAAAACAGATAATTTGGAATGCTAATTTGTCTTACTGAAAATTTAGAAATTTTGGTTGGAAAAAAACCAAGAGAGAGAGATATTACAATAAGGACATGATGTGCTTTCCTTCAGATATACATACCAGAGGAGAGCCTAGATGAATTTAATGTGGCATCAAAAGAGAACAACAAATTTTTTATATATTTTATTTATTTATTTATGAGAGAGAGAGAGTAAGCACACGGGCAGGGGGAGGGGCAGACAAAGAAGCAGACTCCCTGCCGAGAAGGAAGCCCCACTCAGAGCTCCATCCCAGGACCCTGAGACCATCACCTGAGTCCAACTCAGACACTTAACTGAGTCACACAGGTGCCCCGAGAATGACAATCTAATTGTCATAACAAAAGAAATGCTTGTGACAGTGAAACAATATTGTTGAAAGTGCCACCCATTAGTTATTTTTTAACTTTTAAAACCTCTTTGCTTGTTTGATGATATCCTTCATCATCTGTAAGACATGAAAACTTCAAATTGTCAAGAAAACAATAAATTATGCAATCGCCTTAGATCCTTATCTTTTTAAAGTAAGCTCTACACCCAACATGGGGCTCAAACTCACAACTCAAACCAGACTCAAACCAGTACTCAAACCGGAAGTGAGGCTAGCGACCACTTGATTGTAAAACAAGCAGACCTATTTAAAGATTTTAGAAAAACAGAAAAAATAAATAAAGATATAAATCATGTAGCAGTTAGAGAGGGTTTGCATGTACCCACCAGGACTGGTGAATTTATTATTCAATCTCCCCAAACACTTGCATACGTAGAACAAGAATCATACTGACTAGATTAAGTACATGATCATGGAGCTCCTTGACCTTGAAGCTCCTTGAAATTCATATGCAATTACCAGCCTTCCTCTATGGCCATAGCACCCCGAATGCGCCCGATCTCGTCTGATCTCAGAAGCTAAGCAGGGTCGGGCCTGGTTAGTACTTGGATGGGAGACAATTACCAACCTTCAAGGAAGCTGACTCTAGATGAAAACATAAGATGCATCTGTTAAATTAAAATAATAAAAGCTAATAATAATAATAAAAGTAAATAATAGTAAAGATGTCATGGGACTTTTTGGTATTGACTTCTTGAACTTCATGCTAGGTGCTTGCACTGCCTTTTGGAGAGCAAGAATATGGCCAGCAAGCCGCCGACGATGGTGGTGGCCTTAGCAAGTGAACAATTAGTGCTCTGCCCGGGTCCCCTTGCTGACTCCAGGTGTGTCCCCTCCAAGCAGCCAGCAACCCAGAGTTTTTGATAGACGCTCAACTCAGACTTCTGGACCCTGTCTGCCCTGTGCACAAGGAGAGCTGGAGGTGCTCCCCCTTTTGGGGAGCCTTTACCAATGATTTACAGATGCAGAGACATCACATTCCATTTACTTTCCCATGATTTGAATAGCTGCGAAGCGTCACCTACCTTGCTAGGAGTTGTCGCCAGGATTAAGCCCAAGTACTCTCTGTGGACTGTGCATAATATTGTATCCTTGTTTGGCTGTCACTGTTCCCGGACCCACTTCCTCACATCCCTCACAACCTAAAAATCCCAGGTTTTTCCTGGGAAATTCACAAGAATTTGTGTTTAAGGGGTCCCAAACCTATGGTACCTCCTCAATACCCATTTTTTAGGGGGAGAAGAATGAGAGAGAACATGCACAACTGCAAATCATAATTTATCACTTCTATTAGCTGGACATGGCCATGTGATGAGGTTCTAGAAAGTGATACAGACGAGGAACCCTGTTGGATATTTGAGGGAAAGGTCTGCTTTCCCAATACAGTGGTTGTCCCCTGCTCCACAGAGCATCCTTCTTTGTCCTGTCTGGGGTATCTGCAGGGGACTGGAGGCAGAACAGCCAGGGGGGGATCTGAAGGAACCCAGAGAGGATCATTACAAAGCAGAAGGCAAGAGAAGGATGAGCCAGTCAGAAGGACTCTGGGGGACAGCTACCTCAGATCTAGACAGCCACCTGAGGAGGTTACACAAATGAGACTCTTTTGTAAAGTTGCAGACTGTTCTATTTCCATGCACGTGAATGCAATCTCTCATTGATACTGTGCTGATGGACAGAGAACTTTTTTTTTTTTTAATGAATGAAAATGATTTGCAGTTTTTTCAATGGCGTATGAAAGGCCCAACTCCCTCGACATGGGCTGGGTTGGGACCACACTGAAGTAAGCCTTGGGAGATTTGCTTCACCTTGCACCTGGCATGACTTCCGGGCCTCTCTTGAACAACTCCCCTTAAATTAGCAAGGTCTGAGGTCTTTTCACTACGCCTGAAAACTCTCAGTCAAAATCAGAATGCCTAGAAGCGAATCTCAGTCCAAATCCTTCCTAGATGGTTGACCTTGAACAACCGTGCTAGGCCTTATCACCCAAAAATGGTATAAAATATCACCTACCACAAAGGCTGGTTGTATGGATTAAATGTAGAGTCCTTAGACTGTGTCTGGCACCCAGTGCTAATTTTACAAGAAATTAAGTTCATTAGTTTAAATTTATTTCAATTCAGGATTCTGATTAGAACAAAAAGAGAAGTTTGGGGATGTAATGAGGTACTATTTCCAGGGAAATTTTAAGCTTATAGGATGTCAGAAAATTCATCAGTTAAGGTTTACATAGTGATAGTTTGGGGTCTTTAGAATCCTTATATCAAATTGCAAATATTCCAATGAAAAATTTATTTATATTACTTATTTATTTGGGGCAGGGGGGTAGGAACATCCCAAGCAGACTCCCTTCTGAGCATGGAGTCTGACTTGGGGCTTAATTTTGCAACCCTGAGATCACGATCTGAGCTGAAATCAAGAGTCAGATGTTTAACCGACTGAGCCATCCAGATGCCCACAAATAAAAAAGAGAAAAGCAAATTTTTATTTGATTTTATTTTTTAAAAGATTATTTACTTATTTGACAGAGAGAGCGAGAGAGCACAAGGAGGGGGTACAGCAGAGGGAGAGGGAGAAGCAGACTCCCCGCTGAGCAGGGAGCCTGATATGGGACTCGATCTTAGGACCCCAGGATCATGACCCAAGTGGAAGGCAGATGCTTAACTGACTGATCCACCCAGGTGCCCTGAAATGCGGTATTTTAGAAGACATGCACAGCCAGCCAGCTGACAATAGCGTCCTGGCCACAGGAAGGGAGGCCTCAGCGTGACCAGCAGGTCAGCAGTGCTCATGTGCAGGCAGGACATACACAAAGAAAGGCGGGTGAGGCGTCATGGCAGTGAGCACCTCATCTGCAGAATGACATCTGGAGTCTATTTTGAACCTCTACATATGCAATCTTTTGCCATTTGTTATTGGTGATACTTTTGCTTAATCTTGGCCCAAATGTAGAATTGCTTTGTCACTACTTGTTTCATCCACTTAGCCCATCACTGGAGTAATGGGGGATATTTCTGCAATAAAGATGCTGCGAAAGCCCTGTTTACTAATAGTTCCCTAAATGCAACTCTTTCATTTGTGCTTCACTGTGCATGTTTCCAATTAGTCGGTGGCTCTGAAATCTCACCCTGGATGATTTACACTAAATGTTTGGGCTAAATTATGATAACAAAAGGGCTTTTAATTTACCGTTTTTTTTTTTTCCATATCTGCCCACAAAGGGATGGTGAAACGTTTAGGAGTGCTTGGAGATTTACGGATTTTGACCCATGGAACCATGACAGATGATTGCAAGGGACCATATGTAATGTATCTAGGAAGATCAATGCTCATCTTGCTCCCATCTACCCCGGGGTGAGGTTCTTAAGAGGTATATCATCCTGAAATAGGGTCGTAGTGATGAAAAACCAGAGGGCCAGGTGTGAGCCTCTGTTCATCATGTTCATTATCCAAACTTTCTGATTGCAAGTCATTATACAAACAGCTGATTTACAGAAAGAGAGGTGTGATTTACATGATAATGTACAGTAAGTTCCTACGTAGCTCAGTGACTGACATATAGTATCAGCTTGATAAAACCTAAGTAGTAAGATTACGTACAACACATGAGGGGAGACCTAGGAACACCTGGGCAAGGGCAAGATGCTTCTGGAAACTACTGGATGAGGACTGAGTAATAACAGCCTGCAAACTTAGGGCAGCTGAGATTCCTGTAGAGATAGGTGTCCTCTGAAGCCTGGGATTTCTCTTCTCTGCCCACTGAGGTGGAATTTTGTATTCCAGGACTTTATTTTATACCCGTAGACTCTCCAACAGCAACCTTGCCCAGTTCTACAAGCCGTTCAGCGAAGAAGCAGGTTAGCGCTGACAGTAAATCCTCCACCCCAGCAGCAACCACCTGCTTTCTGCAGTCCAGTAGTGGTTTGTATAGTACGACGAGCCTCATGGGAGCCCCCTCATGCTTACTGAGCAAGATTCTGCAGTCTGCATGCCACCTGTGACGTTCACTGCAGGTGGGATCTCGGCAGGTGAATTCACCCCTTATTGCCCCCTTCTGCTCTCTTAAAGATAAAGGCTATGAGCTGGGAAATACGTGTCTCACAGGGTGGAAATAAGGATTAAATAAGGCAATTTAGGTAAAGTAGCCAGCACAAGGACTGTCCCGTGGAAAGCACTCAACTAGGGAGGGCCAGATGCAGTCCACTTCCTTGCGTGGAGTGCCAGGGGGAGAGAACGTGCCTAAGGGAGACAGCGCTGCTGCTCTGCTGCAGGTGGAGCAGGCGATGTTCAAGCCTGAATGCGTTCTCGGAACAGGGAGCAGGGACTGTGGGCAGCTAGCTTCCTCCAGTGGGGGCCTCCACGAAATCACAGACTATGATGGTGAATCCTCAGCGTGTGTGGCTGGGGGTAAGGAAAATGGATGGATGCGGTGTGAGGTGCTGAGATTTACTGGTGGGATCTTCTCTGCTAAGGCTCTGTGAAGCCGGGAAAGTTTAAAATCATAAAATCACAAATATCAATAAATAAATAAATAAATAAATAAATAAATAAATAAATAAATAATTGCAAATATCCACTTCGAATTTTAGGGACGTGCTTCCCACGTCAAGACACACTGAATGTAGTATTTCTGTACATTTATTTTTTCTGGTACTTAATCACTTTCCCTTGTAACTTACTTTTATATACTCAAGTTAAAATGGATTCCAAGGACACCACATAGTGCCAATAACAGTCCTGTTGAACTGCTTTATGGGACAATAATCTGGCATCCTGATGGTGAAAGCCAGCCATCAACCTCACAGCTAATTCACCAGGGATGTGTATTATTGCTTCATAAAACATCACTGCAGTATTATTATGAATAAATGCTAAGTAAAGCTTTTAAGTATTTCCACTGTTATTTAACAAATATACATATATATACACACACACATATATATATTTAAAGGATATCTAATACCATGTCAAATATATACATATAATAAATATATGCATAAATATATGTATATACATATGTACATATATATATATATTTTTTTTTTTTCCCCTTCTAGTGGGTTTAAAATACTGAAACCCCAAATAGAGCTGTAGTTTATGCCTCCAGTAAAGGTAATTAAGTTGTAAATGCTGATCTTGCTAATGCTAATGAGTGGTTTACTAGAAATAAATTGCACTTAACTGCATTTAGAATGCAATCTACACAATCAAAAATGACTGGCAAATTAGCACCAGTCAAAGCTATCAGCATACAGTAAGGATGGCAAGTGAAAAAAAGAGGGAAAAAAAAAGTCCTTGTTGAATTCATGCATGCATATATGAAAATCTCAAATCTGAAAATCTCAAGTGCTACCATGAGTCTAAGAAGCCATTTACTCCATGCCCCTGCTTTCCTATAAACCGTGCAATTTTATTAGCTCTCCTGGCATTGCAGTCTGGTGGCTCAGAGTCTTGATAAAAGAATGTTCCTTTTTAATGTGTAATCTAAATCCCCTCTGCTACAATTTAAACTAATCTGTGCTTTGCGGTCTCTCAGCAGAACTGAACTTGGGCTCCTCTTTACCTCCATTCCTGTATAGCTTCCTTGCTCTCCTTCCCACACTCATTCAACTCCATATGCGAATAATATAGAACCACAGTGTATATTCCATAATACTTAAAGGGGAGGTGATAGAAACATCAATGAAGAGCTTTTATTCTGTTCTATTCTTTAATTCCTTTGAGTTGTAACTAGAATCACTTATTTTTTTGAAATAATTTTCTTCTTATGTAACATATAAAATGTCACAGAAGTGGTTTTGCTTTATTTTGTTGCTTATTAAGATCCAGCTTGTTTGTGTGTGTGTGTGTGTGTGTGTGTGTGTGTGTGTTTTAATTTTTCAGATCCTGCACATTAAGTGCATGTCTGGAATAAGTCCGAATGTGCTGACATGCATATACATTGTTTTCTGTACACATAAATAAAAAACTTGCCTCTGTGTTCATGGAGGGGAGACAGAGCCAAGCAAAATCACAAAAGAGAGAGGGATCCATCTTCTTAGGAAATATTGCATTATGTTTTCAGATGTATGCTTAGCACTTCTGAAATTAATTACAGTGAATTAATTTATGTCTTTTGCAGCATTCTCATATGGGAACATGTAATTATTAAAAATTAATTGTTTTATTATTTATTAAAATCTAGATCGCGGTGAAGCTCAACTTATCAGTAATCTATTTCTCTCTCTCATGCACTCCTATTGGGTAGAAATACATGGAGTGTCTCCTATGTATCCCATGCCTCTCAGTGACTTCTGTTTAAATAGAATTCTCTATACTGATATCATCCATTATTACTAATTCTTAGGATTACATGAGTTCTGAAACTGCTGCTCTTTTTCATGTGTGAGTGTGTGTATGTTTAACATTTTTTCACAGGTATAATTCACAAACCATAAAATTCACATGTTGTAAGTGTAAGATTCAATGATTTTTAGGATATTTGTGGGCCATTACCACAATCTAACTTTAGAATATCTCCATCACTTCAAAGATATCTGTTTTATATAGTCTGTAGTCTGTTTTATACGGTCTGCATTGTGTAACGATTTCTTTTTAAACCTGCGTCATCCAGGGGAAAATCTGGAACTATCTAACACATTAATTTAGCTTATGGGATGCCAAATATATTTTGTTATAAAAATAAAATAATTTGAGGAGCACCTGGGTGGCTTAGTCAGTTAAGCAACGGATTGTTAATTTTGGCTCAGGTCATGGTCTCAGGGTCTTGAGACTGAGCCCTGCACCTGGCTCCCCACTCAGCGGGGAGTCTGCTTCAGATTCTCTCCTTTTGCCCCTCCCTCTACTCATGCATGCTGTCTCTCTCAAAATAAATAGTTCTTAAAAAATAACAATATTCACATCCATAAAAATGTCTTGTTAAGCATATGTGTCTTAGTCCATCTGGACAGCCATAGGCTGGGTGGTTTATAAAAAGCCTGGAAGTCTAAAATCAAGGTGCCAGCATGATTGAGCTCTGGTAAGTCTGCAGTTGCTTGAATCCTCACATGGCAAAGAAGGCTGGAAGTTTGTGGGGTCTCTTTTATAAGGGCACTAATCCCATTCCTGAGGGTCCCATGCTTAGAGTTTAATCACTTCCTGAAGGACCCCCTCCCATACCATTACCTTGGAGGCTAGGATTTCCACATAGAAATTTTCAGGGAGACACATTCAGCCCATAAAAATATATTTTGATAACAAAAACCCAATGCTCATTATTTCTAATATACTTCAGATAAAAAGATTGGACACAGGCTTTGACCACGGGCAGATCAATGCCATGGAAGACTTTAGTCTCAGTCTATAAATTTCCCTGCTATGTCTTCAAAGTTGAACCTAGTTGGCCAGGTTCTCAGGCCCCCCGCCACTTCCTTAGTAACCCAAAAGTCACACTCACATACACTTTTCACATGGAAGTCTCTAACACTAACCTCCATGGGAACAGACAAAAGGCAGCCTAATTAACCCATCTGATGACATTACAAAGTTTAAAGCAATTTACTATATTCTTAACAATCACGGTACATATTCTCTAGTCCACAGCTATCTTATGTAGATGGTGTTATAGCTTGTATTTGCAACTAAAAAAGACAAGAAATATTACCATAGCTAAAAGCAAACCATTTCTCTGGATGAAATTTGGTAAAATCAAATGTAAAGGATGAGATCAAGCATCCTTAAAAATTATCCCAGGTATTTTTTATAGATTCTTAAATTCAATCTAGGGAAACTAGATTGTAATTTTCACTAGAAAAGTTCATTTATGTATTTACAATATAATCTGCATCAGTAAATATTGCATTAGTGAAGAATTTAGTCTCAAAAAAAAAAGAAAAAGTATGGTGAAAAGAAAAGTATGGTGAGTGTGTTCCCAGAGGTGTCCAACAGCAAATAGGCTAGCGATTTTGTGTGGCATATACACAAATGTCTTTATTAAAAAGAGTTCTATTCTTGTATAATGGTTTCATGATATTGACTAATAGGATCATACCAATGATGGAAACCAATGAAAACCAATTTTTTTTCATATTTGAAATTATTTACCAGGTGTCTGTAAAGACAGACAATATGTCCATTGGTGAACAGAAGTCAACGTTTGATAGTTACCATTTTCAGTACCAATTAAGGAACAATTTTCCCATATTAGTACCAATGTGTGTTTATTTGGTTATGCCAAATTTAATTCTGGGACCAGATAATTTGGGAGATCATGAATAATTAAATCCCCAAGACTAAATACTGAAGAGTAGTCTGGAAAATCCCTAAATTATCCTTGGCATTCAGTCACCATGTTAGGATAATGCCACCTGAGGGGTTCTATTGAGGAAACACTGCTTTGCCCCTACTAATTTCAACTTTGTTTCACTTCAAAGTGTAATAATTAAGGAGGAGTGCTCATCTATGCAGGGGAACATAAATCCTCCCTTGAATACGTGGCTGTGGGAGCTGAAGGGACTCAGTTTCTAAATTCTCCCTTCCCCCATTTTGTCTTTCCTAACCTGTTCTGAGACTGAGCTTTCAGTTTACAGTTCTTCCTGCTACCAACAATGTCCCATTTGCACTTTCATTTCCAAAAGAAAGGCATGCCTCTTACCCACCTGGAATCTTATTATGGTTCCTTGCCCAGAGTGGAATAATACACATGGAAACCAGAGAGGGAGACCTTTCAGAAATCATCGTTCCTAAGGGAGAGCCCATTGAGAGCAAAACAAAGAAAGATTCATGTAAAACATAGAAATGGAAAGTAGCTTAGCATGGTACTGGCACAAAAATAGACATATAGATCAATGGAACAGAATAGAGAGCCCAGAAACAAACTCATGATCATATGGTCAATTATTCTTCAACAAAGGAAGCAAGAATATGCAATGGGAAAAAGACTCTTCAATAAATGGTGTTGAGAAGACTGGACAGCTACATGCAAAAGAAGGAAACTAGGCCATTTTCTTAAACCATACACAGAAATAAGCTCCAGATGGATTAAGGACCTAAACGTGAGACCTGAAACCATAAAAACCCTGAAGAAAGCACAGGCAGTTACTTCTCTGACATCAGCTGCAGCAACATTTTTCTAGATATGTCTCCTGAGTCAAGGGAAACAAAAGCAAAAATAAACTAGTGAGACTATATCAAAATCAAAAGTTTCTGCACAGCAAAGGAAACAATGAAAAAAACTAAAATGCAACCTACAGAATGAGGGAAGATATTTGCAAATGGTATATCCCATAAAGGGTTAGTACCCAAAATATATAAAGAATTTGCACAACTCAACACATACACAAAAACAAGTAATCCAATTAAAATGGACAGAAGACACGAACAGACATTTCTCATAGAAGACAAACAGATGGCTGACAGACATATGAAAAGATGCTCAACATCACTCATCATCAGGGAAATGCAAATCAAAACCACAATGACATATCACCTCACACCTATTAGGATGGCCAAAATCAACAACACAAGAATCAACATGTGTTGGTGAGGAGGTGGGAAAAAAAGGAACCCTCTTTGCATTGATGGTGGGAATGGAAACTGGTGCAGCCCCTGTGGAAAACAATATGGAGATTCCTCAAAAAGTTTAAAACAGAACTACCTTATGATCCAGGAATTCCCCTACTGGGTATTTACACCAAGATTATGAAAACACTAATTCAAAAGAATATATGTATAGAATAGAAGAAAAGAATATAAACGCTCTATAGAAAAGAATATAAACGCTCCTGCATTTATTGCAGCAATATTTACAGTAGCCAAGTTACAGAAGCAGATCAAGTGTCCATTAATAGATGAATGGATAAAGAAGATGTGGGATAGATAGATAGATAGATAGATAGATAGATAGATAGATAGATGATAGATAGATATCATTCAGCCAAAAAGGAAATCTTTCCATTTACAATGACATGGATGGAGCTAGAGGGTATAATGCTAAGTGAAATGGTCAGTCACAGAAAGACAAATACCATATGATCTCACTCATATGTGGAATTTAAGAAACAAAACAAATGATCACAGGGGGGAAAAGAAGACAAACCAAAAAAAAAAAACCAGACTCTTAACTCTAGAGAACAAACAGAGGGGAGGTGGGTGGGGGATGGGAGAGTAGGTGAAGGGGATTAAGAGTCCACTTCTCATGATGAGCACTCATAATATATCGAAGTGTTGAATCATTATGTTATAACCTGAAACTAATGTAACACTGCATATTAAGTATATTGGATTTAAAATTTAAAAAAAAGAAATGGAAAATAGTTTATTTGATGTAGGCATTGGGGACTTGGAGTTCCTGTATTCACCCCTATATTCACTCATCAACAAACGTCATGTGTCCATTATGAGCCTGTCTCTATTCTAGGCAGGGTTTTCTTTTCTTCCGTCCCTCTCTCCTTTTCTTTTTTTTTCTTTTCTTTTCTTTTCTTTTCTTTTTTCTTTTCTTTTCTTTTCTTTCTTTTCTTCTTTTCTTTTTCTTTTTCTTTCTTTCTTCTTTCTTCTTTCTTTCTTCTTTCTTTCTTTCTTTCTTTCTTTCTTTCTTTCTTTCTTTCTTTCTTTCTCCTTCCTTCCTTCCTTCCTTCCCTCCCTCCTTCCTTCCTTCCTTCCTCTCTCCCTCCCTCTCTTCCTTTCTTCCCATGTTTAGACCCAAGTTTTCTAATCTCTCACTAAATACACTTCATTTATTTGGAGGAATTCTGAATTGTGTGTGCCTCACAACAAATCCAAACACATTACTATTTCATAAGCATCTGATTTGAGGAAGCATAAGGTTTTTGCCGCAAGGCTGTGCTCCATTAAAAAAAAAAATATTTTTGTTATCACTGGAAAAACAAATAATTCAATTTCACTGCCAAACTTTTTAACTTAATTTATGATAGCACTTAGAGTGTTTTAACATTCAAGAGAATGAATTACAAAAGCATTATTTTATTCAGTGAATAGAATGAAAAAGAGGAAAATTATTACAATTAATGGCTACAACACTGGTATCACTTAAGTGTGAAGTTATTCTGCTAATGGAGTCAACATATTAGTGGCTGTGACTTGAATACTTTTTTTTTGCATATGAAGAGGAAAACATCAACTCCGAAATGAGGAACATTAATTTAGAACAATCTTTTGATCTAAATGAAATACACTTTCCAGAGCACTGGTCAAACACTTTTTATGCAGCTGCATGGGCTGTATAATCTTTGGGCCCAGACTTCTTAAAATAATTACCAACCTCTAAAGGTGGAATAGAAAATGGAATCTTATTAGAGCCACATCAAATCATTCTCTTGCAGCTATTAATAACATATTTTATTAAATATTGAGAAATCCTGAGAAAATTCTTCCCTGGCTGGGTACTAGGACAATGGCTATAAAGCAAGTGAAATGGCCAACCTAGGTAAAGACTGTAATATTGCTCTGCCATGAGAAGCACTACGTAGGTCTTGGATAATTTTAAGTCAGGTTGTATTTCTGCCGGTAAATACATCTTCCTTGGCTGGCAATTCTCACAATTAGACTAGCTTTGTCAATTAAATTACCATATTAACTCAACTGTAAGATGTGCCTTCTCTTCTTTATCAGTTTCTCTGGAATCTATATTGTGTCTTACTAACTGCTCAGGTAGGCGGCAACAGTGGCATAGGTTCAGTGTGCACATAAGAGGGAAATCGCTTTATGATGGAAAGCTCCATGATGGAGTCAACAATTTAATATTATTTTAGGAAGGGCTGTAAAAACTGGAATGCCTAGATCTGTTCCACTGACACACTCGGAAGTATCAAGTAAATGCGGGCACCACTACTCATGGGGAATCTTGGAATTGACAATAGAACACTCTTAAGAAATGATACATCAAGGGGCACCTGGGTGGCTCGGTGGTTGAGCATCTGCGTTTGGCCCAAGGTGTGACCACGGGGTCTTGGGATCCAGTCTCACATCGGGCTCCCTGCATGGAGCCTGCTTCTCTCTCTGCCTGTGTCTCTGCCTCTCTCTCTGTGTCTCTTATGAATAAATAAATAAAATCTTAAAAAAAAAGAAATGATGCATCACTATGAATGCTTTGAATATAGCAAAGGATGGTATAGTATGAAAAAGAAGTAGATGACCCTCAGTTAAAGGATAATTGGATTTGTGTTGAGTTGCGCAATGAATGGAGAAACATGTAAGAAGTAAGTGCTTATATCACTCGTGTTTTTTGATGAAGTGCATGATAGATAATAGTATATATAAGTGATTTCAAGAGCTCTCCCTCAAAAGGCAGAACATAAAAATTGCGATAAAAATCATTTTATCCTCATTTTTCTTTTTTATTGATATATATGCTTTTAAATATTTTTCCTCTTTTCTATATGGTAAAATGTAAAATTTATTTTAAGTCCTTGCTCATAAATATGGAATCCTCATGTAGTGCCTCTAACGACTGAAACTTACATACTTCTTTTATTTATTTATTTATTTATTTATTTATTTATTTATTTATTTATGATAGTCACACAGAGAGAGAGAGAGAGAGAGGCAGAGACACAGGCAGAGGGAGAAGCAGGCTCCACGCACCGGAGCCCGACGTGGGACTCGATCCTGGGTCTCCAGGATGGCGCCCTGGGCCAAAGGCAGGCGCCAAACCACTGCGCCAGTTTCAGGGATCCCTGAAACTTATATACTTCTATGTGCCATGCCTAGTACTGCCCCAGACACAAAGTTGTCACTCCCTAATATCTCTTAAACTGAAATGAAGATGAAATCAAGATTGAGAGGTGTGAACTAGAGTTTGTGTGAATACCCATTTCTGTTTGTGATTCTTATCTTTTTTATGCATATTTTCCCCTACATTCTTTCCCTCCCATCTTTCATATATTCTCTTCCTTCATCCCTAACTTTCTTAAAAATTTGTAATCCCTTCTATAAAGCAGTTTACAGGAAGTGGACAATTTAATTTTCTGGAGAATCTACTGAAATTATACTATGATACTGTCTCCTATTCTGCAGCAGCCACTCAGGACTTATATTTCCTGGGATCTCCAAAGGGATGAAGGGAACTCCTGCCTGGCCATGCACGTCAGCCAATGAGCTGGTAAGGGCAACTCACACTCCATTGTCCACGTTTCACACTGTGGGTACAGCTCTCAGAATTAAGTATTGAATGTAAAACATATTTAAAATCATACAATTTTATACGTGCATGAGCAAAACAGCTATACTCATTCACGTAAGAATTTGGCATAACAATATGTTTTCAGTGGCAATAAATATTAGTCTCATACATCTACTAATTGCAATATATTTGAATTTTAAAAGGGGAGAAAACAATGTCTTTGTCTCCTGCTCCTAACTGAATTTGAACCAACCGTGGCCATTTGGAATGGATGTGTAGACTCTAAACTCAGAAGTCTGTATCCTCCATGGTATCCATCCAACTTCATGTAGACTTGTTGGTTTAGAAGAGAATTAAGTTGAATACGTTCAAGGCTCCTATAAAATGGACTATTCTGCTCTGATTCTGATGATCTGTATGGACAAGGATGACAAAATCCATGAGGTATCATCCTAGGAGGAGCACATTTGTTCAGAGGAAACAGTTTGACAGGAAAATTAGCCCATGAGAAATTGAAGAGTCCTTAAAGTGTGAGAACCCTTACTGGTTATGGCCAAGGAAAAGTGGAGCTAAATGGCTGTAATTAGCTCTTCAGAAAACACCCTCTGTGTTCATCTTCTTACTCCCTGACCTCCTCCTGCCCCCATGTTCTTGTCTTTTCTTCTAGTTCTTTATTCACTGGGTTCGCCTTCTTAATATTCAAATGCTCACCCAGGCTTCCTTTCTCCTTTCTCTGCAGAGTATAATTACCTTGGGAAGTTTATTGCATTTTGAATATATACAAATGGATATTTATGATTGTGCCAGATTTCTCCCATTTGCCCTTCTCATTGCCCTACCTGCATCCACTCTATGTCCCAGGACCTGGATGGGCTCCAGGGACAGGCCCCCTGCCCCATGGCTTCTAGTTGTAATCCACAATCTGGGAGCCCCACAAAGAGAGTGGAGAGAGGGAGGACATTTAGGACAGGTCGCTTGCCTTGCCTGCTCCTTCTGGGTGATGTTGCTTGTGTCCTTTGACTAAAAGCAGCCGCTCTTCTCAGGGCGACTCCTTTATTTGCCTCTGCTTCTGGATGCCAGCTACTGATCTCTTTGCCTCCACCCTTCTGGGCTGGCAACAGCTGAGCCGCCACCAGGCTAACTCTCTGCACCGTGTCTCATGGTTTCTGCATGCCCACGCCATTCTGAGTCGTTCGCTCACTAACAAACTCTCTGAATCCTCCCCCTGGGAGAGAGACCTCTGTCTCATATCAAGAAATCATTGATACGATGAACCCGGCTCTGCTAAAAATATTAGATTTACATTTAAAACACGCCACCCCAGCCCCATCCTCCTCCCTCGTGTATCAGAGGAAACCACTACCCTCAATTTAGGGTCTGTTCACTCCTTACGTTTTAGTGCAATATTAGTATTATTGCTATGGAAACTTTTTTATGTTTTTAACTTTTGCTAAGTAGATTTATACTCTATATATTCTACTGAAACTTGACTTTTTTCACTTGATTTTATATTCCAGTGTTTCCTGCCTCTAGGCCATTTTCCTTACTGCATTTCTTCACTTGCACCGTATATACCATACACCATGTGTCCTTCATACTGTTGATGAACATCCGTATTGTTTCCATCATTCTGCTGTTACACATTTTCCAGCAATGGAGATGCTTGCACGGGTCCTCTGGCACTCGTGTCTCACTAAGCTATGATCTATAGAATGGGAACACTTTCAATTTTACCAGACAATGACAGGTTTTGGTTATTTTTCCCTAGTGACCAAACCGTTTTTCTTAACCACCAGAAATATATAACAATCCAAGAATCCTACATCCTTGCCGATACCTGACACTGTCCAACTTTTAAATTTTAAAGAATTTGGTCCATGTTTTTAGTGCAGTTTTAATTGGCAGTTCCCTAGGTAACTAATTAGGCTGCAAATCTTTTCATGTGATTTTTCTTCAGGTCTTCTGCCCGTTTTTTTCTAGTGGATTGTTGACATTCTTACTAATTTGTAAGACTTTTTTTTTTTTTTAGTATCCTACATATAATTCCATTTTTCAATCATATGTTTGATGGGAAAATCTCCCCTTATGTGACTTTACATTTCATTCTCTTTATGGAAGCTTTTGATGAAGAGAAGTTCTTAATCTTAATGTGGTTGAATTTACAACTCTTGTCCATTCATGGTTTGGAATTTTTATGTCTAACTTAAAGATATATTTTCCAATAATCATATAATAAACATATTCTAATTTTCATTCTAAAAGTTTATAATTTTGCCTTTCTCTAACCTTGAGAATTTCAATTGAGCCTAGAGTAACTGCTATGTATGCTGTGTAGGAGGACTCCAATTCCTATCATTTTCTTTCCAAATGGATCACTTTTGATAAGATAATATATTAAATAATGCATTGTCTCTTCACTGCTGGGCAAAATACACCTTTGTCTATCCAGGTTACCTATATTCATGTCTATTTATGGGGGTTATCTATTGGTTTTACTGGACTATTTTTCTATTCCTGCAATACAGCTACGCAGTTACTTACAAGTCTTTATATGTGGTAAGGCACATCCCTCAATATAAACCCTAGTATCTTGTCCATTATTGGAATTTTCCACAACCATGTAAATTTTATTGTCAGTGTGGGTAGTTACACACACACACACACACACACACACAAACACAAATATACATAATACTGGCATTTTAGTTGAAATTTTACCAAATCTAAAAATCTATATGAAAAGTGTTATTTTTTAAAAGATTTTATTTATTTATTCACAAGACAGAGACATAGACAGAGGGAGAAGCAGGCTCCTCACAGGGACCCCAATGCAGGACTCGATCCCCAGACCTGGGATCACGCCCTGAGCCGAAGGTAGATGTTCAACTGCTGAGCAACTCAGGCATCCCAATATAGAAAGAATTATTATCTATATTAGCTTCCTAAGCGAGGCCATAAGAAAGTACCACAAACTGGGTGGCTTAAAACAATGGAAATGTATTTCTCTCACATTTCTGGAAGTCAATAGTACGAAATCAGGTGTCAGCAGGATCATGATCCCTCTGATGGTTCTAGAGGAAGATCCTTTCTTGACTCATCGTAGGTCCAGTTATTTGCCACCAATCTTTGGTGATCCTTGGCTTGTAGGTGCCAATTTTTTTCTATATGCTTATTTGCCATCTGCATATCTTCCTTGGTGAGGTATTTGTTAAGGTCTTTGGTCCATTTTTTAATTGAGTTTTTTTTTTTATTTATTGTAGAGTCTTAGAGTGTTAAGAATTCTTTGCATATTTTGAACAGCAGTCCTTTTTCAGATGTGTCTTTTGCAAGTATTTTCTCACATTCTGTGGTTTATCTTTTCATTTTTCTAGATGTTTTATACTTTTGTGTTCAACTTTTAGGTCTATGATCCATTTTGAGTTGATTTTTGTCAAGTCTTTGAGGTTTAAATTTTCATTTATTTATTTATTTTTTTATGTAGATGCCCTGTTGTTTCTACACCATTGGTTAAAGACAATCTTTGCTCCATTGTGTTACTTGGTCAATGATCAGTGTACTGTATTTATGGAGGTCTGTTCTTGGGCTCAGTATTCTGTTTCACTGGTCTATTTGCCTGTTTTACCAATGCCTCATGGTTTTGATAACTGTAGCTTTATGGTAAGTCGTGAAGTCAGCTGTGTTCATCCTCTAACTTTGTTATCTTTCAATATTGTGTTGTCTATTCTGGACCTTTTCTTTTTTAAAAGATTGTATTTATTTGAGAAAGAGAGAGAGAGAGAGAGAGAGAGAGAGAGACTGCACAAGCAGGGTGAGGTGCAGAGGGTAAAGCAGACTACCTGCTGAGTGGAAATTGTTATGCAGGGCTCAGTCCCAGGACCCTGGATCATGACCTGAGCTTAAGATAGATGCTTAACCAACGGAGCTACCCAGGCACCCCTGGGCCTTTTCTTACTAGTTTTTGTTGTTGTTTTGTTGTTCTGTTTTCCCCAGCAGAGTGAAGGCATCATTTTCAACATAATTATAATATAATTGCACTGTTAAAAATATAATTTTCATGAAACCATAATTACTATTGAAAAGCAAGTCATTTAATCATTTTTTCTTCATACAAATTGTTCATTCTATATATTTTCAGTACTCCCCTTGGCATTCTTAAGTTTTATTAATATGTGTCTACATGTGGAACTTCTTTTCCTTTATCTATGTTGGTATTCACTGGGCTTGCCAGATCATTTATTTGGTATTTTCAATCAGTCTCAAGATTCTTAGCCAAAATGCCTTTCAGTATTGCTTATCCCCATTCTCTCTCCATTTGGGTGTCCTGATGGTTAGCTATGATAATATTCACATTATCCTTCAGAACTCTACTTCTATTTCATATGTTTCCACTTTTCAGCTCTCAATGCTTATGCACTAAGGTGTGTACTTTTGGAGACATTTTCTGCAAATGTAAGTAAATATTGAAAAGATTATCCACCTGCTGCTTTTTACACAAATGCCACCCTACGCAATCCATCTTTTTTGTTCACCATAACTTGTGGATCTTTTATAGTAAAAAAAAAAAAAAAAAAGAGCTTCCTTGTTCATTTCATACAGCTGCAGAGTATTCTGGATCTTTGATAGTAAAAAAAAAAGAGCTTCCTTGTTCATTTCATACAGCTGCAGAGTATTCCATTTTATGGATGCACCATCATTTATTCATCTAAACCCTACTGGTGGGTATCAGTAGGTATCAGTGTTATGCCATTACCACAATGCTTCATTGAATAACCTAGCACATCTTTCTGCATACGTGTGTTTTCACTTGTTTGACTAGTTAATCCTATGTATAAGGGTACAGCTCTTTGGGATATTTGTTCTGGGGAATCTCATGTGAGGCTCCTATTTTAGGGAGACACCTATCTGAGCCAACAAAACAGAAGTTAATTCCCTTAGCTTTAGCAGATGTGGATGCTTCAATGTGAAAGCAGCTCCAGTTTTTCCTGAACATTCTGGATTCCTTCTTTAGCTTCTACTTCTTTTTCTCCCCTAAAGACTTTCCATTTTCTTTCCAGTTAAATGGAGCCCTTAAAATATTTTTAAATACTTTTCTCATACTGTTTTAAAATGGGGAACTTGTTTAGATGTTAAATCACACTGCTAGAAACAGATGTCTAAAGTTATATTTCGAACTACAAACTGTGTTATCTAACAGATTCAAAGAATGTATATAAAACTAATATTTAAAGAAAATAAATGACACATATATATACTCTACCTATTTCTAAATGTGGATTGTTAATTAGAAACTGATTCAATGTAACAATGTTTTCTATCAATTTCTTTTCATCAGCTCAAGACAAGGTTTTTGTTGGTTGGTTAAATGGTAAGCTTAATCTTAGATTTTAACAGTCAATTTGGAATATGAGAAATATGTGAAATATGTTTTATTATTTAGAGAAATACTATCTTACAGGTTTTTACCAAGAATTTTTCATAATGCACACTCAGTTATTGGGACTTTGGTATTTTAGAAAGCTTAAATATTCCATTGGGCTGATCTAAAAGGAAAACCAATAACTATTATTATCAGCAAACAGGAAAGATACATGAGTGATCAGGACTCTCTAAAACTAAAAAAAGAAACACTAAAACAATCTATTTTCAAAATGTACAAGTCTGTCCTATATCTCCACATATGATAAACATGTAACTCCTAGAAATGAAAGGAACTTGGAAATGGAATAATCTAGCTCTCTCTTAATTAGTGAGTACTATTTCTAGGGTGATCGTTGATCATGAGGCCATATTAACTCTCCCATGTTCTATGTGACATTATATGTGACAGGGCCAGAGATAAATAAGCTTGGGTAGAATATACATGTAGACTGGGAAAAAACACACACACACACACACACACACACATCCTTTACTAAAGCCAACAACCAGGTTCTCAAGTATTTACTGGGAACCTAGCGTGTGCCTGTCACTTACTTCCCAGACTGGGCTATCATGGTGATAACCCCAAAGAGTTAACAACATGGTTGGAATACAGTTTTCCTTCCTACCTAGTTTGTGTCCTGATGTGTGCACACACACATCAAAATAGGCATTGAGAGGAAGAGGCTTGCAGCTGGGGACACTCAGGACTGCTTAAGATGGGCAGGGTTAGAGCACGCAGATGCTGGGCGGATGCAATGAACAGGCCTGAGAGCGGAGGAAAGATCAAGCACAGAGCTCCAGAGCTAGAGCAATTCTGCAGAAATCTGTCCCATTCCTTCTGGATTCTTCCTCCCCAGAGTAACCGGACACACCTCACAGAGATTCCCTATTGCTTGCCTCCCCCTAGGTTCCCATGCCCCTCATTCTTCAGACATGAATGACCTTCTCCCCTCATTCTTATTTTCTGTATTTTGGCCAACATAATTATTTTGTCTGACATAGATAAAATCCTCCTATTGTTCAACAACCTACTCCATGCCATGACCAAATACCAGCTCATTTGTGAACTTATATCTCTGATCCCTCACTGTGATATTTTCCCTCAAAAAAAAAAATCTGCATGACCTATTTCTAACATTTCTCATGTAGCTTAGATTAATTCCCATTTATGGAAATGAATGTATCAGACAACAGATCTCCATTTTATTTGATTCCCTACAGTAACTTTCAGAGCATCTCAAATATAATAATTCTAAAGGACTAAGAGGCATAATAGGTGCTAAGATGCTTTTCCCCTTTTTCCTTATGCCTCGTGATTGGACACTTCATGTGTGTTACCTTATTTACCTATAGTTTTACTGTAATTATGTTCTAACTAGGTATTATTATTGTGTTCATTCACATGAGGGTCAGACATATGTTACTTAGCTGAGGTAAAAAAACATAATTAGGCAGCAGATCTGGAGTTAAGATTCAGACCAACCTCCAAAGTCCATTCACCCACTGCACTGACATGAACTACAAATAGCTGATGGAGCATGGCCCTTGCATGAGGTCCCTTGCCTTGACCAAACAGGTAGAAAATCTGGAATAGTGCATTCTTAGGGAAGGCCCCTGATATTAGGAGGACACACAAAACATTAGGCTTTTCTTGCATGCACACAACATAATCCTGTTGTGTTAGGTTCTTGATTCCCAAGGAGATTTGAAGGCTATGAGTAGATTTGGTTACAACCATCATGGGGAAAGTTGAACCCCTAATGATGAGTCATAGAATATTAGGAATTATATGGGTCCCCAGTATTTGCTAAAGCAAAGAAACAACTTATAACAACAATGCTCTTTGGAACTGGAGACCCGACTGACTAGATGACAAATAATCAGAAAATTAATATTTATTTTTTATAAAGTAGTATATGTTGTAATATCCATCTCAGGAAAGGCATAGGTTAGTTTAACAAAGTACAGTAAAAACCATACAGGTACCTGATTTGGAGGATTTGCAAATGGAAAAAAAAAAGCTAAAAAAACTATACAGAAATCCTCAAGCCACTCACATTTTCCACCATCACAACCCTCCCCAACTGTTGATTAATTCCAGTCACGCCACTCCAAGAGTTGGTTCCCATTTGCACAAATGTGTAGTTACCAACAAGCTAAATAAAACATCTTTTAAGCAACCTGTGTGATATTCAAGCCTTCTCATGTTAATGAAATAGGCACACAGCCTTCATAGGATGCCACTTTTCTTTGATGCTAACATTAAGTGCAGTTTACAAAAATTCCAAATAATTCTTAATTCTCTAATGAAGCAGAGGATCTCAGGCTTCATTCACTTAAAAGTTATACCGTGATTTTCAAGTGTGATTAAAGGTTTCTGGAGTTTTATAATCTTTTATCAATCAACAAATAGTGCTTTGAACATGAAACCCTATTTTTAATAGATGAATTGAGTACACGATTGACTCTCAATCAAAAGTTAACCAAAGATATGTCATAAAAAAATGGGACTGACAAAGGAAAGTAAAATGTTATGAAATTATCTACAGTGGCAACTAAATGCTACACTTTGAGACTTTCTTCCCCAGTATTTATAGCATTTATCCTTCAGATTAACCTTGGCAACACCACTGTGCTATTTTGGTTTTGTTCTCATATTGCAGAAGAGAAGGTTGAACGTAAAAGATATAATAAAATGCAATATCTCCTCAATAATGAGAGTTAGTAGAAGGGAGTTTGGGATAGTTTTTTTTTTAATCTATTACTCCTGATCTTGCCAGTACTTGCTTGTTATACATATGACATAGTGAAATGCAAACACAATATTATGAAAGTATTTTTTAAAAGTGGGAAAAGTTAATCAGGCTAAATTTCCTAATGATTCACACTTTATAAAACTGGAAGCATTCACAGCTACTTATTCAGCTTTGTAGTCCTGCAGTTAGCTGGAACCAACTCCTGGGATTCGAATCCATTTTCCCCTGTACCATGCTAAATGCTACATACATCAACTATCTGTACTTAAAATAAAAATTATCTATTTAAAAGGACTAAAAAGGGGTGCATGAGTGGCTCAGTCGGCTGAGTGTCTGCTTTCGGCTCAGGTCATGATCCCAGGGTCCTGGTATGGAACCCAGCATCATTGGGCTCCCTTCTCAATGGGGAGTCAGCTTCTTCCTCTCCCTCCATTCCTCCCCTCTGCTTGTGCTCTCTCCTTCTCTCTTTATCTCTCTCAAATAAATACAATATTTTAAAAAAAGATAAAAGGACCAAAAAACTACTGGAGTAGTAACCAAGGTATGCACAAAACCCAAGACTAAATTTGGGGCTTAGAGGGAGAAGTTCTTGGTATCAGTAATTCTCACAACACTGCAGAGGCTTCTGGATAGAATACAAATATTCAGAGAAGTGGAAACATCTTCCCCGCCAAGCGCACTCCTCCTGTCTGCTCCCACCAGTGCCGTTACTTTCAGCACCTAGGAGAGCTCATCCCCACCACACCCTTCCCCTGGTGACTGCTGTAGGAACACCTCATTCCCCTGCCCCGCTTCCATCCCTGCCACTATTGCTGGGCTGTTCTGACTTGTCTCCTCATACACTATGCCCTCTACCCCAACACTGTGACATCCCCTCCCCCGAAAATGCTCCTTTGTTGGTTGGTTCACTTCTCACCCCATCTCTGAAAGTGCTTCCAAATCCGTATTACATGACTTACAACTGGACTCAGCCTCTACTATGAAAATTACCATTTTCTATTTTATTTTATGCAGTCTGTAATAGGGACCTCAGAAGGTGCTTATATTTTCCAAACTGAAATTCGGGATTCAATGTCCTAGGAAAGAAGAAAGAAGAAAGAAGAAAGAAAGAAAGAAAGAGAGAGAGAGAGAGAAAGAAAAAGAAAGAAAGAAAGAAAGAAAGAAAGAAAGAAAGAAAGAAAGAAGAAAGAAAGAAAGAAAGAAAGAAAGAAAGAAAGAAAGAAAGAAAGAAAGAAGAAAGAAAGAGAGAGAGAGAGAAAGAAAGAAAGAAAGAAAGAAAGAAAGAAAGAAAGAAAAAGGAAGGAAGGCAGGAAGGAAGGAAGGCAGACCCAAGTTGTGGGTTCAATTATAAGAATTTATAAAGATATCAAATGCAAACAACCTTTTCCTATATACATAATATATTCTCTGTTTTGAAGCAAATCTATAGAATAGGAATTAGGTACGACCAAACAAATGTTAAGTATGATCAAATGATCCCAGGATGATTCTCTACATTTATTTTTGTTTACTTAATAACTTTTCAAGATTTGCAAATGTGTACTCTACCTAAGTCCCAGTATTCTTGGTGGCAAATGAGTATAATAATAGAGATATGCATTATGTAGTTATTCACTGATTAAACTGAGATAATGTATGCAAAACCATGAGAATATTTTAAGAAATCAAGGAATGGTGTCTTTTATTAATATGAGCAGGTGTAGTAATAATGAAAAATATGGATATATGAAAAAAACACATGTAGAACCTTATCTTTAAAATATTTTAAAGATATGTCATAAAAAAATGGGACTGACAAAGGAAATTATGAAATTATCTACAGTGGCAACTAAATGCTACACTTTGAGACTTTCTTCATTTTTTTAAAGTAAACTCTACACCCAGTGTGGGGCTTGAAATTATGACCCTGAGATCAAGAGTCCCATGCTCTACCAACTGAGCCAGCCAGGTGCCACCGCATGTAGAAGTTTAAATGTGTACCTTAATAAAATGGTAAGTTTGACACATTGCATGTTTAAAATATATGTCACTGAAAGCCATTTCCATGAAATATATGTAAATCTAGATTAAACAAAACATGATTCTGTTTCATCTGTGTATCAACAAGCTACAATAAGAGAATGGGGGACAGGAGGCAGATCCCTGGGTAGCTCAGTGGTTTAGTGCTGCCTTCAGCCCAGGACCTGATCCTGGAGACCCGGGATCGAGTCCCACATCAGGCTCCCTGCATGAAGCCTGCTTCTTCCTCTACCTGTGTCTCTGCCTCTCTCTCTCTCTCTCTCCTGAATAAATAAATACAATCTTTGAAAAAACAACAAGAGAACGGGTATAGAAACAAAACAGTGAGATTTTAGGTGATTGGTCCCCTTTTTCATTTAAATATCTGTTTTAGTAAAAAAAAAATGAAATAAAGATCTGTTACTGTAGTATCTATAGAGATGAAATGCAGTGTTTAAGGTCACTCAGCTAGTTCATAACATAATTTTAATTGTAACCTACGTGTCATGATTCTCAAATTAGTGGTATACTTTGGTACCAACATTTATAATTATTTTATTTTTTAATAAATGTATTTTTTATTGGTGTTCAATTTGTCAACATACAGAATAACACCCAGTGCTCATCCCGTCAAGTGCCCACCTCAGTGCCCGTCACCCAGTCACCCCCGCCCTCCGCCCACCTCCCCTTCCACCACCCCTAGTTCGTTTCCCAGAGTTAGGGGTCTCTCATGTTCTGTCTCCCTCTCTGATATTTCCCACTCATTTTTTCTCCTTTCCTCTTTATTCACTTTCACTATTTTTTATATTTCCCAAATGAATGAGACCATATAATGTTTGTCCTTCTCCGATTGGCTTATTTCACTCACCATAATACCCTCCAGTTCCATCCATGTCGAAGCAAATGGTGGGTATTTGTAATTATTTTAATAGATGTAGGCTATATTGAAACACGCTTGAGCTTTTTTCTTTAGGGACCAAGACTTAGGCAGTTTTGTAAAGACCTTTTAAAAAGTCATCTAATTACTGTAAAACAACTCATAGCACATACTGCTTTCATATTCATCAGGGGTTGCTTTGTCATCCATCATAATACTTAAAATGGATTTGTTCCCATAAATTATGTTTTGGTGTGATCCATTTTACTTTTGTGTATTATTTTCTGCACAGAGAAATAAAACTTTGTATCACCCAAGATTCCCAGAATAGCACTGGATTCGTGAAAGTCCAAAATGCTGGAAAGGTTTTCTAAAACACTCAGTTAGGATTCTCCATCATTGAAAACACTGAGCCAGACTCTCTCTTTCTGTAATTTTTAATTTCATTAGTAGCATACATAATTTATACACTCAAACCACTTACAACTACTTCTTCATAGAGTTTTATAGCCTCTAACAGAATGGCTGCCTCCCAGCCTGACAGTCTCACTCCCTTGTGGGAGGATTACCTGGAAAACTCAGTAAAATATGGCCAAGCACTACAGAATCCAGATAATTATAGTGGTGCTAATAGCCTGTCTTACTGTCTATTGCAAAGACTGCCATGGTGCTTTCATGGTGAGCTCTGATTAGCAGGGCTGCACATTTAAACTATTCTAAATCGCACTGGCTGAACCCTGGCATCATGGCAGCAAATCTTTCTGTGGGGTTCTTCTAAGGGCTGCACAGGTCGTTCTGACAGTTAGATCTTGGAAACACAGTCACTGAGTTATTGTCCTGGTATTCTAGAAACAGCTGTGAGGATTGGTGAGAGGCAGCCCTGTGGTTCTTCCCTTCATGTACTGTTCCCTGTTGGGGCCAGGCTGTTTGGAGTGGCACCCAAAGGCTTCGGACAGGTGGACTGAGATACCCACAACTGTCCCTATCCACATAAAGTTAAAGAAGAAATTAACCCCAGCCCCCTAGGCTGAATGAGACATGGATCAGCACGAGTTCATGTCTCACAAGCATAAACTTTTCACTATCAATATTTCATAAAGATAGACCTTTTTTCAGGTATATTATCATTTATATTTATTTTGCAACAAGAAATACTTTTCCTGTTGACAGAGCACCTGCCATTAGATTTGGTGGTTCCCACCCCCATCATTTTGTGGAGAAGAATCTGATTAAGTATTGTCCGACAGCAATTACAAACATCATACTGTATTAGTCTTCAATGACTGATATCTTTGTCACTCGGTAAAGACCTCTAAATTGGTTAAATTCTTTTTATTTTTTTTGTTGAATTCATTATATCCACTAGTTAGCCCCCAAAGGGAAGAGAAAGGGCACAGTCCGTTATCTTCCCAACAAATATCTAAATCAAATGTGTGTCAATCATTGTGCAATACTGTGTAAGCAGGGAAGAGAAGAAAATAAGGGAAATGAGTCAGTCATCGTCTAAAAGAAAATGTGAATGATAGAACCAAAAAGCTAGTAGCTACCAAGCACACAAAAGTCACATACCACTTAGACAATTATAGACTTTGATTCCCCTTACTATCTAACATTGATTTTGTATGTGCATGTGCATATACTGCATACATGTATTTTGGCTGCAGGTACTCATGCCAGGTGATGACAGCAACAATCTCGAAAAACACAGACTTGCTGATGGACCTCACATCCGAACAGGTACATATCCCATGTCACCGTAAGCGTGCCTGGCTCCCTGGCTAATGTGTATATGTCAAAGCTATTATAACATAACTGTCTTGTATTTGATGAAGTGAGCTGAATTACTTTGAGGTTGGAAGCCTCTCTAGTTTAAATGCAAATCCTGAAGTTAATTTTAGAAATGTAAAGGATCACCGAGATCATATAATCAAATGCTCTCACTTTATGGGAGAAGATATGGAATGTCTGCGAAAGTAAGTGCCTTGCCTAAAACAACACCAGTAAAATATTAACTATAAGTACAGATCTTCCTTGACTTTACATCCTGACAAACCAATGCTAACTTTAAAATATTTTAAGTTGCAAACGCATTCAATACACCTAACCCACTGACCATCATAGCTCAGCTGAGCTACTTTAAACATGCTCAGAACACTCACAACAGCCTACAGTTGGGCAAAATGATCTAACACAAAGCCCATTTTATAGTAAAATGTTGAGTACCTCACATGACTTATTGGATTCCATACTTAAAGTGAAAAATGGGATGGATATTTGTAGTAGATAGTGGGAGCTGAGGCTGCCACCACCCAGCCTCTAGACAGAGTATCTCCAACACATCACTAGCCCAGGAAAAGACCAAAGTTCAAATTTCAAAGTATGGGTTCTACCAAATGTATAGAACTTTTGCACCATTTTAATATAAAAAAAATCATAATTTGAACCATCATAAGTGGGGGACCACCAGTACATAACAATGAACCTCTAAACTGCCTCCAACTATATGTCAATTCCTTTTTTTTTTAATTCCTTCTTTTATAGTCCAAAACTCTTAGAAACTGTTTATTCCTCTCTTTAAAAACATTTGATATTTCCTCATCTTAAGTGATGTCTGATTCAGTATTATTGTGAAAAACTGAAGTCAACTTATTTTCTCACTTCATTAATGCAGTCTATCATATCTCTCTCTGTGTGTCTCTCTCACTCTATCTTGATCTATCTTTCATTCTCTTTCTTTTTTCCTTCCTTCCTTCCTTCCTTCCTCCCTTCCTTCCTTCCTTCCTTCCTTCCTTCCTTCCTTTCTTCTTTCTTTCTTTCTTTCTTTCTTTCTTTCTTTCTTTCTTTCTTTCTTTCTTTTTTTTCTTTCTTTCTTTCTTTCTTTCTTCTTTCTTCTTCTTTCCTACCTACCTACCTACCTACCTACCTACCTATGTACCCACTCCTGCCGATGTCTTCAACTTTGGCTGTAGTCATTTTTTATTCTCCTGATACTAAAACCAGGTTCCATTTCCTTATTTAGAGCACTATTTCTTCCTTTACTCTGAAAAAGGGTTACATTAACAATGATGCCTTCTATATTTATATGTACTTATAGCTCATCATAAATCCATAATCTGTCTTTCTTAAAAAGATGAACACAATACACATGCAGAGACATACATCCCTTTGAGCCAACATATCCAACATACCCTTCCAGGTGCCATGATACATACCACCTTCTTTTTATATCCAAGTTTCTTAAGTTTCAAATATTCTATTTTTCATTCCAAACCACCTACTCTTCAAACCATTCCCTTCTGATCCCATCACTCTAATGAGTTCTTGAGAAGCCAAATGAACTCCATGATGCTTATTCTAATAAATGAAGTCCTTATTGTGCTTTTTCAGCAGTATCCTAGGCCTCCTCAATACACAAATCATTCTTGTACTTTTTCAGAATTACCTCATGTGAACCCATCTCCTTGTTCATCTATCACCCTATTTCACTACTCTCTCTCTCTTTTTTAAAAATATTTTATTTATTTATCAGAGAGAGAGAGAGACATAGGCAGAGGTAGAAGCAGGCTCCCCATGGGGAGCCCGATGTGGGACTTGATTCCAGAACCCTGGGATCATGACCTGAGCCAAAGGCACCCCCCTGAGCCACCCAGGCATCCCTCACTACTCTCATTTTGAGCAAAAGCTCTTGAAATGCTACCTATGTTTATTGAATTTTTTTAACCTATAATGGCTCCATTCAGTATAATCTAAATTCTGCCTCCACCATCCTGTGAAAGCTACTCTTTCTTAGTCAACAGTAATATCCATCTTGCAACCCTTAAGAGACATAGAAAGGTACAGTGCTGGAATACCTTATTCAACTTTATACATTTTTTTTTACTGTTTTTTAAGATTTTATTTATTTATTAATGAAAGACAGAGAGAGACACACACACACACAGGAGGAGGGAGAAACAGGCTCCATGCTGGGAGCCCAATGTGGGACTCAAAACCAGGACTCCAGGATCACACCCTGGGCTGAAGGCAGGTGCTAAACTGCTGAGCCACCCAGGGATCCCCTTTATATTTTTTAAATAGCTTTGGATGGGATGTAAAATGAGATTAATTGGCATTAAAGCTTTGTATCATCTTGATCCAGATGATGTAGGTGGTTACTGTAGTCGATCAAGGAATAATGGTGTCCTCTCAATCTGAATTGAATGGTAGTGGTGGAATGAACATGGGGGTGTAGATATGAGAGGTGTGTAGGAGAGAGAGAATGAGCAGGATATGATTAGATGTTGCCATCCAGAGAGACAACTGAGTCAAGATCCTACACTAGGTATTTAGACTGAACAACTTGGCAAATGGTAGTGGTCCTTATTACGATACTGCACAGTGGAATAAAAGTAGGTTCTCTAGGGATGAAAGCTTAGACATATGGATTTTCATCACAGGAATGGCAATATCTAGTTGATACATGTTATTAGACATCAAAACAGAAAGCTGAAATGGAACTATATCTAGTTGTCCTTTGGTATCCATTCACTCATTTGAAAATAATTTCTTAAATACCCACTTACTGCATATCAGGCAATTTTGTAGGCCCTAGAGATATGTATTTGGGGGGGGAATTACGGATTTTACATTTGACTTGGTGAAATAAACATAGGACATATTATATAAGTAAATTATATGGTATGCTAGAAGATGATATGCATCACAAAATAAAATGTTGGTGTAAACGGAGACAGGGAGTACCCGATCAGAGGTGATGCCACTTATAGACTCATACACAGAGAGAAGGAAATTGTAGTCATGAAAATTCACAAACTGAATCTTTCAGTATTCTGTAGAGAAGAGGAACTAGGGGAACTCTCATGAAATCTACAGAGGAGGAGAGGATCACACCAGGGTCTGGTAGCCAAGATAAAAATGTGGCTAAAGGGAAAATAGTTTTCAGTTATACAAAAGCTGGAGGCATCATCGTTAGACTGAAGGCTAAAGAATAATAGGCTTCCAGAATTATAATGAAGCCCAATTTTCTTAACATGCAAGTTCTTGATTAGTTCTTCATGCAAGGTCTTCATGCAAGTTCTTGATTAGTTCTTCATGCAATTTTCTTAACATGCAAGTTCTTGATTAGTTCTTCATGCAAGGTCGAGCTTCTGACCCCCCCTTCAGCCTTATTCCACGCTGTTCTCTTCCTCACTCCATTCACTGCAGCTGTAAGATGCCTCCTTCTCTTTACTGTGTTTACAGCCTGGAAGCCTGTGCACCATGCGCCTGCAGCACAGCCCCGCCACCGTTTGTGCAGTTGACAGTCCCAACTCCTCCGTTAGCTTACAACTGCTTCTGCAGAGGACCTCTGTCTGATTTTCCTAGGCTGGCTTAGGCTGCTGGATGTAAGCCTCTATGGTGACATAGAGATTGACTCCCCCACATTCATTGCTCTTCTGAGATTTTTATTTTCTGTATTTCCCTAATACTGTAGCACTTTTTAGGTTCAAAGTATGCAGCCATTTCTTCTGGTTGAGCCTACTTAATTATCTACTTTTTTTCCTTCTTGAAATTACAGACTCTGCTTCATCAACCTCGAATATTTTCGAGTCTTTCCTATGAAATGAACATGTGCCTTGCACTGTCCCATCTAATGGTTCCTGACCAAACTGTTGAGGAGAAGATAAGAGAGAGGAAGAAAGGGAAGATGACAAAGAGGAGATGAACGGAAGGGGAGGGAGAGGAAGAAAAATGACAGCAGAGAGAGAGAGAGAGAGAGAGAGAGAGAGAGAGAGACAGACTATAAGGCAGAAGAAGAACGAGAGGTAAAGGCATTTTTTACAGTTAAAATTTTCATATAAAATCTTTGTATCTTTTTAAAGATTTTATTTATTTATTCATGAGAGACAGACAGAGAGAGACAGAGAGAGAGAGAGGGGCAGAGACACATGCAGAGGGAGAAGCAGGCTCCATGCAGGGAGCCCGACACGGGACTCAATCCCAGGTCTCCAGGATCTCCCTAGGCTGAAGGCAAGCGCTAAACTGCCAAGCCAACTGGGCTGCCCTGTATCTTTTGACAATTAGAGATTACATATGAATTTTACAAACTCTACTTTTGATTATTTTCTTTTTCTTGACATTCAGGAATCAAGGACAGCATGATCACAAGAGCAATTAGTGAAACCTGAGATTCATATTTCAGCAGGAGGGATCCATGTTACGACAGGGTAAATAGAGCTCAGGCCTCCTTGAGGAGTCTGTATTTATGCAGATGGAGACTGACATCAGAGGGGAAAGTCAGCAATTACCTCCATCGTTAAAATAATTTGGTTCAAAGGAACAACTAATAAGACTGAGAAAAAAGTTAAATGTTTTGCTCTTGGAAAGTTATGAGAGTAGAAAGAATCAAATGTACTTCCTTTTTGTTCATGCCACCAAAGGTTCAAGCTATTACCTAACATGAGTCCCTCCCCCAGCTCACCCATGGGCTTAGCTCATGCTAAGTTCAGAACCGTCCTGGTGCTGCCATCTCTAAGACCTCAAAGAAAACTTGCAAACCTACTCATGCATGGTCTCAACACATTCTCCTAAGTAATTCTGGAGAAATTTTGTTCCCTCATCAGTGCTTCTAGAGGGCAAGAAGCATAACTTTCACATTTGCATTGGGAGAAGCTAGCCCAGTGCTTGTCCCAGAATGTCCCACTGCCACCCCCCGGACATAGAGTCACATGTAGACTCATACATCTAAATACCTGCAGAGAAGACAATGGGTTATCTCACGACTTTTAGAGTAGACGAGAAAACACATGCTGAAGTTCAAAGCCAGAGATCGTGATGCCATGCTTCACGATGGTGAAGCAGATGATAACCTGTGTGAGCTGGACTCATGCTCTCCCCTCTTGGCTCTGTGGCTTGCTACTCAAGCAACTTTAGAGGGAGGGATTGGCATTATCTTCTTATGTCAGTGGCAATTAGCAGACATCCTTTTTAGACCTTGCTTCCCCGCGCCCGCCCCCCCCCCCCCCCAACGCTCTCATACACACGTGAGAAAAGGGTCTACTTTTAAGCAACGGTCACTTACTTCCCACTTCCACTCTCTAATTATCTGCAGCCTTTGCCTTTGCCAGCATCACCTGCCTGTGTTGGCTGCCCCGTAGCCTGCTGGATGCCAGTGGTTGGGAAATGTGAGTCATAGGTTTTTCTCAGCCTCTGAGATGCTAAATCTATAGTTGAGATTCCTCTAAACTATAAAAAGGCTATGTGAAGGCTTCCAAAAAATGATATTTTATATTAAGCAATGATACCTATTTTTAATTCCTTATAGCACTGAGTGCCAGCTCAAGTATCACCTGTAATGTAGCGAAAATAAGTGCTGTCATCCAATTGCCTAAACCACTCTCTAGACTCACACTTAATTTACATAGGACAGGAGGCTGTGCCTAGTAGAAGCACTCTTCAATCCCTCTTTAACTGAGAGATAAAGTACACAATGAGGTAACTCCCAGAAAATTGCAGGGCTGTTCTTTTCTAAAGTGGTTGAAATTTTTGGAGAAACAGAAGGCTTCCTCCTTAGACATGGGGCAGCCCAGGGAGCAGAGCTCAGCCTCAGCAGGCACATGCACTGTGGCTTGAGGGCAGGCCTTTCTTTAGTTGTTACATAACATTTCTGAAGCTGTGGACACCATTGTGCATGTCCCTACCAACTTCACAGAGCTCTGTGAATGAGCATGGTAGGAGACTATAATTTTTTCTACTGTACTGAAATACTGGTTCAAAGGCAAGCAAATAGCATAATAGGGATTCATTTATGTCACAAAAGCATAACAATGACAACAAAAAAAACCCGGAAAAACCACTCAAATTAACCCTCTGTGTGCTCCAACATGCTGTTTTATGCCTTTCAGACTAACCTTGAATGTCCTACAATAGTGATGAAGGGAAGAAAAGCACACAGGCAGCACACCAGCTCTCTTTCCCCATTTGAGAACTTCCAAAGCTGGCATTCTGTTTAAATGATGGCACAGCGAGATAGAAAATGCCCAGCACAACGAGTCCAGGTAAGATGACTGAGTGTCTTGACTAGGACGGCTTCCCCTTGGCTTTGAGACAAGCTTTTTTGACTGTATTCACTTCTAGGACTTACATATGAGTTCTACATAAGGCTGTTTATTTTATCTCCAGATATGCATGATATAAAAGGTGCTAAAGAATCTTCAGTGTCCTTGTCCTATGGTATTTATTATCTGACCCGCCCCCCCCCCCAAGTGTAGTGCCTCATCCCTTCAGCCTAAACTTGATTTCACTGAAAGTGAATATCCTTTCCATTAGAGAAAATATATTAAGTTATTGACATTTGCAAGTGAATGCTGATGATAACTAGTATTTGTACAGCACTTCCACATTATTCATTGCACTTAATCCCTACAGAAACTAAGATGACAATATATTTATTTTACAGAGATGTTCAGAGAAATTGCAATTCTCTAGAGTCACTAATTGGCCACTAATTGGCAGAGGCAGAATGAGAACTGATCTGCCCAGGTAATCTATTACCGATCCTACGGTGCTTTCAGCATCGAATGTGCTGCCCACTTAGGTCTGACGAGAGTCTCAGGAAGGTCTTGACTAGAAGAAACACCATAGGGTGGAAGAGAAGTCAAAGGAGAGGACAGAGAGCATTTAATACCATCTCTAGAGCTAGCTTGTTGCTGTTCTTGCAGGATGCTGATGCAGCTGAGAAAAGGTATTGCAATAAGTGTGAAGAGACTGAGTGGAATCTACTTCCAAGTATTTTTAAAAAAATATCCAGTGATCAGTTCAGGGGTGTGCTGCCACTCAGATAGCTTTCTGTTGTAAAGTTAACCCTTTCCGAGGGTCATCACCTACCCAGCAGACAGGCACGGGCAGTATGTAGATATGCACCAGCCAACAACAACCCAGTCAGCTGCCGGTGCTGCCCATCACACGCCTTCTGCTTGGAAGGCCGGAGACCTACTGAACACAATCAAGCTGTCAGCGACAGCACGCACTGCACTTTCTGGAACGTGTGAATGCTGACATATTAAAAGAAAAAAAAAACTTTGCTTCCCTGAATTTTGTACTTGTGACAGCACCTAGGCTCCATCGCCTGTGGTTATGGAAATGAGGCTCTTCATTCACTTTACACCTAAGAAAATGAAAATATTAGGGACAATTATTCTATCCACTATTGGCTGTTAATTCTCACAGCTTCTAACATAAATTTTACTCCTTCAACATCACAGAATTCCATTGTTCATTTAAAGTAGCTCATTTAGTGTTACCGGGACTACGTTTGGCACACAGTAAGCACATACTGTGTGCTCTCTGTAGAGGATAGTATGATAAAATTGAAAGTTATCTCTGCAGCACATCAGAGAATGTCAGATCTGTGATTAAAATATCGAGATAAAAGCTATGTGACTGAAAAGCTGACTTTTCAAAAATAAAATCATAAAGTAACTGACTCTCACATGAATTTCTAAAGATTGAGAAGACTAGTTTAAAATCAATTTATAGGGGATCCCTGGGTGGCTCAGTGGTTTAGCGCCTGCCTTTGGCCCAGGGCATGATCCTGGAGTCCCGGAATCGAGTCCCACGTCGGGCTCCCGGCATGGAGCCTGCTTTCTTCCTCCTGTGTCTCTGTCTCTGTCTCTGCCTCTCTCTCTCTCTCTCTCTCTCTCTCTGTCTCTCTCTCTATGTCTATCATGAACAAATAAATAAATAAATCTTTAAAAAAATAAAACCAATTTATATAAAATGCAAAATAATTTAGCAAGTATTAATAACAATGATGGGTAATAGTTGCACAGAGATAAACTCCTATTTCCCTTGGGGGTAAAAATAAGTTCATTGGTATATTCACTAACCGTGCATGAGATTCATCATTAAAGTAACAGCTCAACAGACCAGCTCTCATGGTGCTAATATTACAGACAGCAGCACAGATTATAAACAGAACTGACATAGAAAGTACCACTAAGTTAGATAGAAATAAAGCAGAGAGGATGGAGAACAGGTAACAATTTTGAACAGGATGGCCAGGGGAAGACACACTTAAGCATCAGATGTGAGCCAAGAGCTGGACTGTGGACCATGGGAAAGAGCCAGGGGGACTTAAGAAGAGGAGTGACATTATCTGATGCGTGCTAAGAAGAGAACACTCTAGCTCCTATTTGGGGGATGGTCTGGTTGGACCAAGAACAGAAGTAGAAAGTTGTATGGGGAAATGTGGGGGACGGAAGGCTAGAGTCGATAGTGGCTTGGACTAGGGTTGCAGCAGGGCAGATCATGAGGAAGTTAAAAGAGAAAATAGAGTCCACAGGCTTCCCCAATAGGCTGAATGCATGAGAGTAACATTAAATCCAAGATGACCCCAATGCTCTTCCCCTGAGGATCTAGCAAGACGGAGTTACTATTTCCTTAATGAGGATGGATGAGAGGGGTAGAGGGCAGGGGGAAGGGCACAATTTGTGGCATGCCAAGTTTGAGACATTTATTAGAATTCCAAGTGAAGATATCACCTCTATAAATCTGGAATTTAGAGGGGGAAATTTTCACTGGTGTTTAAAACAAAGTGGTGGTAGGAAGTGTCCTGGTGATGTTTCAAGCCCTGAGAGAGGAAGACCTAAGGAGTGAAAAGGGAGAAAAGGAGATGCCAGGGACAGACCTGGAGTGCACCATCACTTAGAGCCTCCCTGCCCAACATGCCAGCCCTTATGCTTGGGGCTCCTTAAATTTAAATTAAGTAAAATGAGTTAAAATTAAAATTTCAGTTCCTCAGTCACAACGGCCGCATTTCAACTGCTCACGCGTCATGCATGGCTAGTGGCTACTACACGGGGCAGCACAGGCTATGTGCAATTCCATAATTATAAAATTTACTTTGGTTAATGTCACTTTGAGTAATAAAAAGATAAGGAGAGACAGCAAAGGAGACAAGGAAAGACAAGTCAGTCCAGAAAAGGAGGATGAGGTCCCAGACAATGTGGGTAGCTCAGAAGGCAAGCAAAAAACCTGATTTAAAAGAAAAAAAAATGGATCAAATTCTGCTATTGGGTCAATTAAGATGAGAGCTAACAGTTGACTATTGGACTTAGGCACGTGGCAATGATGTTTTGGCTCAGCACACATACTGGTTTGCTGGAATAGATCTGATCTCTGCTTGTAGAAGATCTGTTAAAGCCAATTAGTTACCTTAACACCCCTTATATTTTAAATGTCAAGATTCAAACGTTAAGTTTTATAGTTCTCTTAGACCGATGATCTTTACAAGATCAATTTAACTACAGGAGAAGGAAGGTGTTAATTTAGATTCAAGAGAGAATAAGAGGAGAGGAATGAAAACCAGAAAGAATACAACTTTCCAAGTAGTTTTGCTACAAGGGCAGTAGAGAAATGGCACAGTAGACAAAGAAAGATGCAGAGCCTGGGGGGCGACTACAGCTTTGTTGTAAGATGGTAGAATAGCAATGTGTCTGCTGAAGTGAACCACTCCATCAAGAACTGAGCAAGGCTGGGGATTCCTGGGTGGCTCAGCAGTTTAGCACCTGCCTTTGGCCCAAGGCGTGATCCTGGAGGCCCACGTCGGGCTCCCTGCGTGGAGCCTGCTTCTCTCTCTCTCTCTCTCTGTCTCTCATGAATGAAAGAATGAATGAATGAATGAATGAACGAATGAACGAATAAAAATAAATAAATAGATAGATAGATAGATAGATAGATAGATAGATAGATAGATAGATAAAAGAACTGAGCAGGATGGCCTTAACATTCCCCTCATCATGAGTCTACTTTACACTGGTTTCTTCTTAGCTCTATGACATGACATCACTTTTCTTAGAGCATTTATTTCAGAAAACCTATAATTATAAATTGTTTACTGCCTTCTGCTCCTTTGAAATTTATGTAAATCTTTTTAAAAGACTCTTGCCAGACTTCCAACCCAGTAATATATGTCTCAAGTACCTAAGGCCCATCCTTTGAAATGTAATCATTAGGGAACACAGCACCCCCATCTCTCAGTTTCTGTGGCAGCCTAACCTCAGTGCTCACTTGCTCCAAGTTTCAAAACTACCTCAAGTCACAGAGAAATTTTACTTTACCTTTAAATAAAGCCAGTAAGTAAACATAGCCTATGATCTCCCAATACCAGCTCTTAAAAACCCTCCTCACAAAACAATAATAACGAATAAGAGAGCCAATGAAAACTAGAGATGATGGACAGGTTTACGGCATGGATAGAGGTGATGGTTGCATGGGTGTTGTCGTCTTAGTTTGGGTGGTTAAACAACATTATTTCTCACAATTCTGGAAGCTATAAAATCCAAAATCAAGGCTCCAGTAGATCCAGTGACTGATGAGGTCCTGCCTTATGGTTCACTGTGTCCTCATGTGGCAGAAGTAGGGATGGAGCTCTCTAGGGGCTTTTTGATAAGGGGACTACCACACTCATGGGAGCTCTACCCTCAGGACATCATCACCTCCCAAATACCTTAGTTTCAAATATCACACTGAGGGTTAGGGTCAACCTAAGAATTTTAGGAGGAAAGAAATGGTTAAGAGCAGGTATATATTTATCTCTAAACTCATCGAGTCGTATACATTAATTATTAGCTTGTTGTATATCAATAAAATAAAATGGGGGAAGAAAAAACCCTCCCACCCTGAATTTAGGTAGAGTTGAGCTCAGGCTGAGTTCTGGTCTCTTTCCTCTGTTGCAATAGTCTGGAATAAATTGTTCCTTGACTGTCTAAGTTTGGCTGGAGCAACTTTTGCTTTGATAGAACGGCAAAAATGACTTTTAAAAAAAAGGAGTTAGGGAAAAATTAGTATTGTTTCTTGTTGTTGGTGAGAGAGCGCAGAATCTAAGTGGGAGGTGGAGGTGATCATGAGATAGCAGGATGGATACAAAGAGGAAAAGCTATAGAGAAGAAATAGTCATTTATGAGAAGAGAAGAATGATAGTATGAGGGAAAGGAACCACAAGTCGATCTTTAAGAGTCCACTGGGGATAACGGTCATGATTTAGAGTCATTCTAGTTAGCATGGAGGTGCATTTCTCCCCAGTCATGTGCAAGTACGTATAGAGAAGGCAGATATTTGGATGTAGCCAATGCTGGTGCCAAGGTGGCCTTTGAAATATGAGCAGGAAATGGGATCAATATTGATCGCAAGAAGGTGATAATAAGGATCAATTGTGGCATTTAAGTAGAAAGGTGAGAACCACAAAGAGGTAATAGTGGGGAACAGTGAGAAATTGGGAGAACAATAGATGCAGGTACAGAAGAAACTGAAAAATTGTTGGAATCAAACAAATGAAGCTGGAAATATGTAGTGCTGCTCAAAGCCTAAAACATTTTAAGTGGAGATTATAGGGAGATTAAATTTATTTTTACAAAACTATGCCATGTTATGGCAATGGGAAAGAATGGCTGAAGAATCATAGAGAACACAATTATCGGCAGAAAGGCTGAAGAACTCAAAAGCTAGGTCTTTAGAAAAAAATATTTTAATGGGTATTAAATATTCAAATTATTCTTAGAGGATTATGAATGGAGAAAATAAACACAGACCAGGATTGAAAATTTTCAAGGACAGGGGAAATGTCTGTTTAAGGCTTGAATACATACAAAATAATGAGGTATAAAAGTTAAAATATTAAGGAAGCCCCCCTTCCCACTCTTACTTGGCTTTTTCAAAGATCCAGCAAAATCTGACATTATTAACTCAGTGATGGTCATTTTCACTCAGGTTCCCCAGAAAGACTGAGGCAAATAGATAATAATTATGAATACTGTGTTTGGGAGCTAGGATTCTGGGGCAATGTTAATGAAGAAAGGGGAGATGAGGTGGGCACAGCTAGGATAGAACTCGAGGTGCCCTGTTACCTGCTGGTCACAGCACCACAGCGATCTGAGAGACACTGTTTATCACCCTGCAGGTGCTTTCTGCTTGGCCGCCTGATGTCTCCAAATAAACTACACAGAGGAAGTTTGCCTGGGGGCAGTCCATGGGAGGGAGGAGGAACTATGCCTTGGAGCAGTCTACAGAAGGGAGGAGGAAGAGAAGTGTGCCTGTCAGTTGTGCCCTTTCTTCATATTTCCTGATATGCAAAGTTTTTATGCATTTCCAGGTGACATCTTCTGGCTCTTTGGCACTGTGTGGGAAGCCAGATTTTATATCATCTGGTACGGTGCTTCTCCCAAGTCCAGAAACGGCACAAGGAGTCAGAAAATCAGGACACAAAACAGCAGTCAAGAAGGGTCCAGGCATCCAAGATAAATAGTTGCTCAGCCCCAAGGGCAGAACTGTGTGAGCATTCATGAGAGGGATTTATAAATAGTAATATGATACATAAATGCCAGGTATCATTTTTTATGAATTTCCCCTGATAACATTTATTGTTTTTGCTTTAAGACTCTAACAGAATCCTCAAAAAATATCTTTGAAGAAATGCACACATATACCTTCATATATAATAAGAAAGTCCTTACAGAGAAAAGTCCAAAGAAGGATGACAAAAACCATGTATTTTTTAAACTATTCAGACTTCTCATTTCAGCACCAATATGTAAAATAACTTGGAATTTGTCATTCTCATTCTTTTTTTTTTTTTTTTTGTCATTCTCATTCTTACAACAAGAAAAGTGTAAATTAACTAGTAATTGATGACCTATTCTTGGATACATCAGTGAATTGAAACCCACTCCTGCTCCAAATCTGGAAGGGCAGCTAAATCTACAGAGTTGCCGGAGATACATGCTCCACTGGAACAGACGCTTTGTTAATCCATAAACTGGAATAAAATGTTAAATAACAATTTTAATCATTTTCTGCAGGCTAAATTTACACTAGCCTCAGAGAGAGAAACTTACAGGGGCTACAGACTTTAAAAATAAACTTCTGTGGGTATAATCTCCAGAAAACACAATATATTCTTGTGAAGATCAGAGAAACATCCCCTCCTGATTCTGGCAGTATGGGGGTGGGGAATCTTTATGAAATTCATCCAGAGCATTCTTCACAAATGGGCCTACTCAGCAGGGAAGTGACTTTACAAGAGCTTTATACCAGCTGAGAGAAGGGAACTGCTCTGAAGCAGCACCCTCTAGACTTCCTATTTCACAGAAGGGGTTAAAAATAAAAGCTGTTGGTGGAAGAAATACTTGTAAAGATCACAGCCCCAAGACACCGGCCCACTAAAGGAGTAAGCTATAATCATAAGATTATACAATGTTTCCCTCTCCTATATCTCATTGTCACACCAACAGGAATCCACTCTAACAGTGGATTGCCATTGGGAAGCTACAAAATACAAATGCTATCTGAGCAGGAGTTCTAAGAGAATCTCAAGTTCAACAATGACACAAAGACAAGGTCACTGGAAGAATAAGAGGTTCTAGGAGTTCTGATAATGGCAAACATTAAACACGGACCAACTCCCAGCCTAGATAAACACTGAAGGCCTACTAGACCTCAGGCCTACTACCCCATACATTACGTTCAGCCTTTGGCAAAAATTACAAGATAGGCTAAGAGGCTGAAGAGACAAGAAAAGCATCAAACAGACTCAGATTTGGGTATGAGATATTTCAGAGTTATCAGACAAAATTTAAAATTACTATAATTCACATGCTAAGGGTGCTGATGGAAAAAGTGGACAACATGCAAGAGTGACAAACATTACAAGAAATGTAAGAGAAATGGAGACTCCGAAACAAATCAAAAGTATATACTAGAAATCAAAAACATTCTAACAAAACTGAAGAGTGTCACATCTGAAGACTGGACATGGTCAAGACAAGAGTCAATGAACTTGAAGACATGCCAATAGAAATCCCCACACTAAGACCCAAAGAGAAAAAAAAAGATTAAACACAAGATCCAAGAAAAGTGGGACAATTTCAAAAGGTGTAATGTCACATATCATTACTTAGAATAGAAAAAGAAGGAAAACAATAAAGTAGAAGGATATTTGGCAAAATAATGGCTAAGAACTTTCCTAAATTAATGATACCAAACATTGTTGTCATTACCAATGGAGACTCAGTTTCAAACAGGATTATTATCAAAATGTACACATCAGCATTCTGCATTTAAAATACAAGAAAATGAAAACAAAGACAATACCTTGAAAGCAGAAAAATAAGTGATCTACTCACTAAAGGAAGGGTAAAAATTAGAGTACTTCTCATCAAATACTGTGTAAGGAAGAGGAGAGTGAAAAAAAATACTTAAAATATTGAAAGAAAAGATTAAATACTCCCCAAACGAGAATTCTATACTCAGTGAAATGATTCTTCAGAAAACAAGGAAAAATGATGACTTTCTCCTTTCAACAAAACTGAAGGAATTCATCATTGTAGATCTGTCCTATAAGAAATGTTAAAAGAAATTCACAAGGAGAGGAAAAATGATGTAAGCAAGAAACTTGAATCTACATAAATCAAGGAAGCCCAATAGAGAGGAAATCAATTAAAGTTATATACAATATTATTATTTTTCCTAAAAGATAATTATTTAGAATAATAATAATAGTAATCATAGCATATCAATGAGTGAAACGAATGAAACAATGCCATTAAAGACCAGAGGGAGGGATTGGCTATTAATAATATGTTGTAAGATAGCTGCCTTACAAGGTACCTGGTGGCTCAGTGGGTTAAGCATCTACCTTTGGCCCTGGCAGCGATTTCAGGTCCTGGAATTGTGTCCCACTCAAGCTCCCTGCTCCGTGGAGAGCCTGCTTCTTCCATCTCTGCCTCTTCTTGCCTCTCTCCAACTCTCCTAAATAAATAAATTCAATTTCTTTTTAAAGATACCTAACTTAACATGAAGTAATATAATGTTATTTGTAGCTGGACTTAAATTAGTTACAAATCCATGTTGCAAACCAATAAACTGACTTTAAAAATGACTTAGCATACTTGATATGCTAAGAGAAAAAAAGTAAAATCATATAAAATGCCCAATTAAACTCAGAGAAGAGAGAAAACGAAGGGGAAAAGAAACCAAGAAAAAAATGCAGTGGACAGAAAACAGTTCCAAACATAGTAGTTATTAACCCAAACAGAAGAATAATTACTTTAAATGTGAATGTTCTAAATATAGCAATGAAAAAACAGAGATTGTCCTAAAGGATTTAAAGAAGAAAAACAAAACAGAAGAAAAAACTAAAAAAACAAACAAAAAATTGAGCTCAATTAAAGTTGTCTACAAGAAATTCACTTCAAATATAAATAATCATTAGACGAATACTAAAAGATAAACAGTAAAAGGATATATCATGCTAACATTAATCAAAAATGACATGACTTGTGTGATAAAGAAAGACATTACATATGACATAGAGGATCACTCATCCAGGAATATGCAACAACCTAAACAAATGTACATCTAATAACAGAGTGCCTAATAGATGAGGCAAAGCTTTACAGAATTAAAAGGAGAAATAGACACTATTACAGTAGGAGATATCAACAGACTTCTTTTAAGAAATGGCAGATCCAAAAGCCAAAAAGATCAATAAAGAAATAGATGACCTGAAGATCGGTGTCATTCAACTTCATCTAAATGATGTTTACAGAACACTCTATCCTCCAACAAGAAAATACATGTCTCTTAAGATCATATGGAGCATTCACCAAAATAGCTATAAGTAAGGGTTGCAAAGCACATCTTAAATTTAAAAGAGTAGAAATCATACAAAGTATCTTCTCACACCACAGTGGAACTAATCTAAAAAAAAATAATAGCATAAAGATAACTGGAAAATCCTGAAATATCTGGATATTAAAAAAGTACAGTTCTTTTAAGTAGGTTCCGTGTCTGGCATGGAGTCCACCACAGGGCTTGAACTCACCACCCGGAGATAAGACCCCGGCTGAGATCAAGAGTTGGATGCTTAACCAACTGAATGCACCCCATTAAACAACACGCCCCTAAATGACATTGGTCAAAGAAAAAGTCGCAAGGTCAATTAAAATATTTTGCAGTAACTGAAAATAAAAAATGATCAAAATATGTATATTGAATACAGTGTGCACAGGGAGATTTGTAGTATAAATGTGCATATTAAAAAATAAAAATATCTAGGGTCTCCTGGGTGGCTCAGTCAGTTGTCTGACTTGATTTCTGCTCAGGTCATGGTTTCAGGGTCCAGAAATCAAGTTCCATGTCAGGCTCCATGCCGGGTGTGGAACCTGCTTAAGATGCCCTCTCTCCCTTTCCCTCTGCTCCTCCGCTCCCACTCCTACTCTCTCTCTTTCTCAAATAAATCAATAAATAAGTAAAATGAAAATATCTAAAATTATTAACATAAACTTCCTTTATTTGGAAACTAGAGAAAGAAGATCAACTTATGCTTACAGGAAAGCAGGAAAAATAATTAAAATCAAAGCAGATATAAATAAAATTGAAAACAAGGGAGCAACAGAGAATATCAGTGTGTAATAAAAGTTGTTCCTTGAAAAGAGCAGTAAAATTGACAAACCTCTTAGCCATGCTAACCAAGAAAAAAAGAGAAGATAAAAGTTACCGTGTCAGAAATGAAAGAGATATTTCTACTGATCTCTACTGATACCATGTACCTTGAAAGCATCCTAAAGGATATTATGAACAAAACCATTCCCAAGGCTTTGATGACTTAGATGAGGACCATTCTTTGAAAGGCACAAACTATCACAACTCACTCAAAGAGAAATGAATAATCTGGACAGATCTATGTCTACTAAAGCAATCAAACTCGCTAATTAAACATTTCAACCACAACAACAATAAAAAGCATGAGGGCCAGAACATTTCATTGGTGAATTCCACCAAATATTTTTAAAAAGAAAGGATGATGATCAATTCTCCACAGTATCTTTCAGAAATTAGAAGCAAAAGTAACACATTCTAATTTTGAGAGACATTCACACTGTATCAAGCTCAGTTTCTAAGACAGGAAAAGAACAGACTAATATCTCTCATGAACACTTATGTAAAATGCTCAACAAAATACCAGGAAATAAAATCCAAAAAATGTATAAAACTAATTTTACACTCTGACAAGGTATCCAATAGTGGTTCATTAATCAAAAATGATTGGGATCCCTGGGTGGCGCAGCGGTTTGGCGCCTGCCTTTGACCCAGGGCGCGATCCTGGAGACCCGGGATCGAATCCCACATCGGGCTCCCGGTGCATGGAGCTTGCCTCTCCCTCTGCCTGTGTCTCTGCCTCTCTCTCTCTCTGTGTGACTATCATAAATAAATAAAAAAGAAAGATTTTATAAAAAAAACAAACAAACAAAAATGATGTTTTACTACATCAACAGGATTTGGCAGGAGAACAAAAATTATATGATCACATCAATTGCTTCAGAAAAAGTATCACAAAATTCAATAGCCATTCCTAATAAAAACTCTCAGCAAACTAAAAGTAATGAGGAACTTCTCCAACTTGTTTAAGAACATCCTTAATATACTTTCAGCTTGCACCATACCATGATGCATTTTCAGCTGACACCAGCAAGAAGCTGGACACGTTCCCATTTTGAGAAACATGGTAAGGATGCCCTCTCTCATACTTTAATCCAACACCTACTGGAAGTCCTACCTAGTGCAATAGAAAATTAAAGGAAATAAATAAATGGAGATGTAAAACAGTAAATGACTTGTTTGTTTATGTAGAAAATCCAAACAATTGGCAAAATAACTTCTGGAACTAATAAGCAAGGAAAGCAAGGTAAGGATATGAGGTACAAGATATCTTGTTATCTTTTACAAGACAAAAAGTTTATATACAAAAGTTAATCGCTTCCCTACATGCCAACAATGAACTACTAGAATTTAATATTAAAAAATAAAACATTTGCAATCACACCAAGTAAAATGAAATACTCAGGTATAAATATAACAAAATATAGATAAGCTCTATCTATAAAAAGCTACAAATTTCTCATTAAAGAAATCAAAGACAATCTAAATAAATGGAGAGATACTCCATGTTTCCATGCTCATGTATTAAAAGAGTCAATATTTTTTAAAGATTTATTTAATTATATGGAGAGACAGAGAGACAGATAGGGAGAGAGAAAGAGAGAGAGAGAGAAGGTGGGAGAAGGCAGAAGAAGAGAATCGCAAGCACACTTGCCACCAAGATCAGAGTCCGAACTCAGAACCACAAGATCTTAACTCGAGCCAAAATCAAGAGGCAGATGCTCACCCAACTGAGCCACCCAGGGGTCCCAGAAAAGTCATTATTTTTAAGATGTCAGTTATCCCCATTTTTATTTATAGATCCAATCCAATCCCACTCAAAATCTCAGCAAGCTACTCTGCAGATATTGGCAAACTTATTCTAAAGTTTACATGGAAAAGCAAAGCCCCCAGAACAGCCAACATATTCTGAAAGCACAACAGTTGAAAGATCCTACCTAAATTCAAGACCTACCCTAACGTGACATTATTCCAGACAGCTTTATGCAAGAGAGCATGGTATTAGTGAAAGAATGAACAGAGTAGCAATGTGATCCCACTAGCAATGAGGACCACTAGTGCCCGGACACTGGTTTATAATGCATCATCCCATAAAAGGAACCATGGTTCTGGGACAAATAGGTGATTCTAGGGCTGAGGCAGGACTTACATGAGATGAGCCTGGAACATTTTATAGAGCAGAGAGTAAGAACGTACCCAAAAGAAATTCTAAATTGTTGAGGCGAGTCAAAGGGACATGGAAACCACCTGCACAAAATCCTGATGGCCAATCATGAGATAATTAGAGCAACAAACTGTCAAAACTAAAAAAAAAAAAAAAATGATATAGTGCAGTACTGAGCTAAACCCCAAATTATAAAATAAATAACCATGAGTTTACACTGATATAAATAAATGACCGAATAAGTAAAACCAAATAAATAGCAGAGAACCTACAGGGCTCCTCTGCAAAATTCCAAATGTCATAAAAATATATTCAAGGAGGTAGAGCATATCATACCATCCCTTAAATGGGGCCACACAGACGGACTTCCTTCCAAAGTAAACAACATGGAAAATGCAGGTCGGGGGAATAACGTTATTGTGGGGAAACGTGACAAAAACTCCCTCAGCCCGGTGGTGAAGGTCAACATCAAAGAGATAAACATGGCCCTATAGCTATGACGGTCTTGCTCCCCAAAACCCACCACACCTGCCTAATCATGAGAAAAACATCAGACAAATCCAACCGAGGGCCAGTCTCCAAAATACTAATCCATATGCCTCAAAAACTCTACGTTGTCAAGAGCAAGGAAAGTCTGAGAAACTGCCATACAATCACCTAAGGAGACATTTTGACTAAATGCAGCATAGTTTCCTGGTTGGGATCCTGGAACAGAAATATTTAAAACTTAGAGCTATCAGAATGAAGTCTGGACTGTAATTAATACCAACACATCAATACTGGTTCATTAGCCATAAAAAAAAAAATGTAGTGTCCTAATAGGAGATGTTGATAATGGGAAAAATTGGGTGTGGGGTACATTAAAACTCTCTCTGTCCTATCGCCTCAAATCTCCATAAATATAAAACTATTCCAAAATAATTTTTAAAGCAAGTAAATGATTTAAATATGCTTATTATCTTTATTTGTGTCTAATGTTAGATGAACTCACACTTCTTTAAATATCTTAAAGTTTCAGGGAGAGAGAGAGCAAAAGCTCCATGTTCAGGAAGTTTAAATTCTACCCCTATCACTCTTCACCTGTGTCATTACATGCAAATCCCTGTCTCCTCATTTTCTACCTCCTGAAGATGAAGTGATGAAGTGTTTAGATCCTTCTATCGCTGGCAGCTACAGCTTCTAACTTCATTCTCTAAAATTGCTAGAAGAGTACTACTTCCATTTGGATAAATAATAAATATCCATGCACTGAATGATGCACTTCTCTTTTATTTCTCATAAAGACTGATGAATTGACACTATTGATAGAATAATAAAAGGTTGTTGATGCAGCTGATTCAGGATGACCAAAATGGTGGGATGTGATTAATCTTTACATCACAGAGTCATAGGCTATCAAGGTGGGAATGAGCTATTTTATAGATAAGTTGACTGCATTCTACAAAGAGAGGAGATTGCCAATGTCTTTAGTTCATGGTATAAATCTTTAGGTATCCAATGCATCCAATGAATTTTTTTTTTTTTAATTTTTATTTATTTATGATAGTCACAGAGAGATAGAGAGAGGCAGAGACACAGGCAGAGGGAGAAGCAAGCTCCATGCACCGAGAGCCCGACGTGGGATTCGATCCCGGGTCTCCAGGATCGCGCCCTGGGCCAAAGGCAGGCGCCAAACCGCTACGCCACCCAGGGATCCCCATCCAATGAATTTTAAATTGAAAATTATCCATGCATTTTTAAAAATACTTCATCATATGCTTATTAAATCCTTCCCCCTAAAATAGCAAAAAGACTAATGAGAGATCCTTTGACAGTTAACTCTATAAGTGCACATACACACATACGTGTCCATACATGAACCTATATAATATTTAATAGTTTTCTATGAAAACAGCCATTTTATTTACTTATCTGATTTCTGATTGCGCCGCTCATGTGCATGAAACAATCACCACCTTCTTCTTGGTACTCAGAGCTGAAGCATGAACGTGACTTCAGCATTAACCCCAGAAGGCACTTGCTTCTAACAGGTGTGGTCTATTTGACGCCCCACTGGGGAGGCACTCTCCGGGTTTGAAATACAGAACAACTGTTAGGCTGTGTGTTGCAGAATTCATAAAGTGTGTTTTCCAACACAAACGGGAACTAAGTTCTTGGGGGAATAAAGGCAACAAAAGATTCATGTTTTCTCATTAAAGAAAACTCCCTCCTTCCAACCTAGAAAACACACACAATTACATGCAAATGATATGATTTTAAACTTCTGGGATAATCTATTCTCATAATTAAGCACAGTACAACAATATTTTAAACAGCTCTCACAAATCACCATGAATCATATGGACCCTGTAGCGCACTGTGATCAAAAACAAAACTCCAAGGACACAATATTGTTCTAAGCTTTAGGGGCTGAAGGATGATACAATAGACCAAACATATATAATTTATAGAACCAGGAAGAAAGAACTCAGTTCTTTTTTTCTTTTTTCCTTTCCTTTCCTTTCCTTTCTTTCCTTTCCTTTCCTTTCCTTTCTTTTCCTTTCCTTTCCTTCTCTTTCTTTCTTTTTTTTTCTTTTTCTTTTTTTTCTTTTTCACCATTATAGGAAAACTCAGGCTTTCACTATCAAATGCATAATCCCCTGGAGATACAGTGTTTAATATGATTTTCAGAATCTGGCACTGGTCCAGCAAAATTCTCACTTAAAATTCCTACAATTAAATTGGCTAATGAGAATCATGTTAACACAAAATTGCTCATGCTTTCGTGTTGAGAAAGGATCTTCACAATCCTGGCTAATGGAGGTTTAAAAAAAAAAAAAGGACAAATTAATCCAATTACCTTGTTTTTTCTTTCCTATTCCAAGGAAAAAAAGAGTACATTTCTTTACAATCAACATTCAGCACATTTCCCTAATTAATGCAATTTGATAAAATGAAACAAATTCATGATGTCATTAGCTGAGTTCTGCTTAATGAACTTGGGTTATATGAAACATTAACGGCGGAGCAAAATCCATTTCTGTGGCCAGGGAAACACACATTTATCATTTCAGTACATTTACTTTGGAAGTACCAATCATGAAGGCTTATCACTACAATCATCATGTCTTGATAAATCAACATAAATTTACATTTTGATCAATGCCATCGTTAAGCCCAGGCTGTGGAGAAAGGAACTCACTGCTTGGTAAAGTGGCAGAAGTTAAATCTGCCTCTTGACAGAATGATAAGGGGACTGCCTGCTGGACCACCATTGCTTGTTTTTTTGTTTTGTTTTGTTTTTTGTTTTGTTGTGTTTTTTCATTTGGAACTGTATTTATCTTACCAGGTATGATAATAACCATCAATATGCTTCAAATCATGGAAAAGATGTTTACTTCCATAGACACACTACGGTGGTGTTTTAGGGATAAGGCAAAAGAACTGAAAGTCGCCAAAAGTTACGTGGAATCTACAAATACTCTTACTCGTTCCTGTTATCTTCCGTGGAGCCCTTTTCACTATCCAAGCAATTTAGACACATGTCACACAGGAGATCATCTACTCACTGGGATGATGAGAAGATAAACTAAACACTTCAAAGTTTGGGGCACCCGGGTGGCTCAGATGGTTGGGTGTCTGCCTCTGGCCTGAGTCATGATCTCAGGGCTGCACACCCCGCTCCCGGCTCAGCGAGGAGTCAGCTTCTCCCTCTTCCTCTCCCCCTGCTTGTGCTCTCTCTCTCTCTCTCTCTCAGATGAATAAATAAAAACATTTTCAAAAATACACATTTCTAAGTTCTTTACCTTCCAAAAGAAAAACAAGCGTTATTGCAAAATCACCTTATCTCGTAGGTGATTTACACACAGTAAAGTGAAATACTCCTTTCCTTCCCTCTAAATTCTCTATTATTCTAGCATGCATGATGTGTCTAGCCAGTTGTTTGTCATCGTTTTTATCATTATTGGTGAAAGCCAATAATTTATTCATATTCTCTTAGTTTTCAACTAGTGTTCTTTTTCTGTTGTGTAGTCTCATCCAAGAAACCACATCACAGATGGGGGTCACTAGCCCAGCCTCTCCTGGCGGTTGGCAGCTCTTCAGTTTAATTGACCTTGGCAGGTTCGAAGAGAAGTGGCCAGGTGAATTGAAGAGTTCTGGATTTGTCTGATGCTATTTTTCCCATGATTCGATGGGAGTTAAGGCTTTTCAAGAGGAAGACCACAGAGGTAGCGTACTATTTTCACCACATCCTATCAAGACCTCGATCCAGTAGAATTGCTAAGATTCATTTAATTGAGGGATGCCTGCTGGCTCAGTCAGTTAAGCATCTGCCTTGGGCTCAGGTCATGATCCTGGGGTCCTGGGATGGAGCCCCCACATCAGGCTCCCTGCTCAGCGGGGCGTCTGCTTCTCTCTCTGCCTCTGCCCCTCCCCCTGCTCATGCGCACATACTCCTTCTCTCTCTCTCAAATGAATAATAAACAAAAATTCATGTAAATTGAATTGGCTAATGAGAATCATGTGAACACAAAGTAGCTGGTGCATTCCTGTTGAAAAAGGACCAGCATGGTTTATCACTATCAACACGATTCATTACTATTGATGTAAACTTTGACAACTGGCTGAGATCCCGTGTTCAGTTATCTCCACTCTAAACTTATTATCCCCTCCTCTTCCACACTGGGCTATTTGGAAATAAGTCACTTTGTGTGTGTCCCAAACTTAAGAAAAGGAGAGTTACGGTCCACCTCCCTCCGGGTAAAGTAGACGCTTAAATTATTCTGAATTCTTCTGCATGAGAGATCTACCTGTCTTCCCCCATTAGGTGGCTTATTCAGTCACTTAGTTGTATCAGTGTGGAATCATGGATATTTATCGTTACAGACTATTATATTATTTATTTTGTTATTCAAATTGTCTGGGTTTGACCATTACCCAACTCTTTCAGTTGGCTCTACTGTCCCTTTGACATATGCTCATCATCAGTATGTATGCATGAGTGCGTGTGTGTATGCGTGCATGTTAGCTCTCACTTTCAGGCACTACAAGATGTTCAAAGCATAGAATCAGGCACTTCTCCAAGGAGAAAATCAAATGAGAGACCTACTCAACCACAGATACATTTTGGTAATTATGAATTTACCAAGTTCAAGGGAAAAACTGACCTAATAATACTGCCTCTTCTCAGAGTGGCATTTACGACATTGTGCCCTCCACGTGTCCTCATCTATTGTTCCCTCTACAATTAGAAGTTTGCGATGGTAGCAACCACTGTATCAAGGATTCAAATCCATATTTGAAACATATTACTTTCCCAATCACTTCTGTTATGAAAAGTTGATCGTTGGCTTCTGATATCTGCTGTGTACTCTTCCTTTTAGCTACAGTCATGACCGCCCTGAATATATTTTTCAGACTCTAATACGTGGGTAGGACCATGTGACTGATTTTTGGCCAAGAGGGTAAGAGCAGAAGGGATCTGTTTATTAATTTTAGGGAAGGTATTTGCCTCCACTTCCCTGTCTTACTCCTTCTGTCCAGGTTGTAGAAGAGATGGAGAACTACCTTGGATTATCTGGAATCCTGGCATGGACAGGGCAACAAAGTAGACATAGCACTGGCACCGGACTACACAATATTGCCAAACTTGCCCTGTGTTTTTGGAACTCTTTTCTAGGTTAAAGCATCTGATGTACAACCATAACTAACTTCCCTGGGTTCATGGCACTTCGAGGCTACATTAAGAGTAGCCTTATCTAGTGGCATGACCTACACAATTACCTTCAAGCCGCCATTTGTAGTCCTACCCCTAGTATCACTGCCCCCAACTTTTGCCATGGATGTGTTTAGGCTTCTGAATGCCTCCTAGAAATGTCTCCTTCCTGTCTAGTCAATTATTCCAAACCAGACTGAGACCCATAGTTGACTTGACACTAAAACTGTTGTCAATACTGCCAGAACATTAGAATTGTCAGAGGCTTTAAAAATATATACATACTCAGGGATGCCTGGGTGGCTCAGTGGTTAAGTTCATCTGCCTTCAGCCCAGGGTGTGACCCTGGTGTCCTGGGATCGAGTCCCACATCGGGCTCCCTGCATGGAACCTGCTTCTCCCTCTGTCTTTGTCTCTGCCTCTCTCTGTGTGTCTCTCATGAATAAATAAATATAATATTTAAAAAGATGTACTCACTCTGAAATCCTACCCTAAGAGTTTCTGATTTAATTGGACAAGGGTGTGGCTTGGACAGTAGTACTTTTCAAAAGCTCTTTAAGTGATTCCTATGTGCAACCAGTACTGAGAACCACTTCTCTAAATGCTGAGATCACCTACACGAATGCAGGATTCCCCAGGATTTCCTACCAGCCTTGCTTGGAGAATGGTATTTTGGACAGTTGACCTAATGTTGGCCTTCAAGGACCAATAAGAATCCTATTCCTGGTCTTCACTACATGGGAATTTAGCTGTTCTGTGGTTTGCCCTATAATGAAATGTTGGTCTTATCCCTGCCTGCTTGTGACATGCTATAATGATAAAATTCAGCAGCAGTCGCCAGCAACTTGAAGCAGTCATGTGTCTGTTCTGTAAGGTACTTGTACACCTGCTGGTTGTAACTGAATCCTTGCCTCAGCTCTGTATGCTCACTGACACCTGTTGCCTTCTGCTGTGGCTTTCCTGCATGGCTCTGCCTCCTCCCCTTAAGTCCCTTCCTAAACAAATTTATCTAGAAGAAGAGTAAGAAAAGAGAATATGCATCATCAGATATCAACACTGCTTAAAGCTCTGGTAATTAAAAGACTGTTGTTTAAGACTAGGTACACAGACCACTGAAATAGACTGGACTAATCCTCACAGATCCTTCCATAAAGGGGAGCTTGTAGGAATGGACACGGTATTACCAGTAGGAATGGGCTGAATTACTATGGGTGGGCTAATTAGCTTGCTAATTGGCAAATATAAAAGTAGACTCCTACATCCCTTGACTCAGAAAATGCACTTCTAACGTATTAAAGATCAAAATGATCAATATGGAGCTTTAAAAGAAATACAGAAAACAGTGTAGAATATTATAATGAATACACTCAGAATATAGAAGAATTTCTTGAGCATAATAGAAAAAGCAGAAAGAATAACGAAAAACGTGTTTTTATACGTTGAAATTTAAATATTTTTGGCAAAATAAATACATTAGAAGCTATCTGAAATGTATAAGTTAACAATGTATTAGTGTAAGTGAATAAATAATTAGTAGAGAAACAGATGTAACTATCTTATGTGTTTTTATGTTAAACAAAAAGCAAAATATCATAAAAGGTAGGTCCAATGAGTTGCATCCCAAAAGAGTAATAAACCCATTATTGGAAAAGAAGCACATGTATGGTAAGCATATAAAGATATGGTAGGAAAGGATACACACTGACCTGAGACAGCACTAGGATGGAATTTAGGAAGGTGGCAAAGGACATTTCAAAATGTATTTGACATTTTATTAGGTAAATCACCATTTCAAGCACATAGAGAAAATGACAGTGGGGATTGTTGTGGGGAGATGGGGAAAAAGTGATTTTTTAATATTTTTTTATATAAAAGTGCTTCCTATATTCTATATTTTTTCTCAGAATACTTGAAATAATTTAATGTTTAAAAATGAATTTGAAAAGAAAAAAGTGAGGAGCCCCTGGGTGACCCAGTTGGTGAAGCATCTGCCTTCAGCTCTGGTCATGTTCTCAGGGTCCTGGGATGGAGCTCTGGACCCCGAGATCATATTAGGCTCCCTGCTCAGCGGGGAGTCTGTTTCTCCCTCTCCAGCTGCCCCTGCCCCTGCTCTCTCTTGCTCTCTCTCTCAAATAAATAAAATCTTTAAAAAAAAAGAAAAGAAAAAACTGAAAGAAATACATGAAAATAGGGTGAATATCTCAGAGTGTTTAGATGGTTGGTGATTTTATTCTTTGCGTTTAACTCCCATATTTCCCAAACATTTTATAATAAAGATGACAACTCTTGTAATGAGGAAAAACATATTTTTGAAAGTAAATGTCTTTAAAAAAAGTTTTCCATTGGAAAAATAAATTTACCAACTTCTCTCTTTCCTTATCTGACTGTATCTATTTAGCGACCTATCATCTACCTATCTATCACCTACCTGCCTCTAAAAACGAATGCATAGACAGGCTTATAATTTAAAGCATAAAAATTACCTAGGCATGATTGTTTGCATGAGAACAAATGTACTTTCCATTGCCCTGTTTTGCCCATTACCATAGCCATTCTGACTGCCACATTCTGCAGAGAAAACTGTCTTTGTATTTGAAGAACAGATTAATTAATCATACGTTTAGGAGACCAATTACTCCCAAAAAACTCACTCGTAAGGCTGAAAGGACAGTGCTGAGCTAGTCTGTGTTTGAAGCTGAAGAGTATTTCTAAACTAAAGGGGTACTAAGGCTTTCACTCAATTAACCATGGATATGGAGAATTAATCATCTTTCCCTATTATCATAATTCCTTTCTTTTCTAGAATTGTAGAGACACAGATGGCTATTCGGTAGCCTTAGGGTGAATGGTATGAACACATACAAGTCAGAGCATCCACACCTCTAGTAGCGCAGATGTGCTGGAAGTGGAATGAAGCGCCGAGGTGGTCGGCGATGGTGACCATCCACTGTGGTGAAGCACCAGTAGGCAGAAGATAAATCCTATCTAGTATGTCCATTCTGGGCAACTCAGTCTTGGGAGATTTCTGCTTCCAATGAGTCTCTCTCTAAAACGAACTACCTGGTTTAGGCAGAGAGGGTGCTAACTTAAAAGTGTGGGGGTCAGGAGAGGTTCTATGGAAATGCCTGACCTCTTCCACTGAAATGCACCACCAACCATAGAGCTCTCCTCTCCATGATCACGTAACACTCATCACCGCCCTGCCATCGAGTTCTGTTGTGAACGTACTTTCTCCTCACTAGGACTCTTGAAATGCGGAGCTCTGTTGAGCAATGGAATGAGTCTTGATATTGTCCATCTGAGATTTTTCTTTGACTCGCCAAATGTGGCTGATCGTTTTCTGAGTGATTACACTGTGTCTCATACTGCCTGTTTCAGGTTGGTCACTTAATTTATTGAGGCCTTTAATTATATTTTCACTCAGTTCTTATTGATTTTTTTTCTAACAAATATTTTTGAAAAATCGCACCAAGAGTGTTCATAAATTGGGTTGCTGGGTAGGGGTTATTTGCCTCAAATAATGTTCTTCGATTCAGGCAGCAAAATCGTGTGTGCTATTTCCTTGTCACAGAAGTCACTGCTAGTTGAGATGATGTGGTCCCCAAGTTCTGCTTTGCTTTAAGCATCTCTTTATAAGTGTGGTCTGTCTGGGGCCTGTGTTTTACGTGTAGCACGCACTGAGGGGTCGGGCAGTCCTAGATGGGAGGCCCAGCCAAAGCTTCAATTGATAAGAATTTGAGGTAAACTAACTTAGTTCTTTACATTCTAACAGTTGGTGTTCTGTTTAATCATGGCCTACTCGGTAATGTGTACATTTTCAACGAATGGTGTATGTGTCTTGTAATTATTTTTCTATATTCTATAGGTTTTATTAAAATCATTAAAAGGTAGTTTTAGGACTGCCTGGGTGGCTCAGTTGGTTAATTGTCTGCCTTTAGCTCAGTCATCAATGATCTCAGAGTCCTGGGATCAAGCCTCAGGGTGTTGGGCTCCTCGCTCAGCGAGGAGTCTGCTTTTCCCTCTGTCCTTCCACCTCCTCATGCTTGCTCTCTCTCTCTCTCCCTCTCTCAAATAAATAAATAAAATCTTTTAAAAAATTAAAAAAAAACTTAAAAAAAAGGAAAGTTTTATGGCTAGTGAAACTTAAGATGAAATTGGGTTTATATTTTTTGCTTTTAACTTTCCAGTAAGTAATCATAATTATACTTTATAAAATATCAGTTGAAAAGAAATTTTTAAAAAATAAAATAAAATTTAAAAAATATCAGTTGAAATGCATCAAAACTAAAAAACAAAACAAAACAAAACAAAACAAAACAACAAAAGCCACTGGTCAATAGACCACAGCAAGTTTGAGAAGCGTCACTCTATGCCACAGTTATTGAATTATTCATTTTTACTCCTTCCCCAAACTTCCCCATTTCTTTAAAAAAAAATCTTTTTGGTAGCTAGGATTTTAACTTAAATGTGATAAAGGGCAGTGTTTAAGAGATGCTTAGAGTGTCTTGAATTAAAAGCAGGGTTTAGATTTCAATCATATCTCTTGCCTCTACTTCAATATTCTACCCCAAATTAGATTATCAGTTTTTATCTGGTCTCAATGGCAAACTTCTAGAGGGAACAAACAAACAGCTGTGATAAGAACAGGTAGGCTTGGATGGGGGTTGGCTCAGCAGGATACAATGATGAGGTGTAGACGGTGGGGGGTGGGGGGAGGAAGCAGTCACAGCAGCAGACATTAAGTCACACTAAAAAGTTCCAGCTCCTGTTCCTTGGAGCAATATCATGCAGGACTAATGTCTTAATGCTGTGGTTCTTCAACATTTCATGCTCCAGACACCTTCTACACTTACAAATTATCATCCCACCTAGCCACTTTATTAGTTTGGAAAATATTAATTCTTTATTTTCTCTTACTTATGAACAATATTTCTGGTAGATATATGGTTCTATACTGAGGTCCCTCTGAGTCCTTGTATTTTGCAGGTTCCTGTTATTTCTGATGAGACTTGCTCATTGCATAACTGGAAGTCCATATCCTCCTCTCTGCTTCACGTATTTTTCCCATCCCCCAAACACCCTTCCCATCTGGCAACCATCAGCTTGTGCTCTCTTTATGTCTGCTTCTGCTTTTTGCTACTTACATTAAATTCTACTTCCAAGTGAAAGGATACAGTATTTGTCTTTCTCAGCCTGACTTATTTCGCTTAGCATAATACCCTCTAGGTCCACTCACGTTGTCATAAACGGCATGAAATCATCCTTTTTATGGCTGCATAATATGCCAATACAGACACTTATACACACACGCACACACACACCACCTCTCCCTTATCTGTTTGTCTATTGATAGACACTTACTTCAATCACTTCCATATCTTGGCTATTTTAAATTATGCTGCAATAAGCCTAGGGGTGCATGTATCTTTTCAAATTAGTGTTTTCATTTTCTTTGGGGAAAAACTGAGTCATATAGTAGTAGTAGAATTACTGAGTCATATGGCTTTACTGAGTCATATGATATTTCTCTCCTAGTTTTTGGGGAACTCCCATACTGTTTCCACGATGGCTGCACCAATTGATATTCCCAACACTGCACAAAGGTGCCCTTCTCTCCACATCCTTGCTAACTACTTGTTATTTTTTTGTCTTTTTGATTTTAGCCATTCTAACAAGTATAAGGTGATATCTCGTTGTGGCTTTGGCTTTCATTTCCCTGACAATTAGTGATGAAGAGCACTTTTTTCATGTGTCTGTTGGCCAATTGTATGTCTTCTTTGGGAAAATGTCTATTCAGGTTTTCTGCCATAAAGAGCTTCTACATAGCAAAGGAAACCATCAACAAAACAGAGAGACAGCCTAAATTGAATAAAATATTTGTAAATGACATATCTGATAAGGGGTTAATATCCAAAATATATGAAGAAATTATAACACTCAATTGCAAAAACAAAAACAAAAAACCCCACAACCTGATTTTTTAAAAAAATGGGTAGAGGACCAGAATAGACATTTTTCCAAAGAGAGCACACAGATGGCCAACAGACACATGAAAAGGTGCTATTTCCTGGACTCTGGATCTCAATTTCTTGCTCCCTCATTATTATCTTCTTCATCATCCAGAAAGGTTACTTTCTCTCAAGTTTTACTGTGAAAAATACTCTACAGGTGTATTTTTAGTTTGCTTCTGCTAAAGCATTAAGGATTTCTCCAGTTCTAGATATATTTTTATGCTTTTTTTAAAGAGGTAATTGCACCATGCAGATGGTCTAAATTCTGACCCTTTATGAGCTAACAGCAATCAAGGATTTTTTATTTCTCACTACTTACTCTATGTCTAGCTGTGGTTGTCATTTGCCTGGCATCTTATTTCACCTTCCTAAGGACAGTGAGCATGTTTTTCATGCAGCCCTACCTGCATGGACAATGCAGATCTTAGAGGTGGGAAGCTTCGTACCAGGCATCTGTTTCCACTCACTCCCTGCTTCCCTTGACATCTCATTGTCTGTACCCACCTCAGTATTGACCCCACTTTCCCTAGTTCCTACACATGAGACCAAAACATCTTCCTGCAAATCCTTTGTCTTGAATACACACTTGAAAAATACACTTGCAAAAATTGTTTCTTTTGAACTCAGCTATTTTATGTTTTCTCTAGAATGTCTATGAGGTTGGGGGGAGAGAGTGACCATCCATGCCAGTTTAGTTCATTACATTAACCTGTGTCACGTAGAAAAGACATCACTCTCCCAAATATGTCGACCAGATATTGAGACTCTTTTAAATAATTCTGCTTAATAAAGGCCTCTTCTCTTAGAAGATGACCTGCAGAATATGTGCGTTTTTTGTTTTTAATAGTCAGGAAGAGGAAATTGAACAGTTAATCTCATGAAGCTCTCCAGAAATGCTAGAAAATTGCTTATTTTCTTCACACATGACTGAGCTACTATTAACAGTGTGACTGTATCTCTGCTCTGTCTTAGGAGGCCGTGTACTTGTGAATGGTTCACTTTCACGTTGATAATTACACCAAGCAGAATTTGTTTCTTTGTGAATGTGTGAGTCATCGCGTTCCATTTTCTGTGTCTGTTGAATGGCAATAGATTTCTTCTAACAAACAATATGGTTGTTGTGGTGTGAGATCATTTCATGACTGGCCACGCCTTTTTTAAACTTAAATGCTTTCATTTCTATAGCATCTGATTTGTTATTATCGTGCATTACCTCACTTTCTCTTTATAAAATGGGGATGTAGGCATACCGTCATCTCTGTATTTTCCACACTAAGAGTTGAGACCCTTGTATATTTTGATTACAGTTTACAGAAAGATTTTGCAAATTGGGCATCATCGGGACCAACAGTGGGGAAAATCGATGTTCCAAAGGCAGAGGAAGGAATATGTGATCTGAGATCTACAGAATATGTAGGAATTGTTTATGAAAAGGGGAAGAACAAAAGAATGCACTAAGCAGAGGGAACAGCACACTCAATCAAAGTGATCCTGGCAAAAACATGGCGGTAAGTGAGGGTGCTATGACAGGAAATCCCTGACCAAATAAGAGAAAAGATAGGAAATCTGACTTTTAAGAAACTCCACCCCCTCAAAATAAATATTCTACCCCCTTGTTAACAACTATGGATAAAGATAGAAACCCAACCCCCAGGGCATACAGCTCTGTCCAGCTCTCACATCTCCAGACTATACTTCTGCTTCAATAAACACGAGTGACCCACTTGGGTCGCTTGTCAGCTGTGTCGTGTGTCTGCCCTTGAATTCTTTCTTGTGATGAGACCAAGACCCTCTGGTGATACCTTCAGGGTGGGCTGGGTCAGGGTCTCAGGGCCTTCGGTCTCCCACTGGGCAATGGGCTCACGTAAACTCTTTCTTCTATTGTCAGAAAACTGAGTCCAGCCTTTCTTTACTTGAGAATATACACCTTTCTGCTCACAGTGAAACTCAATGTTCCAGAAACCAGATTTTAGGCACTTTGATGGATTATTCCACATTCAAAAAGCAGTGACATACCAATGAAGATACCCCTTGCTAATAATCTTATGCTCATTTATGAAATGGCAATATTTTTCTGAGTGGTGAAGTTTCCCTATGAATAGTCACTCTGACCCTTGAATTTCTAATAAATCGCTGATTTGTGCATTATGTTTGTCAAGAACACAAGACCAATCACGGACGAGAAAATCAGAGAAAACCAGATACAGCATAAGGATGCACTGAAGTTTGACAGAATCAAAACCAAAATAATAATAAAAAAAGTAACAGAAGCCTAAGCCCTTGCTACAGTAGGATTTGACTTCTAGGGCTAAATCCCCCTTCCAGTGAATTTTGCTGAGGCTTCAATGGGTGTATGCGTATTTTCGAGAATATGTATATATTATACAGCGAACACTGGCACACAATTATGCTGCAGACGTCTTGGTACTAGTCACTGAGGGCAGGGGTTGCAGCTTCCAGGGCAGTATCAATAGCTCTGAAGAGATGAAGCTACCAGACAAACAGTTGGTAGAAATAGTGACTGGAGAAATAGTAGTGATGATGCAGATAAATGGGATGAGGATGCAGAAAGGGTGAGGCCATGGTGGTGCATGGCGGAGTAGTGGGGATAACCCTTGTTGTAGAAGACGGATTGGTGTTTTATATCTACTCCTCTAGATGGAGGATCTGGACCTGATATAATATTTCTCTGCTTCACTTTATAATGGTTTTAATATATCCACAGTATTGTGCAACCAACACCACCATCCATTTCAAAGTACTTCCATCATCCCTACAATAAAATTTGTATCCTAGGGATTATCCTGTAATCCCTCTGTCCCAGGAAACCACTGAGATTATAGACCTTTTTGATCACAGAAACCAGATGTTAAACACTTTGATGAATTATTCCACATTCAAAAGGCAGTGACATACCAATGAAGACACCCCTAGCATTTTTGGAGAGCTTCATGAGATTAACTATATATATTTCTGAAGTGACAATTTTCTGAGTGGTGGTGGTAATACTTTCTGTACTGTCAATTCTGGACATTTCACATCAATGGAATCATGATATGTGACCTTTTGTGTCTGGCTACCTTCACTTAGCCTAGTTTTCAAGATCCATTCATGTTGATCAATTCTTGGTTATTATGAACAACTGTATACAAGTTTTCACATGACCATATGATTTTATTTAATCTAGTAGTGGAGTTTCTGGGTCATATGGCAACTCTATACTGAACAAATCCTAAGACTGTTTTCCAAATGGAGATTAAATTCCTGCCAGTTGTGTATGCGAGTTTTGATTTTTCCATGTCCTCATCACTACTTGTTATTGTAGGATGTTTTTTAATCTGGGCATCCTTGTGAATATAAAGCAATATCTTACTGTGCTTTTGGTTTTCATTCCATAATGATTAATGATGTTGAACATCTTTTCATGTACTTACTGGCCATTTATATATCTGCTGTGGAAAAATGTCTATTCGTATCCTTTGGCCATTTTTAACTGGGTTATTTTCTTTTACTCTTAAGATTGGTAGAGTTCTTTATATATTCTAGATGCAAGTCCTGATTATAGACATATGATATGTGGATATTTGCTCCCATTAATCCATACTATGGTATGGACATGCATATAGACTAAGCTTTAATCTAAAGAGAAAATATATAAATGAATTTCATGGAATAGTGGGAAGAATTCCAATACAGAATACCTAATCAGGCATGTAAAAAAGAAACTGATCTTTTTTTTTTTTATGGTAGCATTATTTCTTTCTCCTTTTTTAGGAATAATTGGATCATAGTTGGTAGATAGAAGTCATTCCATTTAATGTTTGGTGATTCTCCAAGTTGATCTACCTCTCTCCTTGATAACTGCATTTTTCCCTTATTATCTTGCATATCATCAGGATACTAAAATACCTTGTCTCTGTATTCTAGAAGACTGGGATGTCCTAGTCCATTCAAAAGGTATGCCAGTTACAGGCATCCAGTTTTTAAACTAAAGAACAGGCTGAAATGGGATTTTATTCCATCTAGAAAACAGAACCATTCACTTCATGACTTGCCTCTACCATTACCTGAGATGCCTTCCAGTGATATAAACCAATGAAATGTAGACAACGAGGGGTAGATGTGTACATGTTGAAGTGCTAGAAATCTAGGCCTGAAGTGACAATGGCATGAATATTTGAAAGTAATTAATAGTAAATGGACACAACCAAAATCTATGGAATAAACAGAATATGTTTAAAAGAGGGAAAGCTAGAAACAAAAGAAAGAAATGAGGATTCACACCCGAGGCTGTTAACCATTTGGAAGCGAGTCATTTGAAGGCAAACTATAGAAAAAGTTATGGATAAGAAATAGCCAATAGTCTAAGTGAATAAAGATATAGTTGAGACAATGAATTAGCCAAGACAAAATCGATTTTTTAAAAAGAGCAAATGGGCAAGTGACTCTGGTTCCATCAGAGCCAGCAACATAGTGGTTTTTTTTGTTTGTTTTTTGTTTTTTGTTTTTTTTACTTTCTCAAGTACATTTTCAGGGATGTTTTCAAGAAAGAAAATAAAAGACTGCAATGAGCTGTGAGTGAATAAAAATAAGATAATTAAGGAACTGAGAAGTTCACGGTGAAATGGAGAAGATAAAGGAATGATTGATTGGCTGGGAAGGTATTTGTAAGTTAGATCTGTAGGAATATTTCTTGTTTGGTTGTGATTGTCTTATTTGGAGGCTAACAAAAATCCAGTACAGGGGGTCAGATTAATGAAACAGGACAAAGAGTGAAACCTTGAAAAACAGTGAGTGGCCTTTGTGAAATACCAGGAAAAGACTCTTCTGAGGAAGGACCCAGAGGCAGAAAATGACCCAGAGCAGAATCAAGGGAAATAAAAAACAGGCTTGCTTAGTAATAACTGAAAACCAAAATACCACATATTTGAAGCCACACATTTCATCCTTGTCTGGTCCCAACGGACAACCCAAAGTGGTCCCATTGTGTCTCTGTTCACTCCAGAATAATTCTTTCACCTGTCCAATGCTGTCTCTACAATGCTCAATCCCCAGCCTGGGTTTTAAGGGTGTATGAGTGCTCAGGAGGGCCAGAATAGGGTGTACCCAGACTCAGTCTGAAACACACTCCAAATGTGTGGAAAGTAATGTCTGTTCTGGTCCTTGTTGTCCTCTGGTGTTCAGAATAAGCTTCTCCCGAGACTGAAGCCCTGCTCTTGTCACCATCAAGGGTTCTCTCTCTGCTATGAATGCTTGGTCTTTTCTCCTTTCCTTCTCCACTTGGCAAAATTAATATGGTCCACAAAAGGCTCCAAATATGTTTTTTTTTTTTTTCTTAAGTGTTCATCTGGATCTTCCTACCTCTCATCCTCTGCAACATTTGTGTGGATGAGTAACTCACAGCTCTCTGTAGGGGCTGAGTTGACAGCTGATATAAACAAGATGTGATGGCATCATTTAGTGTCCATGAACACCGTAAGAATTTCAGGCCCTGACCTAGAAACACTGCCGGGCACAAAGCAGAGAGGTGATTTTGCATTCCGTAGACTCATGGCCTAAGGAGTGACTTCATATCCAGTCTTCCCTGTGTTCACCCACACTGTACATACCCCCAAGGGAATGTACGATCACTCAATACAACTACATCTACTCACAATGAAGAATCAGAGGGCTCCTTCTTAGCAGTTTTAAGTGATGAAAAAAACGGAGTGTCGTCGTTCCCATTCTGTGTGGGTCTTTATAGTTTTGTGACCCTTGGAAAGTTATTTGATCTCTCTGCATTTCAGAGAGAAAGCAATTTTATTGGTTTCTTACACAGGGGGAACCTTTCTTACTTCCTAGAGTTTGAAGTAAGTTTAATGAGGTCATAGGTATCTTCACGTGTTCCTAAAAATAGCTAAGGCAATTTACACCAATAAGTACGATTTTTTTGTTCTAACCTGAAAACCAACCTTATCCCAAATTGATGTTCTTTTTGGAAAATAAATTGGGATGAAATGTGTAACATGTGTTATGTCACAAAAACAATTGTATCAGGAGCACTTGGGTGGCTTGGTGGGTTACGTGTCTATCTTTGGCTCAGGTGTGGGTCCCAGTGTCTGGGGATCGAGCTCCAAGTCAGGCTCCCTGCTCTCTGGGGAGTCTGCTTCTCCCCCTCCCTCTGCCTCTCCCACTTCTTGCGTTCTCTCTCTCTCTCTCACTGTCAAATCAATAAATAAAATCTTAAAATAATAATTGTATCAATAACTTTGTTTCCTATTTGCAGAGCTGCTTCCATTTTTCAGAAAGTTAGAGCCGTTACTAAAAACACCTTACATTCATGGAGTGTTTACTGTATGAGAAGCGTTCATCTGTTGTTCTAGATGTGTTCCATAATAAATCCTGACAATAATCTGTCACAGAGATGCTAAGATTATCCCTTTTCACAGATGTTAAAACTTAAGCCCGGCCAGAGAGGATAAATACTTTCCCATGAGTTTCTAATGATGTTGACAAAATCTTATTAGAAAGAGAGGGGAGTAAACAACTCACCAAATGACCTATAACTAAGGACCAGAGTATCTCATTCCAAACACACTCTATAAATTAATTGCATAAAAATTACCTGGACAGCATTTTTAGACTAGATGTCTCAGCTTTTTACTCAAAATAATGATATAATGAAAATTTTTCCATTACGTTAGGAGGCAGTTGTAAGCATCAAATGAGATTTTAGAAAAAGCAATAAATGTGTTCCATATATCTAAAAATCTATCTGCGATAGTTTATGTTATCCACTCAAAATTGAAGTACATGAATTTCATTCAAAATCTGCATTAATGGTCACATTTGGAAATAAAGTTGTTCCTTCGATTTTCACATTATTATACCATAATGATACTTATTATTTATCACTCAACTCTTATTCCTTATCACTGGGAATACAAAGTGATTAAAATGTAGAGACCATAATATGAGAGAATGACTCACTTGTACACTGATCTACTTGAAATGAAAGAAGTATTAAAGGTCAATTTAAAAAACTGTTCAGCACATGAGACATGAGGGAAATAACTATTGAGTTTATAATTTGATAAAGATAAAATCAGGCACTGGTGACAAAACCCACAGCAGTTAAAGGAAATATGAAAGACAATGCAACAGGGAAGAAAAGTTGAAGTGGGAGACACACAGCATTCTAATTATTATTTTGATTTTGTTTCCATTGTAACTGGAATATGGTAATAAATAAATCAAATAACTTAGGTGTGTTTACAAAAACTATCCTCTGAAATTGATATGACTTGAGCAAATCATTATCAACAGCAGTAGCAATCGGTGGCATGATTAATCAAACATTTGCATAGCCTTTATGCTACGAAAATGCAGTTGTGAGCATAATTGGTAAGGCACTCAAATTTCTCAGGCATCCTGTGAATGGTTATGACTGTTTTATATTTTAAGTCTAATTTCCTTTCCTTGAGCTCTTTTCTACTGTACTCCACAAAGATATCATTATGTTTGAGGATACATTTTCCTCAATTGGGTCTTCCCAAAGATTAATCCTTTATTGTTCATAAAATGAGACAGATCGGTGGATTCAAGAATAGCACATACGCAATTTTGGGAATGAGATATTTTTACTTTCTTTTTCTAGTAGGATTCATAAAAGCTTTGAAAAATGTCGATTATTAAAACATAAGTGAAATAGTGGACATACAAGACACCCTAAATTAATAATAATTATGAAAATGGTTATTACGTAGCCATAGCAAATGTGGTACTAATAAGTTCAACTCAAATATTTATTAAGGAGATAGTTGGATAAATACAGGCTAAATCTCAGCTTTGTTACATAATAGCTATGGGATTTTGTTCAGATCACTGAGCCTGTCTAATGCTCATACCTTATCATGTCGTCTTATAGATACAAGTGGAGTTGATCTCTCCCAAACACTGAGTGTCTGCTCTGGAATATTCTCCTTCCCCACAGCCCAGGTGCTATGAGACAGAACTACAGAAAATTTCCAGCTTTCCATCAAGGAATAAGTCATATATACATGAAATATCTATTGAAATAGTCACCATTATTTTTTATTAGATTGAATGATCTGGCAAAAGTTTATAACGCTTCCTAATACGATTGTAATTCATGAACCAATGGTGTGCTGTGCACGGTGCACAATTAGCACAGTAATGAACCTCCTCTGATAGCAATATCCCTAGCAGGGCAAGAATCGGGAAAGCCTGCGGTGGAGACATCAATGTCCACCCACTCACCTGGGAAGGTCTCCTGGGGAGAGGGGAAACTCAGGAGGGACCCTGAAGCCTGGGTAAGAGGGCAGGACGGATGCAGGTTCACCAGCACAAACTGAACCCCACAGGTAAACTCAGGATGGTGAGGAAAAGACTGAGGGCCTCAGGACTGCGTTACCTTCATGGTATTCAAAGACTTGGCTTGCTCACTTTTTAATGGTTGTGTTTGAAAATGTGGGTTCACTTGAGTCTCTTGCCTCAACGCGTTATTTCTTCCTAGATGAGAGACATGAGAGACGGTGTTCACGCACATGAGCCCTCTGCACACCCACAGGAGGAGGCAACAGGATAGATGTGAGCCCCAGAAAGCTTTAGGAATCCTGGACTCAACTCTTCACCATAGGGTGGTCTTCTCAAGTGTGACATAATGCATGAGTACATCTTCAATTCACAGATTTTCTTTTTGGTTCTAACTGATGTTTTGATGAAATGCCAGTTTGAATTACTCAAGCAGGTGCTTCACCCCATGAGCGCACACAGTGCCTAGCCCGGGGACTGGAGTATGGCAGGGCTTTCACAAATATTTGTTAAATGCAGGGACGAATCATTACAAGGTGAGTGCATTTCAAATTAAACTCTTCCAAGAACTTCCCCGGAATCAATCCCCTACCTCACTGCCTGGGGCATCTCTGCTTCTCTTCCATCCCCAGCACTGGGCAACACTGTGTCTCCCATCATGGTCATGCTTATTTTCTGAATTTCCTGCTACAAATTGAATTTTCATATGTCCAATTCGATGGTAGTGACACTCCCAGGGCGCAGACCCCGTTTCCGGATCTCATTTCTTATTTGCCCCTGGCAGTTGGCAGATTGGGTTATAATCCTCATTCTCACACTGAGCACAATGGACAAGGCAATTTAGTGGGCTCTACTCATCATGGTGGGTCTGCTACCGTCACGGGGCGGGGATGAGGACCAATAGTCTTCACACATGAAAGTGTGTGGTGCAAATTACAAGTCACAATAAAATTAGAAAATGTAATTAATGGAGTAACTACATGTAGAATGATATATCGGTACACATTATTATTGTAGAGACAAGTACATGGGCTCCTAACTAATTTTTTTTAAAGTCTGCCTAGGTGTGGGTTATCATAGAGGACCTTGAGGAGGAGGAAGCGCATGGAAATGAGTGGAGATTTGGTTGTGAAGGAGAGAAGAGCATTTTGTACTGAGAGAATGTCATGAACCAAGATGGGCAGGACTGCATGGGGTTGTCAACAAAGAGATGATGAGATGGATGGTCCTGGCCTGCAAAGATGAGCCTCAGTTCCAGATTTTAACATGAGAAAAGCAGTTGGAATTCATTTATAGGCAATTAGGAGCCACACAGATATCTGACCAAAGACAAGGATGAGAAATCCTGTTAAGAAGATAATTGCAAGCAAAATGAGGAAGGGATTGAAAAGAAGGAATGAAAGAAGGTCTTCCTAAAGCAGTGATCAAAGTGTGAAATCAGAGCCACAAAAGAAGAAGCAGCAGGCAGCAAAGTGTGACTCCCAAGCGAATATCCATCTGTCAGCCTCGGACGTTCTTTGGTCCACAGAAAGGTGTTCTCTTAATTGTCATTACTTTAATATTAAGATAGTCTTAAAATTTTAGATTTCCACATTCATTTTTTTAAAGGTGGTGTCAGGAAGGGATTGCAGAGATGGGTGAATAAAGGAAAGTAAACTCTCATTTCCTCATGGGAAAAAAATCAGAAGCGTACAGTTTGCCAGAGCCCTCACCCCTCCCTCTTGTTCATGAGAAATGTGGTAGTACGTCAGTCACCACTTTCCGGTCATGTTTTTTTTTTTTTTTTTTTTTTTTTTTAAGAGAGAGAGAAAGACCTCAATCATCAGGAGGGGCAGATGGACAGGGTGAGGGAGGGAATACCAAGTAGGCTCCACACCCAGCACGGAGACCAAGGCAGGTCTTGATCTCAGGACCCTGTGATCATGACCTGAGCCAAAGTCAAGAGTCAGATGCTTATCTGACTGTACCACCCAGGCACATCACCACGTTCCGGTCACTTCTGCTCCTGGCACCCCCACTAAACACTTCCATTTTGATTTTAAACCCTTCGATTATTATCATAAAAGTGGATACATGGAGTTAGCCTATGAGTTACGGGGAGAAGGAGAAAGGATTAGCGGGGATTCTGGTGTCTTAAGTAATGTGAAGAAGAATATGGTGCCATTTCCTGAGGTTGATTAGGATGAGTAGCAGATTTAGGAGAGAGAAACCGAGTTTGATTTAGATACTGCATGAATCCATATGAATCTATCCTTTGGGCAACTGGAGACTCCAAACTGCAACTCTGAAGAACCCTGAAAGCAATAACTATCAAGTATTGTACATAATGACCTGATCTTAACAGAGTTACTAAAGCAAAAAGAAAAGAGAGCTGAGGATGGGGAATCAGGTGGTGACGGGGACAAAGAGACACAGAGCATATGTAAAGAGAATGCTTAAGAAAATCAATTTCTCAGTCGTCAATTATAATGAGTGTAAGAGACGGGTCATTTCGTGGGACCAGCTTTCTGTCACTCGGTTCATGTGCAAAGGATAAAACTATGAATTCAGCAATTGCATTCACTGAAGGAGAAAACACTTTTCTTTTCTTTTCTTTTTTTTTTTCTTTTCCTTCTTATTCTCTATATAAAGAATCCACTTGGTTTTAAAAGTCTCAATTATTTGGCCCACGCAGACAGGTACAGAATGTGTTCAGCCTTGAACATACTTCCTGATGCATTGCGTTCGTATTTCCTAAACTAACTTTATAGGTGCTACCTTGTGCTACATGAGGTAAGCACAGAAACCAAATAGCAGAAGGAAAACAGAGAAGAGAGAGAACACCAGGATCAATGATTCCCTAAGTGGGAAAGAAGAGACGTATTTAGGGTCAGGAGAAAGAGGCTGAAAGAAGATTCTGAGTCCATCTTTCTGAACTCTTTCCCTAGATGACTTAAAAATGTAAATGCACAGTTATTTTTATCTTTTTAAAGATTTTATTTGAGAAAGAGAGAGGGAGAGAGAGAGAGAGAGAGAATGCACAAGCAGGGCAGGAGCAGACGGAGGGGGAAAGCAGATTCCCTGCTGAGCAGGGAGCCCGACATGGGGCTCGATCCTAGGACCCCAGGGTCATGACCTGAGCTGAAACCAAGAATCAGCCACTTAACTGACTGTGATACCCAGGTGCCCCTAAATATAATTAATTATTTTTAAAATCTAAAAAACAATGGGTTGGGGTAGGAAAGGCCTAAGAGCCTCACCAACCACTGTTGCCCATTTTGAGTATTTCCTTCCTGCCTTTGGCCCAATCATTTGTTTTTCACACAGTCCAGAGTATGTAAGGTTCTTCACAGTCCCAAGCTTCTGCCTGTGGCAATCCCAGCTTGTGGCTGACCCTTTTCAGACACCTGCATCTCCGAGAAGCCCAAGCAGTTTAAAGCCTGAGAAACATATGCCCCGTGTTGTCCACCTTGGTTTCTGTCTCCTGCTCTTCTCCTAAAGGAGAAAATAAACTCATTTGGAAAAGCACTTCGTTTAATTTTACGGAATCTTGGATTCTAAAGTTTTCTAATATCCTGGATTAGACTGGGTGAGTCGTTTAAATTAGGCAAGGTTTCTTGTTCACAAACTTAAAATAATGAAGGACATAAAGCCTTACTTTCTTCAAAATGTGTTAGGAAAATAAATGAAGACAATACGTTTTTCAATGATTGAAAACAAAAATGGATATTGCCTCCAGTATCAGCAAGGCTCTCTGGGGACCTTGTCAACCAATAGATGACTTTTCTTCATGTCGTTTAGGGCCTGGGGACATTTTAGTTCCCATTAGAAAATCACATATCTCTTATCCAACTCCAATCTCAAAAGGTTTACAAGCTTGCTTTAACGCTGTTCTCAAGACCCACAGCCTGAAATCACGTAGGCAACTCAACATATCTTGCTGGCTCTTCTCCTGTCGTGAAAGTAGGTGCCAGAAATGGCACGTGTCCCCTAGGTGTCAAGGAATCTGAATTAGATCGCACAATTAGGAAACTCAAAACATGACTGTGGTCAGTCCTTTGCCATTCATTCATTTGAAAATTTCGAGTAGCTACTTCCAGAAGGTACGATGCCGTGTGTGTGGACCTACCATTGTGAGGAAGGCCTTGTGTAGATAGAAAGTGCTTTATAAATGTTTAATGCCAGCTTGGAGAATGTATTAGACCTCATTAACATTTAACAGCATTATGGTGTTCTTTAATTCAAGATTCATTTTTTTCCCTACAACTACAATATGAATAATAAACCACTCGGATTTAGCACTTATAGATACTTTATTCCTCTTTTAAAACTAGTTATTATCTGAACACAAAATGCAGGCAGTTATTTGAATGCTTTATATTTAGCTGTTGATTCATTTTCTTTTAACCAGGTCCGTAGGCCTGAGCTAGTATCTAGTACAGGAAGTAGCAAATATTTGATAAATTTTGACATCCATAAAATCTGGAAATAAATCAAGTCCCCAGATGCTTGGAGATACACACTGCAGGTGTATATTGATATTCATGCATGCGATAGCTCTACAGTTCTAGGTGAGCACGTATGTGTGTGCATAGGTGTGTGCATAGGGTGTTCATACGTAGCTCCAAAGTGTTTGCAGGAGTTTCAACACGATGGAGAGTTCAATGAGAACAAATGAAAAATCACACATTCATCGCCAACAGACTTCACTGCAAGTGCTAGGAAACACTTCCAGGAATTCTGGAGCATGTAGAAGCTTTGTCATGCCGTCGCAAATACTTCAGGAAAAATCATTAAAGTGCCACATTAGAACGCAAAAGATTTTTCAAATATCCTAACTAAGGGAAAACACATCAGTCAAGATTACATCTTTGCTACTATCTGGAGACAACAAAGTTACTAGGGATGATCGCGTTAACTTTACCCAAGACGACCAGTACCTCTACACCTGGCATCACATTATAAGGCCAAACTTGTAGCTCTAACTGGTTGTACTTTCCAGTGGATCACAAAACATCTACGTATCAGGATCCCAGGAAAGCCTCCTTTTTAAAAATGTAGATGCCTGGGTACCTCGGCTCTGAGATTGTGATTTTATATACCAAGTGTGGGTCCCGAAAATCTGTTGAAGCTCTTGCACTAATTTCAGCGCCAGGGTAGGAATGGAAACTAGTGGGTTAAACTATTGTCGGAAAAACATAAAAGTATCCACCTATTCAAGATAGAGATACAGATAGAGATACGCATACATATATATGATAAGGAGGTACAATATCTATACAATATATAGTCACAGTCATATATATATATATATATAGGCACAAACTTATAACCATATATATATATGGAAATATAAAATTAATATACCCCTAATACCAGCTTTCATTTGTGCTAAACATCCTGGTTCTTCACGTTCCTGGGAGAGAACCCCTATATGCCCCGTGCTGCCTGCAGGAGACGAATCCACGTTAGCTACGTCATTGGTCCTCAAGATGCTTCTGATGATGAACAGCATATGAGAAGATTCTTTCCCAGGTTCCCTCCACCGCCTTCCTCTTGCTTTTCTACCTAACACACCTCTGTTCCTATTTCAACAGTCACCCCAGTATCACCTCCTCAAAGACCACCCCGTGGGTTGCTTGCTCCCTGACAACCCCAGCAGTCCAGGGCAAGCCAGGTACTTTCATTTCTGTTCTCTCTTAAATCTGGACAAAACACAAATGACTGGGAGTCCTGGGGAGCAGGGCATCCTCGGGGCGCTTGAATGCAACCAGTAGCAGATAAGGACTGTAGCTGTCTTGTCACTGATGGGACTGCCGGGGTCGCTCGCAGTGGCTCCCACGACTAACAGGCATCATGGGAGAGAGGGCTTGGAACGTGTCCGAAGAAGCAAGGATGCTGCAGAGTCAGCAGGGGCGTCCAGCTGGGGGTGAACGGCAGTGGTCAGACCTCACCTGAGGGGTTGATCTGCTCCAGACACCCCCCGGCTGCACACGGGCCCCACCGCGACCTGAGGACTCCTTTGTGCTCTGCGCCCAATGACAGCTCCCCCTCTTTCAGGATCTCCGGGGACACCTGATCATCTCTCCAGATGCGGAGGATGCTGAGCAAAGCATCCCAAGGGCCCACACGGGCTAGACCTCTTCCACACTGACCGGGAACCCAAGTCCCGCAAACGGCTCATCTGTTCCAGCAAGCCCCCGACTTCCAGACTGTCAAAATACGCCACTGGAGGAAGATTACTCAGTCGTCAAAAAAAGAAATCTTACCGTTTGCAAGGATGTGGATAGAACTAGGGGATGATATGATGAGTGAGATAAGTCAATCAGAGGGATGCCTGGGGGGCTCAGGGGTTGAGCACCTGCCTTGGGCTCAGGTCCTAACCCCAGGGTCCTAGGATGGAGTCCCACATTGGGCCCCCCTGCCTGGAGCCTGCTTCTGCCTCTGCCTGGGTCTCTGCCTCTCTCTCTCTCTCTGTCTCAATAATAAATAAATAAAATCTTTAAAAAAGTAATATTTTTGGAGAGCTAAATACCAAAGTTATCCCTCTTGTGGGATTAACACTGTGGTTCTCTATTTTCTTTCCATTTACATTCAATACTCATAAATCACTTTTCAGTGAGAACAGATGGATTTTACTAAGGTATATAATCCTGGAATTATGAAATTCCAAATTTACTCCTAATGAGTAAATCTAGGTAGTTTATTTTTATAGAAAGGACACATATAGCTGGTTGATTTTATACTTTCTTATATTTTTGTTTCTTCCCTCTAAGAGTTTTTACTACATGATCTACATTTTTATTCATTTTGCTTTCATATTGTTTTGTTTTCTGTTCTGTTAGTTACAGAAATTTTATTTTCGTTATAATAATTATATTATTTCCACAATATTAATTTTCTATAATCATATTAACTCTTTATTTTCTCACGTAATACCTATTCATCCGCTTGCTGAGTAATAAGGACTTTCATACGTTTCCGAGTTTTTTCCCCGCCCTCTACTGTCAGTTGTGTAAAACTTCTTTTTTTCTTTCTTCCTTAGTGTTTTCCTTTTAAAGACGTATAGATTTATATGACCCTGGCTATCTCTCAACTTCTTTTCAACGTTTCAACTGTTGTTATTTACACCTTATTTTATGTTTTCAGCTTTTGCAACATTTGTATTGCACATGTAACATGAATGTCCATTTCAACCAGTCTTGACCCTGTAGTCAAATATTTTCAACACCCTCCAAATTTTTTCAGTTCTTTGTCAGCAAGATTTTCCGCCTGGTATTTTCCATTAGAAAAGCTTCTTTCAACTCCCAGAATTCTTTAATATTTTTGAGTCGTTCTTTGTACATGAAGGACTGACGGGTTGGGTGGAAGACCACTGAGTGACACTTGAGTTGATGTCATAGTTGGTACCGTGACTCTTCAAGCATTGAAGGCGACCGCCAGCTTGGTATTTTCCTTCTAAGTTGAATACTCATTGACTTGATGCCCAAAGAACTTTCTTCAACTCTGTCAAGCAGCAACTTTACCAGAATATCTGTGCACTGTATTTTTTTCAATGTAGGCTGTGAAGATTCTCATATTTCTTTAAAATCATCTTTAAATTATAATTGTCATGTTTTGGTGTTGTTTTTTTCTTTTTTTTTTTTGGTTTTTTTGTTTTTTGCTATGGTTTTAATCCTCTATTCAGTGGACACCAAATCGTAGGTATATGATAACCACCCCTGGCCTGTCTTCTTCCTGTGTAATTTATTCACAATATTTATTAACTATATATTTATTTTCAATTTGTTCTACTCATGTTTCTGAGCCTGTTCCTCTTTCTCACATACTGTGTTCTTGGTGGTGGTGTTTCATTTGTGTTTTTAGCTTTTGTGGCAACTCCCATTTCAATTACAGTTTTATTCCTTCTACTTTTTGCTGAGTTCTGCTTCATGTTTCACTTCTGTTTGGCACCACGTCTTCCCTAAGCTTTTGCACTGGGGATCTTTCCCTTATTTTATAAACGCAATTGCTTCATTAAAATTTCATTCTCTTAATTCACAGCAATATATTTGGGTCTGATTGTCATGTGCTCTCTGGCAGAAACTGCCAACTGAGTATTCTTTGTTGCCACGTGTTTTTCCTACTTCCTTTAGCATGGTTCTTTGTGTACTGTGATCCGAGGATAGCTCTTTTCTTTCATTTCTTTCCTACTATTTCTTGAATGGTTGCTTACAAAAATAATAATAATAATAATAAATAAATAATTTTTAAAAAATCAACAGATATGGGTTAGGGAACAGTGCAGGGCTGTGTGCCGAGCTATAGAAATCTTATTTCACCTCAGATTTGGGTATATGTGAGACGTTTTAACATTTAATCTTCCTTAGGGTTGCTGGCTTGCTCACAATGCAGAAGCCCCTTTCCCCTGCCTTCCTTGAAAATGTGGAGATGTTCCAGGTGTTCTAGAATGAATGATCAACAAAGTGTAAGGAAATGTCATGCACCAGTCCATTGTGAGGGAGGGCTACACCTTTGGGTTCACCACATCTTTGAAGAAACATCCATTGCTGGAATTCTCTGGGCTGTCACCAGGGGCCATGGTTGTCTGCTTCTAGTAGCCAATATCCTTTTAGCATCCTTCCTGCAATAAATCTGAGAAACACAAATTCAGCCTGCCCTGAGTAGGATGGCTTCTCTTTCTAATTGTTTTTGATTATTTTTTGAGATGAAAATGAGTGCTTTTTCTTTTTATTCTTCATTATAAAACAGGTAGTTTTTTTTTCTTTGTACTTTTTCATGTTTTACAAAGTTTCATATAAAATATACCATTAGCTTCTAATAAGAAAAGTATAATAAATAATCTGGGGTTGGAAGGTGGACATAAGGGGTACAACTTTCCAATGTTTTTTCTTTTTTAATCATATCTTTTTTATACCAACATCTTTAAGATATTTCCTTTAAGATATTTCCCACATAGCTAATATTTTGTATTTATAAGTAGTTTTTCATCAGTGAAGACAACTAAAGCAGGGTCCCTGGGAAGTTCAGTGGTTTAGTGCCTGCCTCAGCCCAAGGCATGACCCCGGAGTCTCAGGATCAAGTCCCATGTCATGCTCCCTGCATGGAGCCTGCTTCTCCCTCTGCCTGTGTCTCTGTCTCTCTCTCTCATTCTGTGTCTCTCATGAATAAATAAATAAAATCTTAAAAAAAGAAAGTTTATATATATATATTTTAAAAAGACCACTAAAGCTGGTGTATTTAAAACCTTTTGAAAAAAACACTAATTTTAACTTGTAAGAAAATATTAATATGATTTAATTATACAATACATAAAATCTAATAGTTATAAATTTAAAATCATAAAATTATTATAATATTGAAATGACATTAAAATATCACATATCATACTGTAGGTTAACTAATATTATATTGTGTGCTAAATAACTAACAGGGAATCAGCTAAGTGGAATGTAACCAAATTTTTCAGAAAAAAATTTAAAAATAATAATATCACATAAGCTAGAAGGAAATTTGTCAAAATGGTTCAAAACCCAGTAATGGAAATGAGTATATTGTTGATGAATTTTTGGATGAATTTCTGATGTGTCAATTTTGACTTCAGTTCGCGGAAAAATCAAAATCTTGGTTAATAATCCTGTGTGAGATCTAATAAAAACTGTACAACAGGAGGACTTTGGCTGCCAGAGGGTTGCAGGAGTCGAGAGCGAACAAGTGAGCAATGGAGGCTCCGTGGGAGCACAAGCAGCTCCAGGCTCCTGCTGCTCACAAACCACCTCCCCACAAGCAGAAGGGCTCAGAAAAACGTCGGAGGTGTGCAGCAACCAAGCAGACCCTGAACCAAAAGAAAGGCAATGGTGACCAAGCCCCAGCCCCTCGTAGCTCGGCCGCCGTCCAAGAGGCCGCAGACCTGTCCCCAGGGGGGGCCCTGGTCCCCGAATGCAAAGGCAGCAGAGCAGAACCCAGGCACAGATTACCGTGCGGGTCCATCCACTGCCACGTGTCTGGGGGCAACCAGAGGCCTAAGGCCCGGGGTCTCCTCGCCACTCAGTGGGCTGGGAAAGCATGGGGCACTAGCTGGACATCTCATAAACTATTGAACAAATGACATACGCCTGGGCCAGCGATCGCAGGTGAGACACAACAGACTAAGTCCCAGGAGGAAGAGCCTGGAGACAGGTGCTTTGGTCAGAGCGCCAGAAGCTCTACTACTAAGAAGGTATTTTAAAAGCCACATGTGTGTTCCAGTTTGAGATGCACACTCCAAAGGCATCTGAGACGGCCTCGTGTTTTTACCCGGGGCTGACCTTAGACCCAGTGCAAATCTGGCTGAGTGGTGAAGGCGGCCCCAGCACAGAGCCAAGCTGCAAAGACTGGGAGAGGTTTGATTTGTTTCTCTCCTGGCTTTCAGGAAAAGCTCTGTCACAGTGCTAGCAGAATGCAAGCTATGAAGCAGAGCCTCACTAATCACACGTGAAGAGGAAGGCAATCTCTGCAAAAATACCTGTGAAAACATCAAGTCGCTACACAAACAGAATAGTAAACCTTCAAAACACAAAACAAAACAGAAAACTATGGGGAATGGATATGATCTGATTTCCACCACTGCCACATTATAATGTCCAAACACTGAGTTTTCAACAACAAATAAATTATGTGGCATAAAAAGAACTAGGAAGTTATGCCTGATGTAAAGGACAAAACTGGTTGATGAACAACATCCCTGAGAAGTAAAGATGTTGGGTTTACTAGATAAAGACTTATCCTGTCTAATGTCTTCGAAGAGCTGATGGAAAACAGAAAATATAAAGAAAAATGGTCCCAGGTAAAGCTGTTTTTTTCTTTTTAAGATTTTATTTATTTATTCATGAGAGAGAGAGAGAGAGAGGCAGAGACACAGGCAGAGGGCGAAGCAGGCTCCACGCAGGGAGCCTGATGTGGGACTTGATCCCAGGACCCCGGGGTCACGCTCTGGGCTGAAGGCAGCTCTAAACTGCTGGGCCACCTGGGGTGGAGTTGTGGTCTGTAATTTGGAGTTGTGGTCTGTAACTCCAATTTTTGTTTCAAATAAAAAGACATATGTAAAACATTATAAAAATTACAAATGCATATGTATTGTGTACTCAGTGTATAAAAATGTTATTTCCAATGACAATATTAATGGGAAAGACAGAGTTGAATGGTAGTAGAATTTTCAAATGCTACTAGAGGTAAATTGCTAACAGTCTAAACTAGATTGCTATAAATTCAGGAGATTGAATCTTCATCCCCATGGAAACTATAAAACATAACTGATAGAAACTTATTAAGACCTAAATAAATGATAGGATCCCATGTTCATGGATTTGGAAGACTTCATATCGTTAGATAGCAATACCATGAAAAATAATCCACAGGTTGAACACAATCCCTATGAAAAATTCAAAAGCTTTTTTTTTTCCCCCGAAATGGAAAAAACTGATCCTTAAACCATACGAAATTGCAAGGACCCAAAATAATCAAAAGAAATCTTAAAAAAAAAAAAAAAAGAACAGTTAGAAGATGCACATTCCCATTTCCTGATTTCAAAACTTAATACAAAACTACAGTAATTAGAACAATGATGTATTGATATGATAGGTAGAGTGATGCAATAGAATTGAGAGTAAACCAACAAAGCCATGTATCAATGGCCATTTGATTTTGACAAGAGTGCCTAGGCCACTCAACCAGGAAAAATTTGACTCTTCAACAGATGATACTTGGGCAGCCAGATTTCCATGGGCATAAGAACGAAGCCAGACTCCTACTTCACACCATATACAGGAATTAAGCCAAAATGGGTCAGCAGCTTAAATGTAAGAGCTAAAACCATAAAGCTCTTAGGAGAAAATATAATGACAAATCTTCATGACCTCAAATTTGGCAACACATTTTAAGATATGATGCAAAAGCATGAGCAACAAAGTAAAACAAACAAACAAATAAACAAACAAAAGGACACCATTAAAATTTAAAACCTCAGGGATCCCCCGGTGGCTCAGCAGTTTAGTGCCTGCCTTTGTCCCAGGGTGTGATCTTGGAGTCCTGGGATCAAGTCCCACGTCCTGCGTCGGGCTCCCTGCGTGGAGCCTGCTTCTCCCTCTGCCTGTATCTCTGCCTGTCTCTGTGTCTATCATGAATAAATAAATAAAATCTTAAAAAAAAATTTAAAACCTCTGCACACCATGGTAAGAGTGAAATGGTAACCTATTTCACCTATATACCTATTATAATATAATATAATAACCTATTATATTATAATATAATACCTATTATATTTCCAACCTATAAAGTGAGGAAAATGTTTGCGAATCATATATCTAATTATACTTTAAATTTTTTTTTTAATTTTATTTATTTATGATAGGCACACAGTGAGAGAGAGAGAAGCAGAGACACAGGCAGAGGGAGAAGCAGGCTCCATGCACCGGGAGCCCGACGTGGGATTCGATCCCGGGTCTCCAGGATCGCGCCCCGGGCCAAAGGCAGGCGCCAAACCGCTGCGCCACCCAGGGATCCCTCTAATTATACTTTATATAAAGAATTGCTGCAGCTCAAGAACAAACACCAGAAACCGGATTTTTAAAATGGCAAAGGATTTGAATAGACCTTTTTTTTTTTTTTTCCTGAAGCTATGCAAAGGGACCAAGAAGCACCAAAAGGATGCTCAACATTGTTAGTCATTAGGGAAATGCAAATGAAAACCATAATGAGATACTACGTCACATCCAAAATGATGGATATAATTTTTAAAAAGAAAATTAAAAGGAAATAATCGGTTTGTTAAGAATGTGAGGAAACTGGAACCCTCACTTATTGCCCGTGAGAATGTAAATGGCGCAGCCACTGTGGAAAGCAGTTGGGCACTTCCTCAAAACGTCAAAAATCGGACCCCAAAATTCCACTCCTATGTTTGTGCCAAAAATAACAGGAATCAGGGACCCAACAGATTTGTGTACACCAGCATTTATTGCAGCATTATTCACAGCAGCCAAAAGGTGGAAACAACCTAAAAGTCCACCAACAGAGGGATGGATAAACAAAATGCAGTGTATACATACAGGGAATATGATTCAGCCACAAGAGGAATGACATTCTGGGTCTTGCTACAATGAGAATGCTCCTTGAAACATTATGCTAAATTTAATAAGCCAGACACAAAAGAACAAATATTGCCTGATTACATTCATACAAAATTTCTAGGCAAATGCAGGTATTTAGAAACTAAATGTTACTAGGGCCTGGGGCCAGGGCAGAATGGGAAGTTATTCTTTAATGGATGCAGAGTTTCTATTTGGGGTAATACAACCTTTGGAAACAGGGGTAAGAGTTGCACAATATTTGGAATGCAATTAGTGTCATCGAATTATACCCTTAAAATGGTTAAGATGGAAATTTTTGTTTTATATATTTTACCACTCTAATTATAAAAACAAATAAGAGTAGTAGATTTAATTTAAATAATGACAAAATAAACATAAAGGCAATGATTTTAAGTTATCTCGTTACAGGGAACAAAAAAAATAGTATGCTTATGTAAAGTTTTGAAATCAGTATTTTAACACCAGTATGATGGTTTAATAAACACCAGTAAATATAAATATGATGGTTTAATAATCACCACTAAATATGAATTTCTTCATCAGGAAAATCAAATTCTATAATTTCCTTACTAAATTCACAGGGCATTTTGTATGAGACACAAGTGAAGTTCTTCAATTAGTAGTACTCTGAAAATGGTAAAAATGTTATCCACTTTAAAGATAGGATTATTTGTCATGCGATCATGTGGTTTGTATAAAAGGCATAATACAGTCCATAGGCTGTATGTGATTTTTAAGCAAAGCAAAAAGATGCCTCCAGTTGAGACTTTTGGAAAGAGATAATAGAAATGTATGTGTATTGATCTGAGTTAACCTTACAAACAACTTTTCTGCACAAATTACATTGGTACATGTCTATAATAATGATCCTTTGTGAATTCCAGTATCTAGCAAGAATATTAATTCTGCTAAGCACACAAGGAACCATTTGTAATCATTTAAATTCCTGAGAGATCTTTGTTCTTATACTCTTATTCCACACAAAATAATTTTTACATTTCCAGGTGAAATGAAATGAAAGATCCAGAACTTAAAGAAAAAAAAAAAAGTGGCCCCATCAGATACGTCACGTATTTGCTCAACGTTATCTGCAGTTTCTTTCCACCCCACGATCTCATGTCTCTGACATCTACTCTTCTAAGCTTCTAAATTTACTTTTCCCCCCTCACGATGCAGTTTTACTTATATAATGAATGGAAAAATAGCATTGTAACAACTTATGAGACTGGAAAAACCATTCCACGTTCCTTCTAAAATAATGAACCTATTTTTGCAAAGGATAGTATGCTGTGACAATTAAAATTAGGTTTTAACTATTAGCCCCTTCGAAGGAATAAAACCCACTCTATTTAACCTAAAACCTGTTTAGAAAAGGTTTACCTCTAAGAGTCCAATGAAAAATTACTTTTTTGTTTATTTGTAAAGGACAGTACAAGGCAGCACTGTCCACAGTCATAGAGGCAGCACACTGGAGGGACAAGAGTACAAAGAGGGCTGGTGAGCTCAACAGGCAGGGGGAAACAGCAGTCTACCGGGTAGGCAGAGGGAAGATACTGGTGAATGAGAAGCTCCATTTCCCAGGACTTGGATGCAGTTGTCTTTAATCTCTGAAGTATGCCTCAGGCACGCACATCTGTCCCTGAGGTGACCCCCTGGGATACAACCCATATGTGCTGGCTCACATTCTCTCAATCGCCCTCTTTATCCCTTTGTCGGTGTCTAAGCCTTGCAGAGCAGCCTTGCTACGTTAGGTGTTAAGAAGAGACTTTGACCTGAGGAGTGGCTTTTGCATCCCTGAGCAGCTGCTGAGACTAGGTGACCCAGACGTGAAGTGCAGCAGCTTGTTTTCCATACTGAATGCAGATAAACTCCTCATTCTCTCTCCTCCCTGAGCCACCCAAGGGTTGGCCTGTCCTTATAGCCTTTGGGTAAAAGTCCAAAGCCCAGACCTACTGTCACTCTTTGAGGCTTGCTTTGAAAAAACATCCAGTCTAGAAAGAGATCAAATTCATCTGAATATTTATTTATTTTTTTCCCTTTGTGTCACTATTCTGGGTTGGCACCTCCCCAGAGAAGTGTTAGCACTTGAACTTCTGCTTTGGCTCTGCTTTCCAGAGGAGGTAGGCTAACACAGAAAATGTGGGTAACATTTGAAGACTTCTAACCGAGGCACTAAGCAGTCACCAGATTAGGATGTTTATTTTAATATTACCCAGCATGTTGCTTCATCTATTTTAGGAAAGCACATGGAAAAAAAAAAAAAGCTCTTAAAATTAAAGTTTGATTTATTAAAAATTGTAATTTCAAAAAGCAAATGACACCACACATCGATAAAAGAATCAAAAGTGAAGAGATATTCCATAGTCATAAATTGGAAGATTCAATATTGTTAAAATGTCACTTTTCCCCTAAATTAATCTATAGTTTCAACACAACCTTGATCAAAACCCCAGAAGGCTATTTTGTAGATATTGACAAACTGACACTAAAGTTGATATGGAGAGACAGCACTCTAGAATTACAGACACGATATCGAAGAAGAACAAAGCTGGAGAACTGACACTATTAAATTTCAAGACTTACTCTAAAACTACAGTAATCAAGACAATATGGTATTGGTGAAGGAATAGACACATAGATCAATTGAACACAAAAGGCAGTCCAAAAATAGTCCCACAACAATACAGTCAACTGATCTTTGGAAAAAAACACACACACACACACAAAAGCAATCCAATGAAGAAAGGAAAAGCTTTTCAACAAATAGCACTGGAAAAATTAGATGTCTGTGGAAAAAAAGTGAACTCATACAGAAAACTGAGAGCTTTTACAAAAATTAACCCAAATATCTCATTGACATAAATATAAAATGCAATATTATCAAACTTACAGTAGAAAATTATAGGAGAAAATATAACTATCCTTGGATTTGGTAGTGAGTTTTTAGATATGACAACTAAAACCCAATCAATGGAAGGAAAATCTGATGCATTGAACTTATTATTCTTTTTTACAATTTCTTTTAAGTAGATTTCATACTCAATGTGAGACTTCAACTCACAACCCTCAGATCAAGAGTCACATGCTCTAGGGACTGAGCCAGCCAGGTGCTCCAAGTTGGACTTTATTAAAATAAAAAGTTCTGCTCTGCAAAGGACGCTGTCAAAGAATTAAAAGACGAGCTGCAAACTCAGATAAACATCTACAAAATGCATATCTGATAAAGGACTTGTATGTAAAATACTCAAATTACTCTTAAAATTCAACAAGACAACAAACTCAACTAAAAAGTATACAAGTTATATAAATGGTAAGTCACCGAAGAATATACAGAGATAGCACGCAAACATATGATAATGAGCTCGACATCATTTGTCACTGGGGAAATGCAAATCCATGAAATGAGGTTCTATAGCACACCCCTTAGAATGTCAGGATGAAAAGTCCAACAGCACCCAGCGCTGATGAGAATACACAGCAGCAGAACTCATTCACTGCTGGTAGGGATGCAAAATGGCACGGTCATGTTGGAAGACCATTTGATGATGTCTTACAAACCAACAGTCTTACCATTCAACAGGTACATTATGTGGTACTTTTTAACTGATTTTCAAACTTAACTCCACATAAAAATGAATGTTTCTAGAGGTGCCTGGGTGGCTCAGTCAGTTAAGTGTATGACTCTTGCTTTTGGCTCAGGTCATAATCTCAGGGCCCTGGGATTGAGCCCCACAGCGGGCTCCTTGCTCAGTGGGGAGTCTGCTTCTCTCTCTGACTGTGCCTCTCCTCCCACTCATGCTCTCTTCTGTCTCTCTCTGTCAAGTAAATAAAATCTTTAAAAATAAAGATATAAATGAATAAAATTCTGAAAAAGAATGACTATTTCTAGTAGTTTTATCTTAATTGACAGAACAGAAAGCAACCAACATGCCCTTTGATAGATAAAAGAATAAACAAAGTGATGTACCTCCATACAATGGAATACTATTGAACAATTAAAGTATTGAAACATGGAATATTGAAAAAAGAATGGGCTGTCTGGCATGACAAGTCATGGACGAATCTCACATACATATTACTAAAGTAGTCTGAAGTACTGTATTTTCATTTGTGTTCCAACAACAAAAGTACCATAGAATGGATGCCTTAAGCAATAGGTATTTATCCCTCAGTGATCTAGAGACTATGGGTCCAAGATGAAGGTCCTGGCAGACCTGGGGTCTAGGGAGAACCCACTTCCTGGTGTGCAGATGGATACTTTCTCACTGTGTCCTCCCGTGGCTGAGCATAGAGAGCAAGCAAGCTCTTGTGTCTCTTCTAATGAAGGCATTAATCCCATCATGAAGGCTCCACCCTCATGACTTAATCATTTCCAAAAGGAAATGCCTTTTGCCTATGGAAGAACTCAGAACCTGGGAATTTGGGAAAAACACAAATACCTTCATCCTTGAGGGTTAGGAGTTCAGCATATACAACCCGAGAGACACAAACATTTAGTCCATGAAAATAACATTCTAGAAAAGGCAAACTATCACCATGATAAACATATCATAAGTTGCCAAGGTTCTATTTTTTTTTTTTTTTGCGTAGAATATTCTATGTGATGCTCTGATAGTGAATGCATGGCATTATGCATTTGTCAAAAGTCATAGAACTTTACAGCATAAACAGTCAAAGTGTGCAAATTTTAAAAATCCATTGTTTTCCCCCCTGGGGTGTGGGTTAATTCTATATGTCTATTTATTGGATTGAACAATTAACTGGTGGTAGATGGTGGGAGGCTAGATCCTTTTGTTGGAGTAAGAGTTTATAGAAAATCAATGAGAAAAAGTTGCCACAATGCATATGGGAATGGGATAGAGCTGCAGGTGTCAGTATGGACTCCTATAGAGATTAACATAGACAGAGATAGGAAACATTATAGAAATGTGTCTTGATATGTGCAAATGCCGGGCTTACTACAGAGCCTTCCATTCCCTCACTCTGTTAGATGAGAGGGACTAGAAATAGTAAAATCCTCGCAGCAACAAGCACACCTACCTCACAGATCGTGTTTGCTAATACCGTTCTCTGACAAAGAACCAGGCATCCTGGGAGAGATGACTGATCCTGGGACTCAGAAAATATACAGGTGAGCCTAGAGTATCTTATGGGGCTAGAAAGTGGGGAAGGACTCAAAATTGTCTCTCATAGACACACACACACACACACACACACACACACACACACAAACAGATGAGGGCATGTCAAAGAGATGCTGCAGCCAACTGAATACACTCCCAGTGGCCAAAACTGGAATAATTTAAGTCACAAAATTAATAAAGTATGGGATTATAATCCGAATTATAAAATAAGTATCCATAAACCACAGTGATATAAATAACTTATTGAGTATTTTCTTAAATAGAAGGGAATAGAAAAATCTCCCACGTGGAAGAACCCCATAATGTATGTAGAGAGTTCACCACCAAAGAAATGGAACATAACTCTTCACCCCTTCAGAGTGGACTGTGCACAGTGACTTTTTTCTAAAGTGAACAGCACGGAAATGTAGGGGGTGGGTGTGGGGAAATAATGGATTTATGTTGGAGAAATTGACAGACTCTACAGGCGATCAAGATAAATGTCACCAGTCATAAGTCATGTTCACAGTACGTACCCCTGACATAATGTGATAAGAAGGGCGTCGCACCTGTGCAATCTTCTCAGAGGACCCAGAACCCCCAGTCCAATCATGAGAAAAATGGCAGACACATCTCCTGCACGAGACATTCTACAAAACACAGGAGCCCCATTCCTCAAATCTGGCAAGGTCAGTCAAAAGCAAGAACGTCTCACAGACTGTCAAGAGCCAACAGACTAGGGAGGCGTGATGACCACATATGTAATGTGGTGTGGAATACGAGATCCTGGAACAGATCATTGATATTAGGTAAAAGGAAAAATAAAAAGGAACCTGAATAGGACAGCCTGGGTGAATCTGCAGTTTAGCACCGCCTTCAGCCCGGGGCATGATCCTGGAGACCCGGGATCGAGTCCTGAGTCAGACTACCTGAATGGAGCCTGCTTCTCCCTCTGCCTGTGTCTCTGCCTCTCTTTCTCTCTCTCTCTCTCTCCCTCTCTCTCTCTGTGTGTCTCATGAATAAATAAATAAAAAATCTTAAAAAAAAGGAACCTGAATATATCATGGACTTTAGCTAAAAATAATGTGCTAATATTAGTTTATTAATTGTCACAAATGCATGATACTAATATAAAGTGTTATAGTAGGGCTGTTACATTAAAAGAAACTGGGTGCAGAAGATAGGGGAACTCTTCAACGTACCTTCAAGATTTTCTATAAATCTATAACTGTTCTAAAATAAAATAAATTTTATTTATGACAAAGTATAATTGTCTAGGAAGCAAATTGCCAGTGTTCCTTAATTAATTTTATTTATAGAAGACAATTTTTTTCTTTTTTTTTTTTTAATTAATTTTTATTGGTGTTCAATTTTTTTTCTTTATAAGAAGACAAAAGAAAATATCATGCTGTCCAAGTGATGACTTTGACAGAGATTCTACTACTAGTATTATTTCACCAAATAGGAGTTTACTCTTGCCAAGTAACATGATGTCACCAGGGGAGTGGTTATGAACCGCACAGTGGTTCAATGTCATTATCAATAAATTAGAAATCATGCTAACATCCTCATCCTGAGGTTCATATCCTCACGGTCACAAGATTAAATTGCTTCCTACAGTCCCACCTTGAGTCCAAAACAGCATAGAGATGAAAGGAAAAGGCAGGAAGCACATGTCAGATGAGCAGATTGTTGATGTTCAGGTGAACAGTTGCTTTCCTTAAAGACCCACGCAGTAGGCCTAACATCCATCCCAATGAACAGATATTTTTTGCAATGACCCGTGTAACCGTGTGCCTCAAAAATCTGTATAAAGAACCTGATATAACACTGTATGTTAACTAACTGGAATTAAAATTAAAAAAAAATTTAAAAATCATCTATATTGGGACACCTAGGTAGCTCAGTGGTTGAGTGTCAGCTTTCATTCCGCTCAAGGTGTGATCCTGGGGTCCCAGAATCGAGTCCCACTTTGGGCTCCCTGCATGAAGCCTGCTTCTCCCTCTGCCTGGGTCTCTGCCTCTCTCTGTGTCTCTCATGAATAAATACATCAAATCTTTAAAAAATAATCATCTACATAAAATGTGATCCCAAAATCGTGTTTCTAAGAAAACCACATCCCCTCTCTGAGTAAACCATAGGTTCTGTTATTCAAGATGGAAGTAAATGTTGATTAACAATTAGTACTATCTACCACTGCTTATCCAGGGTCGTTAACCACGGAGAAAATATTGAAAAAATAAACAGCTACGTATGCTATGTGTGTAGAGCATTTCTAATGGGCTATATGTTGTGATAAAGATTCCATGTGCCACAAACAAGGTTGAATCTAGGCTAATTGGTCAAAAAAATCAAAAGTGAATATGAATATTCAACCATCTCTGGATGAGAGCTCGTGCAGCCCATGGCCATGCCTGGATCGCCCCAGACCCAAATGGTTGCAGTTGGTGATAGAGTCTCAGTGGATCTGGAAAAAACCTATTTCTACCCCAGAGTCTTTTATACAGAGGGTTACTTTGTCACTTTCCCTAATCGTTTATATGTCTTTATCTAAGGGAAGTTGCCCAAGCATCAGATACTCCTGGATCTTGAGTGAAACTAAGCACCAACTGGGCTAATTCTTGTGGAAAATGAAGAGCTAGTACCCATTTACATGTCTAGTTTTCTTAGGTTCTGTAAAGCCTATTATCTTGCAACTTCTAATATTCTAGGAGGAAAAATATCAGAGCTCAAGGACTGTGAGTTCAAATCCCACATCTGCCACTACTTAACTATGTGACCGTGTCTGCTTTCAGTTTGCCTTACGAAAGCAATGAAGTGCGTAAGACTGAATGACACGAACTATGAGTCAGGGTTTCCGCTCTCGAAGATGATGCCAACCATCCTGTAATTGGTTATAAAGTAGAACTTTATTCCTGAGATTTCTACTAAGGCCAGCAATAACTCATTAGCCTACAATGCATCGACTAATTGTTCTTTATGCTCAGAATCCATCAGAAACATACAACCTAAATCACTCCACTTATCTGCAGTTCTAATTCTGGGTGACTTAATTGTTGTACAGCTTGCCCAATGAACTGATGCCTTGTAATTAAGAAAATTGTTGTTTTGGATTCTCCTTTCCGATTCCATGCATCTGTACATACTATTATACCATGGATTCTTTCCTCTCCTTCCACCCTCATACCCACACTTCACTAGGCAAATTTAAAGTCCTTTAAATTTGTTGTGGCTGAAACAGTTAACTGCTCAGCAAATTCCATTTGTTCTTATTCCTGGACCAGCTAGGCCAGAGCTCTTGCTCTTCCTGACAGATGTAGCCAGGGGGCTGATTTCTAGATAATGCAATGGGAGTAAAAGGGCTGGTGCCATTTCTGGACAGGCTCGTGTGAACCTAATCACAGCCGCTGTCGGGTTATTTCTCATTCTGCCAACTGAATGTGAGTGTTTTCGAGACCCTAGAGGGTGTCAGAACTACAGCACTGAGGGAGCCTGGCCCCATGTGCTGCTCTTATGCAGAGAGCCAATTGTCTACTGAGGATAGATGTGAGCTTGTGTTTAAGTCCCTATAACTGTGTGGATCTTTGTGTTTTTTGTTTGTTTGGTTGGTTGGTTTTGTTTTGTCTTGTTTTGTTTTTGCAAAAATTTAGTCCCCCTTAGTTACCATTCTCTGATTGTAAATATAATCAATAATTTGACAACTAGGATATATCATCTCTCTTCTTTCCTAACTTAGCGCTCATATAAGAATTCCTGATTTTCTGAGGGCAAGTTAGTTCCTCTTCTACAATGCTCTACAAGAATCCTGACCAAGTGACCATTAAATCACCTACAGTGTTCTTTCACCCAAATTACCATCCTGTAGTATCTGTATCATTTTTTTTATCTATGTCCCTCCCAACATACAGTAAAATATGAATTAGATGGATTGTTGTGCAGCAGACAGATGAACAGCTCAGCATACTTCACATTGAACAGCAGGAGTAAAATTGAAATCACTGTATCCACTACTGATGGTGTTTGTCTTATGATGGACAGATGCCTGCTGCTTCAAACCAGACCTGTCCACTTGCAGTTGCAAATGTGAATGATGGGAGGGTGGTAGAGGAGAATATGTAAGTTGGAGGACCTTGGTGAATAAGCAATAGGAAGCAAGGGTGTGTATCCTGGAATGAAAATAGCACAGGACAGTGGTCCTCAAGTGGGGTCTGTGGAAGAACTCAGACCCTGGGATTTGGGAAAAACGCAACTTATCAGGTTGCAACTCAGGTATACTAATCAAAAACTCTGGGGGTACATCCCCTAAATCTGAATCTTTAACAAGCCCTACAAGTGATTATGGTGTATACTGATGTTTGAGAGTCACTGACATAATGAGATCCACCTGCAGGGGAATCTAAGTCATGACCCAAGAGCATTAGAGTATTAGGTCGCCATTCCAGATCTATTTTCTGCTCTTATGTCACCAGCTAGTTGAATATCCATGGAGAAGCATCATGGCCTCTTCTCTGCACTTATATATAATATTTAGTATTCTGTATTTTCCTTCTAGTTCTAAAATTCTAAAATGAGGGATGCCTGGGTGACTCAGTGGTGGAGCATCTGCCTTTTGGCTCAGGGGATCGAGTCCCACATTGGGCTCCCCACGAGGAGTCTGCTTCTCCCTCTGCCTATGTCTCTGCCTCTCTCCCTGCATGTCTCATTAATAAACAAATAAAATATTTTTCAAAAAATAAAAATAAATACATTCATAAAAATAATAATAAAATTCTAAAATGATATGAATTATTGTCATTTTTACTTAAATGGATGTGCCTGTAAAAGTAAAAAATATTGTCATTTCCCTTATAACACAGCATTATTGATTGAAATGTCTGCAAGAAAAAAAAAACAAGAAAAAAAATGAAATGTCTGCAAGATTTCAACGTCTATTGACAGATGAGCATATAAAGAAGATGTGGTATATATACACAATGGACCACTACTCAGCCATCAAAAGGAATGAAATCTTGCCATCTGCAATGATGTGAATTGAGCCAGAGGGTATTTCCTAAGTGAAATAAGTCACTCAAAGAAAGAAAAATACTATGTGATTTCACTCATATGTGGAATTTAAGAAACAAAACAGATGAACATAGGGAGAGGGAACAAAAAAAGAGAGGGAAGCAAACCATAAGAGATTCTTAATGACAGAAAACCAACTGAGGGATGATGGGGGGAAGTGATTGGGGAATGAACTACATGGGGTGGGCATTAAGGAGGGCACTTGTGATGAGCACTGGGTGTTATATGTAAGCAATGAATCGCTAAATTCTACTCCTGAGACCAATATTACACTGTATGTTAACTAACTAGAATGCAGATAAAAACGTGAAAGAAAAGAAAAGGCAAAGAAGAAAAAGATCTCATGTGCTTCCATTGAGCAATGATGGTCTGGGGCCACCTGCTAGTAAAGAGTAAGCGTCCTGTGTCAGTGTTGTTGCAGAAACAGTGCACTCTGTATGTATAGATGACAAATACTTCTTCTATGGTTTTGCCTAGATCTGTCTTCAACATATAGATGAAAACTTAATATCTAAATAGTATAGGATCATATTACAGAGATGTTGAATTACAGAAAGTTAACAGTTGACAAATCCATGCTAACTCACAGATATTAGACTCTACTGGATTCTCTCATAACAAGGTATCACAACAGAAAGAACAAAATAAACAATATAAGATTCTGAAGTCGAGAAGTCCAAGGTTAAGGCATCAGTTGGGTTGGTCCCTTGTGAGGTCTCTCTCTCTGGCCGCTAGTGGATAGGCCCCTTCTGTGTCCTCACATGGTCTTTCCTCTGTATCTGTATCCCTGTCCACTCTTCTTATAAGGACACCAGACCTATTGAATTTTAGGGCCTGACTTAAGAACCTCATTTTACCAGAATCACCTCTTAAAAGGTCCTAATTCCAAATACAGTCACATTCTGGGGCTCTGTGGTTAACCTGCAATGTGTGAATTTAGGGGGACACATAGCAACCCATAACATGGACTTAAGAGAAGTGTCTACATGACACTCTAAGCAGCATTTGAAATCAGGCTGGTTATCTCTAAAAACCTTTAAAATTTTTCTAAGATCCTTAATTAGACTAAGGAATGAAGGAAAGCAGTACTGTGTCCATATATGTTTGGACCAGGCCGATGTTTTCCCTTTTAATTTTATAATTAAATTATTCTGACTGGCTTTACTAAAGAGTCAAACATAAAATTGTATAATGCAAATGCATAAAATGCGTAAACATGCGTATTACTTAAAATAACAGTAACTATAATACCCACTACCATCTTCTACTCCTTAGAATGAAAATAGGGTTCAATTTTCTATCATGAAGCTACATGGGTTTCTAATAAAGACTTTTGAGTATAAAAACACACCTGCCATAGTTCATGCTGGACTGAAATTTTTTTTTAATTTTTTTTTTTTTTAATTTATGATAGTCACACAGAGAGAGAGAGAGGCAGAGATATAGGCAGAGGGAGAAGCAGGCTCCATGCACCGGAGCCCGACGTGGGATTCGATCCCGGGTCTCCAGGATCGCGCCCTGGGCCAAAGGCAGAAGCCAAACCGCTGCGCCACCCAGGGATCCCCTGGACTGAAATTAATATATATTAAGTATCATCAGAATTATCGATTGGAAAAAAAATTAAAAATATATCGATTGGGCTGAAAAGCATTGTTATATGTCTATCTTATTTGTTTCTGAAATTCTGATTAAATAACTATGCTAATCTCTGTGTCTCTCATGATTAAATAAATCTTTAAAAAACAACTATGCATATTAGGCAAATATGTATTATATTCTATGACAGTAAGTTACATATAAAAACAGGGTAAATAATGAGTGTCAACCATAAAATGCCCATGGATGATGAATGACTGTTATTTTAATTGTACTAATATTATGATAATTATTAGAATTTTGAAATCTCTATAACTCCTTTGGAATGGGCAAGACTTATTTCTGGTCGGGCAGTGGTATGAAAGTTCTCAAAAAAAAAAAGTTCTCAACAAAGCTAGCCACTTATATTCACATTCTCACCCTACATTTTTTTAAAGATTTTTATTTATTTATTCATGAGAGAGAGAGAGAGAGAGAGAGAGGCAGAGACACAGGCAGAGGGAGAAGCAGGCTCCATGCGGGGAGCCCAACGTGGGACTCAATCCCAGGACTCCAGGATCACGCCCTGGGCCAAAAGTGGCACTACACCACTGAGCCACCCGGGCTGCCCACACATTATATTTCTTTTTTTTTTTTTTTTTTTTTTTATGATAGTCACAGAGAGAGAGAGAGAGAGAGAGAGAGAGGCAGAGACACAGGCGGAGGGTGAAGCAGGCTCCATGCACCGGGAGCCCGATGTGGGATTCGATCCCTGGTCTCCAGGATCGCGCCCTGGGCCAAAGGCAGGCGCCAAACCGCTGCGCCACCCAGGGATCCCAACACACATTATATTTCTAACTAAGAATTTACTAGCTCAGGAAAATTTTATAAATTCTAGTTGGTAGGTGGTATTTGTCCTGGTAAAATGTATTTGTCAACTTGGCTACACTATGGCACCCAGTTGTTTGGTCAAATATTGGTCTAGATGTTGCTGTGAAGGTATCTGTGGATGTGATGAACATTTATAACCTACCAGTTTCTACATTTATACTCTACTAACCTGAGGGGTACAGAATTAAACCTCCAGAATGCGAGGCAGAAATCTGTAGGGCAAGCCAACCGGGAAGAATTAATATGGCAATCTTGAGTCCAGAGGCTGGAAACTTAGGCAGAATTCCTGTGCCGTAGAAATCCTAGCTGGCTCATCCAGCATCACTCGAATGGATAGCCAGCCTTCAGCTAATTTCTGTTACTGCTTGCTGGAGCATAGTTTTTACCAAAGTGAGAAGCACTGCTGGCACCTGGATGCTTCCTAGGCCATGTACCTGCACACTTCCATGGTTCATATTTGTAACTTCTGATGTGAAAAAAAAAAAAAATATATATATATATATATATGAGAGGATCATTTCCTCGCCCAGAGCCATTTCATACCCATGGCTTGCATTCCTCTCTCACCAGTTGACTGGTCTCCACGGTTCCTCAGTGACAGCTGCCAGGCACATCCTTTCCAATCAAGCTTCCCAGGGTGGCCCAGATGTGATTTGGGATGCATCATATAGCATGCATTTTAAATTAGATCCTTAAAACGGGAAAAACTGTCTAGCAGTGTTCTTTGATGTGGCGACAGAGAAACCTCTTATTTTATTTTCTGGATATAATATATACTTTTAATTGAAATCTTCCTAAAGGTGTTCTGTTCAATTTTCCTCCAGAACTTTTTCTTCCCTCATGGGAGACCAGGCCTTACAAAGATACATCGCCTCATGGATTTAGTACACTAGGAAATGAAGAGCTACCCCGTTTCCTGGCTATTAGCAAGAACGCTGCCTTCCTCTTCTCTTTCTGCTCCCTACAGATTGGTCAACATCACCACTGTCATACCTGTGCCAACGACACTCATATCTGTCCTCCCAGCCTATCCCTTACTGCAGACCTCTGCACATGCACACCTAACTACCTGCCAGGCGCCTTCACTGTAGGTCACTCCAAACTGCTCTTATTCCTTACCTCAGCTGTGAACCCAACATTGACCCACCTGGTGGAGTCAAATGTTCTACCTTGAGTTTCTTGAATTATGTGCCAACATCTTTTGCCTCCAGGTCTTTTGTGTGTGTGTGTGTGTGTGTGTGTGTGTGTGTGTGTATAGATATATGGATAAAAACTTATAAAAACACATTTACATATTATTATATGCACACACATTGCTCTCTAAAATGCTCTCTAAGGAAAGTCATAAATATCACTTACATTAGCTTTGATGTCACATCCTGAAGGAAGATTCTTCAGCACCTCCTCCCCTTTCTAAACTGCTCTATAAACTCCTAAGCTTATGCCTTATTGCAGCAGATCTCACATAGCATAGACATAACTGTACCTATTCACGTGCTTGCCTCCCCTGGTGACTTATGGGCCAATACAGGGTCATGGTTGCCCTTGTATCTTTGTTCTTAGCAACAGTGATGATTTTTTTCTAGCAATGGGAACATTTTAAACTTTAGATAATCATTCACAAAAGTCACCCATATGCCTATCACTGTTACTTTACACATTAAGCATTAATAATTATTAATATTTCAATTTCATGTGAAATAGCCACTTTCTCTCCCCCCACCCATGCCTACATAAGGGCAAGTCTCTTTCTGTGTATCTGGAGTAGAGAGGATTTTAAGGTGGCCTCGTAGTCTTCATCCTGCCATTACTCCTGTCAGGATACCCCTTAATATTGAAAAGGGGGGATCAACTAGTCACACAAATCCTATTAAAAGAGAAAAGTTTCTGCTTGTGAGGGCAGAACTGGAAGTAGATGATCTTTACCAAGTTGAGGAAGTTCCTCTCTATTGCTGGTCTTCTGGGAATTTTCATCATGAGTGGGTGTTGGACTTTGTCAAATGCTGTTTCTGCATTTATTGATATGATCATAGGATATTTTCTTAGCCTGTTGTTATAATGGATTACAGTAATTGAATTCTAAATGTTGAACCACACTTGCATGCCTGGAATACATCTCATTTGGCTGTGGTGTATTATTTTTCTAATGTGTAATTGTACTTGATTCCCTAGTATTTTTTGAGGAATTTTACATCGGTATTCATGAGAGATAGTGGTTCCTTGGCTCTAATTTTAGTTATTTTTTCTTCTGCTTTTAATTTAAATTTAATTTGCTCTTGTTTTTCTAGTTTCCTAGATGAGAGCTTAGATAATGGGTTGTAGATCTTCTTTTTTTGTAATATATTCTCTCAATGCTATGAGTTTCCCTCTAAATACTGGTTTTGCTACATCTCACAAATTTCAATGAGTTATATTTTGGTTTCCATTTGGTTCAAATTATTTTTTAAATTTTCTCTTGGAACTTCATTACTGATTCATGTGTTATATAGAAGTATATTGCTTAACCTCTAAATATACTTGAATTTTTCAGCTCTTATTGATTTAATTGTTTAAATTGTTGCCTGGCTTAATTTAGTTTTGTCTGAGAGCACATTTTGTATGATTGCTATTTTTTAAGGTATGTTTTATAATCTGTAATGTAGTCTATCTTGGGGAATGTTCCATGTGATCTTGAGAAGAATGCGCATTATGTTGTTCTTAGATGGAATATTCTATAAATGTCAACTAGAATGATACTGTTGTTTACTTCACCTACATCCTACTTATTCAATAGAAACTGTACTGCAAATTTTGAATTGGGATTTTTGGGCTAGTGATATGCCAGAAAGTCCTCTCTTGTGGCAGCCATCACTCCCAGTCAGTCGTATGACCATAAGAGGAAACAAACAATACATGTACAACCATTCTCTACCCAAACAACCATTTTGTTTGCCACTTTCAGTATAGGATTCAATAAATTACAGAAGACATTCAACACTTTATTATTTATTTTTTTTTATTTTTTTTCAACACTTTATTATAAAATAGGCTGTGTGTTAGATGATTTTGCTCAACTGTAGGCTACTGTATATGTTCTGAGCATATTCAAGATAGGCTAGACTAAGCTACGATGTTCAACAAATGAAGTGCATTAGATACATTTTTGACTTACAATATTTTCAATTCACCATGTGTTTATTGGGATGTAACCCCACCGCAACTCAAAGATGTGTAATGGATTTGCCAATTTCTCTGTGTAGCTTTACAAGTTTTCTGCCTTATGTATTGTGATGTTCTGTTGTTAGGATCTCACACATTAAGGTTTGTATGCCTTATTGAAGGATTGACCCCTTTATCATTATGTAATCTTCCCATTATCCTTCAAAAATTTTCCTTACCCTAAAGATTGCTTTGACTAAAATTAATATAGAGAATCCCCAGTGTCTTTTGATTAAAGTATATTATTTAATATATAATATGTTATTAACATCATATTAATATTACTTTAATGTATTATTAAATATCTTATTAATATTATGTATTAATTTTGTATTTTTCTCCATACCTTTAATATCAGGTATCTGTGCCTTCATATTTAAAGTGGGTTTGTTGTAGACTATATATATGGTTGTCAGCTTATCTATTCTGACAATCTCTGTCTTTTAGTTAATATATTTAAACTCTTTACATTTAAAGTTATTATTGATATAATTGGATTTATACCTACCATATGTGTGACTGTTTTCCATTCTCCCTTGTTTGTTGTTATAAGTGTGGGCCATTTCTATGGGTTTATTTTCATGGCCATTGATTTTTCCAGAGATGTGTATAACCTGCTGATAAATCTATCATAGACATTACTCACATTTGCTACATTGTTTTTGAATTCTAGCATTTTCTTTAGATCCTTATGGTCTCCTTACTCTTACATTAGTCATGGGTTCTTGCACATTGTCTACTTTTTCCATCACAGCTCTTAGCATATTAATCATAGTTATTTTAAATCCCAAGTCAGATAATTCCAAAATCTCTGTCATCTCTGAATTTGGTTCTCATATTTGTTGTGTCTTATCACACTACATTTCTTTTGCTTTTCAGAGTCCCTCGTAATTCTTGCTTTAACGCTAGACATAATTTATTTATAAACTGAGGTAAATAGGCATTTAGTGTGTCGTTTTGTTTCTCTAACCAGGAGTTAGGCTAATTTTACTGTTTGTTATAGCTGTGAGTTTCAGAAAATAGCATTTCCTACTATGTCTTTCTCTTCCCTCTTTTTTTACACATGGGTTTTCCTAGGTGTTCTTTCTTAGTTAATAACTTAACTGAGCTTTGCAGTTCTTTTAGTTGTATTTTTAGTATTTTCTTGTTATCACACAAGAGCCCTGTTATTGTAGTGGTAATATGTTAAGGATGAAAGGTGGAGAAGTGTTTCATAATCCTATGATCAGAGATCAGTATTTTAGTGAAATACACCCTGAAGCATGATCTTTGCAATGCCCTCAGGTTCTTCCCATTCCTTCCAGCACCTTCAGTCTCCCCTTAGAGAGCCAGGCAGGTTAAAGGCGGCTGTGGTGGGTGTGTCCCTTCCTCCATGTCAAAGGCTACAGGCAGACTAGAATTAGATATTTCTCCTCACCATTAGCTAGGCTCTGGGAAAAACAAGTCAAAATAGTATCTCATAATGGCTAGTTTTCCCCTCCCCCTGGCATGAGTATGAAGGGAGATTTCTCCAATCTTGACCCTGAGTATTTGGTGAGGTTCCCAGAGGCAAAACTCAAGAAAATATGGGTCCCCAGTAACGGTGGGTCCCAGGAGTTGTTATCTCTCACGGAGGTCCATGACTCAGTTCTCAGCACTTGGTTAACTATTCTTTAAGTGTCCCTACTGGATGCTGTGTCTCACAGTGGATTCTGCTGATTCAAGTTTTGATTCTCCATGCTCACCTGTCTCTTTGGTCAATTTTTAGGGAGGTAAAAATTGACCCCAATTCTCTAATGGATCTAAGAAAAGGTGTTGATGTTTGGCTTTTTTCTTGTTGTGAGGACAGGAGTAACAACTTTCACATTCTACATGTTGGGCCAGGAACTGCAAGTGTATTAATGTGTTTTTACTTTTTTAAGAGAGAGAACGAGTGCACACATGAGGGTGCACACAAGTGAGTTTGGGAGGGTCAGAGGGAGAAGAAGAATCTCAAGCAGGCTCAATGCTCAGTATAGAGCTGGATGCGGGGCTCAATTTCACCACCCTGAGATTATGACCTGAGCAGAAATTAAGAGTCAGAAGCTTAACAAACTCCGTCACAAAGGTGCCACTATTAATGTACTTGTAAGTGAAATTTGAAATTACATTGCTATTATTTTCCCTCAAAATCATGTCATTCAAATATATGCTGTAGTGAAATACCTATTCAAGTTATTTATTTTTTAATGTTATTTTTGTATTGTTAAACTTTGATAATTCATTATAATTTCTTAACGTAAGTGTATTGTTAAATGAATGATTTTTAAATAGCTTGTCCAAATATGAGTCTTTTCCCTTCATTATCTAAACAATGTTTTTGAACAATGTTTTTGGAAGAACATGAGTTCTTAATGCTTATGAAATCCAATTTATCAACTTGTGGATTTATGGATCTTGCTTTTGGTGTTATATTTCATACTTGACTAAATTAAGGTGACAAATGTATTCTCTTATGTTTTCTTCTAGAAGTTTTATAGTATTAAGTTTTGTGCTGAGATTTATGATCCACTTGAGCTAACATTTTTTATATGGTATGAAGGAGCAGAGTTCATATTTTGCATATGGATGGAGACCCAGAATCATTTGTAGAAAAGACGCTATTTCCTCCATGAAGCTGCCATTGAATCTTTTTCAAAAATCATCCGTTTATGTTTCAGTTTACTTAGGGACTTATTCTTCTGCTTCATTGATCTATTTTCATTATCTTTCATGAACACCACAGTGACTTGATTAATTAGCCTTATAATATTTTTTAAAAATCTAGTAATGTTAATCTTCTCCTTCTTTTCAAACTACAGGCTATTCTGGGTCCTCTGAATTTCCATACAATTTTAGAATCATTTTATTAAATTTTACAAAAACCTGATATAAAATTGCTTGGGATTACATTGAATTTATACGTCAAGTTGGGAAAAATTGATTTTTTAATTAGATTTAGTCTTCTGACGCATGAATGCTGTATATCTTTCCATTTATTTAGGTTTTCTTTGATTTCTTTAAGCAATGTTTAGTTGTTTTCATATTACAAGTCCTTGAAATATTTTAATTCCTAATAATTTATCTCAAAGTATTTTATGTTTTTGATGCTATAATAAATGATATTGCTTTTAAATTTCCATCTCTGATTTTAATTTCTAGCCCTTGAAGCTTGTAATTATATTTTTGAAAATTCGATTGATGTGTTCTGCCTTTAGACTTCAATCTTGCTGAGATCAGGGACCTGATTTCTTTCTCTGACCTCCTCTCTTTAATGTGCCAATCAGTTGCGTGAATGAATGGGTGAATGATTTATTTGATCTTTCACTGCACAAGGATTTTTAGGCATTCTAAAATCTGGGACAATTAGCAGCTTTATATTGTTTACTCCTCATTAAGTGTAATAGAGAAGCATCACTACCTGGCCCGTCTGCCTAGATACATCCGTACTCTTAGAATAATAGTCCCATAGTTATTATCAAGACAAAATAAGTTTCTAAAAGTCTAGTTATTATAAAGTTTGAAGAGGGAAACATTTGAAAACAATGTAACTTTCATTTCTCAAACTCTATTAAAATATGTATTCAGGATATTAATGCAAACATAGAAGAACAGCATGAGTTTCTCAAGAATCAATTATAACTCCAGATGAGTCTGGAATAATAATAGTGTCACAATGTAATGTCATAAAATAAGGAATTACTCAAGAATGGGTGGATGCATGTTGAAATGGAATCAAGGAAACAACTGTAAAAGAGATTCAATGGCCAGAACTGGAACAATTTGAGAAACATATTAAATTTAAAGAGTATCAGATCATAATATACCAAGCAAAAGAAATAGTCATGCATCCTTACAGACAGGAGTCAATAAATTCATAATTTCAAAGAATAAATTTTTCAAGAGTTAGAATAATATAGAACACCATAGGCATTGCATAGTAATAGTTTCTGTAAGCAAGACCCACTAATGGATGCCAAAATTATTAGGTGAAAGTTCAAGGAGAAAGAATATAATTATAAAATCTAAAGATCTCTCCTAAGTAATTTAAATTAAAAAAGGTAAAACATAGTAACTTGACAGTAGACACTTAGTAACGTCACTTTAACTGAGGGAATAACTTTATTATCAGTAATAAAACATTTATATTATGTACCATGAGTTGATACACCAAGTACATCACTGTTGTAATGTTATTGTCAAAATATATATAAACCTCAATTGAATCAGAAAATACAAATTAAGGGAGTATCTATAGAATGGCTTAATATAGGATAACCAATAACCTTCAAAATATCAAAGTCACAAAAGACTCCCCTACCACCGCCATCACCACATACACACACACACACACACACACACACATACACACACACACAAAAGTAAGAGCTGTCAAGAACTGAAGACTATGATATTAGACAACCAAAGATAATGTGACATCCCACTTGAATCCCAGAACAGAAACTGGACATTAGAGGAAATCTGACAACTCTGAATTGTCCCAATTTAAATTTTTGATTTTTGATCACTGTTCTGGTTGTGATCACTGGTTATGAAGGAATGTTTAACATCAATAAAAATCTAGACAAGGGGTATATGCAAACTTTGTATTATTTTTCAGAATTTTCTATATGCTTAAAATTATTTCAAGATAAAAGTTGTTTAAAAAGTCAATCACAAAAAAAAGTCAATCACAGAAATGTATGATGTATACCAAGCAGTTTACTTTTTGTCTGGCAGACATCATTCCATTAAAAAATAGTTGGCATCTTTTATTTTTGGCCTCAGATAATTGATTTTTATTCTGATAATTGTTACTTATTCTACATTTTTTGAAGAAGCATCAAAATCAAAATAGTTTTTTTATAAAATAGCACTGCAACCCAAAAGAAGAAGTTTGCAAATACTGTCTTCTCACTCTGCCAATTAGATGGAATTTTCAACTCACAACCAATTCACACTCTAATTATTGACATCTTCTTTCTCATCATGAAAAATCCGTATATCCATCTCACTATAAATTCAACATAATGAACCCCTTACTCTAATTATGACACTGAGTGGGTAGAATGCAGGATTGGTGGAAGTGGGCTACAGGGTAACTCTGCATCCTGTTTCTTCCAGTTAATCATATGCAAACAAACATAGGCTTAATTCTGGCATTCTACAAATTCTCTGGAAAATCATATGTCTAATTCTTATATGAGCCAAGCTATTCTTCTTTGCAAAAAGTATGGAGGATATTTTCAACACCACAAAGAATGTCAATGCACCCAGACAATGCCTGAAACAAGCAACAATCTCAGTGGTTTTTATGGGTCTCTTAATAGCCAAAAGTAATTACAGAAAAGTTCCAAGAAGCCTCCAGGGAACATCTGAGAACTGAGTAAGCCAATAGCTGTTTATACAATGCTTCAGTGCTTGGCAAACTTAAGCAGATTTTTCAGAATTGAAAATGCAGAAATTTTATATCTTGATGCTAATGTTTAGAAAGAGATAATATACTTCTCAAGGAATTTTAAGAAACACAGCAGATATGGAAGAAAACAGCAGAGGGAAAATAGCAAGGACTAGAACTCTCTCATCAGCATGGAATGTGATGACGATCTCAGTGCATCCCCATGAGCACTTATGATCTGGGCATACTCTCTATCTCTCTGTCTCTGTCACTGTCTCTGTCTCTCTGTGTCTATCTCTCTCTCTTACACACACACACACACACACACACACACACACACACAGAATGAAATTTAAAACAGTGATGTAGATGTAGATTCATAAATCTCATCGGCTTGCCAGATTCTTGCAATTATTATGAAGGAACACATCTCCAAGTAATAATGGAAGGTTTCTAGCTTATTTATACTATCAGTTTGGAGTATTACACTATCAATTTCCCGTTTTTTTCTTGAATACTCAACTTAGTATCAGTTCCATTCTTGCCATGAGATTTTTTTTTTTTTTTGCCATGAGATTTTTAATCTGCCCAAGTATTTCTAATTTTTTTGCCTTAACTCAACTCTCTCCTGATCTCAGGTGACTTGGCTACCATCCTACAGCTACCTCTCCTTCACAGTAAACATTTCCCATGTGGTTCACTTTCCCCATTTCCACACTAACACAATTCCCAGCCTTTCCCAATTGGTTCCTACATTTGTCCTCTTATCATTATACATTTCCACCATCGAGACAGATTCTGAGGACGACATCAAGTTTTATTCCATGGGGCTTTTTAGCAGTAACCATCATCATCCAATGCCTCATTGTCTAGTTTCTTATTCCCAATCTCAGTGATCCAATAATGTTGCCGGCTATGGCTCTGTCCTAGCCCACCTCCCCACTCCAGACCATATTCTCTCTCCTAACAGACTCATTAGTACCATGGCTAGAATTATCATCTGGATGCAAAATCCTCACTAACTGATCATTTGTTAATCCATGAATTACATATCAAGCGCTTATTATGCCCTAAACACTACTCTGTCAGAAAGCAAATTACATGAGCTCCCAGCCCTCACACAGAATCTCCAACTTTTCCTCCAAGCTTCAGACCCATATACCTGTTTGCCTTCTTTATCTCTTTGTAGATATCTCAAGGTGTCTCACATTTTACCAATAAAGCCTTTCAAAATTTATACCACATGCCCATCTCTGCCACAGAGATGTTATAGGAAACACCATAATTTCTTTTCTTATAATGTTCAATAGTCCCCTAATCCATATCCCTAAATCGATTTATGCCCTAGCCTACAAGATGTTTCTATTTTATTCTGTCCATCGTCCCCTTATACCATACTCTCCTTCATGATATCTGCCCAAGCTATGTTGCCTGGTTTCAGTACTTAAAACGGGTCCCACTCTCTTCTGTTTTACAGCATTTGAATGAGTAGTTTCCTCTCCTTAGTACAAATCTTAACTCAGTCATACTATCTTTAATATGTTTTATTTAAGATGCTGTACCTAGCTATAAATTTACCTAATTTGAATGTTTCTGGGAAGGAAAGATATGGTCTTCTTTATTCCCCACATTAATAGGATTTGTCCTTCAAAGTCACTCTAGAGCATTTCACACATAGTTCAATCTCAAGACTTTTCAAATACACATAAGCTTAATAGTGATCTTGATGCAATTTATTTACTTAAAACAATCAAAGTTTTAGGGGCACCTGAGCAGCTCAGTGGTTGAGCATCACCTTTGGCTCAGGGCATGATCCCAGGGTCCTGGGATCGCCTTCCACATCAAGCTCCCCAGGGGGAGCCTGCTTCTCCCTCTGTCTATATTTCTGCATCTCTCTGTGTGTCTCTCATGAATAAATAAATGAAATCTTTTTAAAAATCAAAAATTTAAATAAATTAATATAAATGGTGAATAAAAGAATTTAAAAGTTTCAATACTTTACTAAAACTAAGATCTTAATTTAAAACATGGAAGGTCAAATAAACAGAGATCTTTAGTCAAGATATGATAGAGAATAGCTGATGTTTTGGTTCATAAACTCTATTGCAAATGTTTAATTACATAATTGTGAAATGTCCCAAGTTTTGGTAAAGAGGATCAATGATGCTCTTATTTCTAGATTTCAGTGTTGTAAAACAATATTGTTATTTTTTTTGCAAAAGCACTTGCTTTAGAAATTAGAGGAGAAAGTGAATAGTTACAACAAAGTAGAAATTGGAAAGGAGGACTAGAGCAAAGAAATACCTTTGAAAGAGCTTTGCTGTTTTCTATAAACTAAAAGTCAACAAAATTTCCAGGCATTTAAAGTTTTGGTCCTGACCACAAGTCATTATGTTGAATGGTGGTCTTGTTCAGCCAATTGGTATTGTGGGGCCCTAGGGGCTGAGGCAAATGTGTTGGCGTACCCATTCCATCCCTCATTCTAGTATGTCTTTTCATAAAAAACAAAACAAAACAAAACAAAACAAAAATCTTGAGGTAGAGATGCCTTATATACATTGAAGAGCTCCAAAACATTCCAATTTTCCATAAGAAATACCAAAAAGAAAAATAAGACTAACAAAATAATAAGCTACATTGACAGATAGATGATAGCTACACTTGTGGTGAATATAGCATAACAAATACAGTTGTCCCATCATTACATTGTGCATCCAAACTGAAACCAAGGTAACTCTGTATGTCAATGATACTTCAATTTTTAAAAATATATATTTAAAACACATCCATCGTTACTAGATGAATCTAGAGTCATTCTTTCTACTTTCAAATAAGATAGTTCATAATTTTGCTTGAGTGCTTCTTATTCACCATTTTGTAATTACAGAGAGCCAAGAAAAACCTGTGAAATCCATCTTGCCCTAGCTTTAGGATTAGGCTATCTTCTAAAGCTACTACAATTTTTACTATTACTTCAAAATTATTGGCACTTAGTTAAACACCAATCAATCATAAGTGTCTCTCTTTCTCTCTAAAATCAGCAAATCACTTATTGCACATCATATATTCCATATGAAATATGCTCTTGTCCAGATTTAACATGTGAGATCTCTAAGTGATGAGTGTGGTCTATATTAATAAACAAAAGGAAGCCATTTCAATCTTGAAATACTTTCTTATATCCTCCCTTTTTTATACTCTGGTGGCTACATGACATTTTCATGGAACCAAGGCCCACAAATTCATGAATTTCAGTTTCCTTCCCCTAAGAAATCTTAGAAAGCCCAAGTATCTATCACAGAAAGCATTCTATAGATAAAGATTTCCCTGCTGGTAAACACCATTCGTGTATTTACTATTAGGTATTTTATTTGTATATTTTCAAGGAGATTTGATGACATTATCTTCTTTCTTTCCTTTCACTTATTCAAGTAAAGGGAGAAGAAAGACTTTGGCCTGCTGCTAATGTGCTTTCCCAACATAGTAGGAAGTACTACTACTGGCAGATTTGAGTGGCCTCCACTTACATGATCTGGTTTCATAGGAAAGCATCTTCTAAGAGGCTTAGTGAAGAGATACTGATACATTCTGTAATGCTGATCGTGTCTCAGAAACATCATCTAGAAATTACAACTAAATGTACAAGTTGGATGCTGTATCATCAGAGTTGACAGACAGAAGATGTTCTGATAGGAAGTATAGCAGATGACATAACATTTTGTGTGATCACCACAAAATTCATTTGCTAGAGAAATATAGTAGGATGCTCTAGTTATTAAAACTTCATTTCATAATTTAAGGTAGCTTAATGTGATAGGCTGTGGTTTAAATTATCCATCTGTGCCTCTAGAATGGTATGTTACCATTCCCCATTGCTTAAAGATGTGGTAAAAACTTTCTAAAAAATTATTTCTTTGACAAAAAAAAAAATTCAAGAGCAATATGATCATCTACAACCCACATCTGGGATATTAAGAAAGGTTTAACAATAATAAGGAAAAATCGAGATAAATACAGAAGAGAAAACTGGATGAAATAAACACCCATCCCTCCCCCCTTTGCCTCTAGAGGAACACTGCAGCAGGAAGGCATCCCCTGTGCTTGCTGTGTTGCTTCTGCCATCTAAGAGACACCCCGTGACATTCTTCTTCCAGCCTGCCAATCCTGGATTTTGGATTTTCTTAGGACAATATGAGTTTTCGTATCTTTGGTTGCTTGCCTGGCACCTTCAGCCTTCCTGTGTCCTAAGAGCGGGTTTCCTTCCCACTTGTCGGATCTGTCCCATAATTTCTTTCCCACCAGATGTGGCCTGCTAGTATGCTGCTAGAGCCTCCAACCTGCCGAGCCCATTGGCAACCCAACAGTTTCAGCCCACCTGTGTGGCAGTGGAAGACTTCCAGCTTGCCAGTCCTTCCTGCCTGCTCAGACCAATGTGTGTGCAATGGCTTAAGGCAACCCAGTGAATTTCCTCCGTCCACTGGGCTACAAGCATACCTTCCCCATTGAGGTTTGAATCCCAGCACTGGAGGCTGACCCCTCCAAGCCTGTCCTGTCCCTAGGCATTCTCTCTCAGTCCCAGGACATTCTTTAGTGTTCCAACTATCTCATCTTACTACCTAATCTCCTATAAATATTAATAATTCTTTATATTAACTTCCCTTTATGTAAACTTCCCTGTTTCAGTCAATGTGTGCTTCAATTCCTGACTACTCTAAGTGATGTATTTCCTACAGTGGGAAAATCTCTGGTATATATGACATTAAAACAATGGCTAAGATTCTTATAATGACAACTTGAAGAGAAAAAGTCCACGAGTCAACTGCTGCATAATGTATGGCATATTAAGTTCATATTAGAGACCCAGAGTGATTTAATGCTAAAATATTTTTTAACATCAGGTATGTAATCACTTCCAGAGGATTCATCCACAAAATCCTATAAATAAGCACTATAAATAATAGGCAAGCTTCACTTCTTGGGGAAATTCACTCATGCATAGCATTTCAACCCTCCATGCCAAGGATATTACTCTAGGAATTGTACCTAATATCAATACATCACTTTGACTTTGTGTACTGGATCAGATTCCTCCTTACATATTCGAACAATGTGCTTCAGTAATTTTCTCTTCTTATCTCTTGCATCATCTCCCCCCCCCCCCATTAGTAGATCACTGACATCAGCAAATCAGCATGTAGCAAGGTCAATCTCAACAAATATGAAACCCAATTGTAAAAAGACTCAAAAACTGCCTATTAATAACACCTCTTGCTTCACCCACCACTCCATGTGTCAGGTCTCTTGATCTATGACCATGAAGTCAACTTCCACTTCTCCCACCCTTCGTCCTCTCTTGAAGTTATACTTACTAGGCTTTTGTCCCTTATCTGCTCCTCCCTGGGTCTTTGACAATCTTCACACTGCCAAGCTAATGGAAAATCCTCAGACCTCTTTTTGGTAAGCCTCAACACCCCTCACATGGTGGATTATTCCCTTCCGTTTAAAACACATTCTCTTTAGCCTATAGAATACACTGCACCATTCAATACAGTACTCAATTTTCTTCCCTCCTTACTTCCCCCTCCTTCTCAGGCTATTTTTGAGGACTCTTTACTAACTCTTATGCATTGTGTGTTCAAGTCTCATTCCTGGGACTTATTTTCTCTTATTTTACACACTTAGAAGGTAAACACATTAGTCCTGTGTACACCTAAGTCTTCATATTTATGTGTTTAGTCTTGACATCACCTCTGAAGTCTCAGCTCATGTTATTTCCCTTTGAAACAAGTCTACTTAGAAATCTACAAGCATCCATTTATGCATCTGGAAAACCACCTCCCTATATCAATAAAGTGGGAATGAATAATAAGATAAAATATGGAGCATTTATAATCCCTCATATTGTAAGTCTGCTCTGCATACATTTCACATCTGAAATCACAATGAGACATTCAAAACTTTATGAAATGCCTGAAAAATTCGGCTATCATTTAACTGAACAATTATGAATCCCATAAAATCTTATTCTGGATGATGCAATAATAATGTTAGTCTCCCCAAATTCCAATGCCAATTGATGAATGTTCCATGGGAAAATGCTGGATATTAGGAAAAAGCCTGTGGCACTGATGAATACTATTGTTTGGCAACCAAGAAACTGTAGAAAATTCTTCTACTCACCCACATGTAGAAGAAGTTTACAGACTTCTGAATGTCTGGAAGAGAAGAGAAGGAGAGAGAAATCAGAAGACAGACTGTGTCTGAAATTCACTCCAACATCCACCTCCTATTATGCTATCAGGTGAAGTGATCCAAGTGGCACTGAAACGCATGGGTGGATGGCAGAAGCTGACATCTCAGAAACACTAGAATGCCAAGTTTCAGCGTCTCTTTAAAAAAATGAAAAAAAGTAATGCTGCAAAGTGTTTAAGTAGCTACCAAGAACGTGCTTTTGCAAATGGCCTGACTTTCTCATTCTTGGTTTTTCCAATTACAGTTTTGAAAGAATAAAGGAGACATCTTGTGTTTATTGATTCCTTTAACTATGGCTTCATTCACCATAAGTTTGTTGATCACCTACTGTATTATGCTTATAGCTATGTTAAAGAAAGTGCTTTAAGTGTTAAAAACAATATATTTTATACACATAGTAAAATTCTGATTCCCATCAATATAATCATGGGAAATATAAGTGATTTGAACAAATGAAGAAATAAGACAGAAACGTTAGTGATATATTTCCTGATTTTAACTTCTAATTTGTCAACATCACACACACAAAAAAAGAGTGAGAAGGTTTTTGGAGGAATATGAAAAGATCCATTGTTTTCTTGATATTGAATATAAACCAAAAATATTCCTTTACCATGTTAGTGATCTACTTATCAAAAATAAAATATGAGTGCTGACTCTACATTCCTAACCCAAAAAGCACCCAACATAAAGAAAGGGTTGAACATTGTCAAAATCATGTACATGTTGGCATGAACCCCAACTTCCCCATCATGGTTCATATTCTCAACTTTAGCAAATCAGGTAAAATATAAACATGAATACTTGAGCCAACCATATAAATTCTATGAAGTGATTTAGGCAGAGACTAATAAAGATGGAAACAAAATCCCTCCTCCCAACCCACCTGCATAAGCACCCCTACCATAAGTGTGAACAGCAAATTATAAAGTCAGTTAAACTCTCATGGAAAAACTATTAAGATGGAAAAACATAAGACATACTCTTCTCCACTTCAAATTGCCAAGTCTTATTTACACCTCTGTGCCCTAATCTGGTTCTCCTTACTATATTACTTCAACTACCCACTGAGACTTCCTTCCAAAGCTTCCTTAATTTGCTTAATGAAAACTGTGTCAAATTGCTGAGTATTTGTACCACACTAAACTGTTCAAATCATTCTTAAATCTAAAGATTAATTTCCCCTGCCATTACCTTTCTGGCTGTGTCCTGCATACGTATGTGAGCTAATAAAACCTACTCAAGATGTCATCAGTGCCCCACACTGCTGTCCCTTGCACACCTTTCAGGTTTGAATATATGTGCTTCATTTCTCCAATCTAGCTGAGATCCTAAGACATTTGGGACACTCTATTTTTAAGGAGAATAATCAAAATAAATGAAGGATGTGGGTCTCTCTTTTTATTTCTAACTAATTAGTATAGACCAAAAGAGTTACCCTATTTTTGCATTATCAGAAGAGACATGGCCAAATAAAAACAAAGTCTGCTTAAAGTATTCAGCTCTTCCAGGACTTTGGAATTCATTTTAAGTGCTAAAAGCAGACTTATCTATGATGACTGACTCAAATTGTTCTTTCTCATACATAAAACAATTTTAACGCATTTCTTTTTTCTTTTTTTATTTCAGATTTTTTTTCCACACTTAACTACATGACAGGACATTTTAAGCCAGTTATTGAAGTCTAATGGATTGATTGATTCTGTTTCATCTTATTCTTTCTAGAGGCAAACAAGGAGAATCAATCAAATCTCTAATCCTGAATTCCATATTTGTATGAAAACTCTGGGGAGTATGACCCACTTTCAATAGCAAGATAAATAAATCTATTTGCACAATAGCCACATAAGAAGTAATACCGTGCACCTTTCTAAGGCACTCTGGGATAGATTTTAAAAGTCCATCTTTGAATTCCAATAATTAGCTAATAAAAATCAAAGCTCATGAATATCAATTGAGCCATCCATATCATAGCCTAAGTCAGACCAGCATTTCCCTGGCTGAGAACTATAATCTCACAAAGAGGAAACCCAAGAAAATCTTTCTGCTAGATTGTTATTTCCAAAATAAATAAGTGAAGAGGGCTGGTGCTACCTCACTTCTCTTCTACCTGAACCCTCGTGAATCTGTCATATCATGGAAAAAACACAAACCTGGATTTGTGACTGGAAAAGAGAGATCTGAACCTGTTTGAATTCAGATGATTGACCTCAGATCTCAGACACTCAACTTCTGAAAACACAGTGTTAATAAACACTTCACAAGAATTTTTAATTTTACCAGTGAGGTAGAATTACACAGAGAGCAGAAGTATATATATTTATATCTATATCTATATCTATATCTATATTTATATTTATTTTTATATATTATATATATTATATATTTATTATTTATATATATTTTTTTATATATTTATATATTTATAGCATACTATATATATATGTATTTACTAGAAGCAGAAGTACGCTATATATATATATATTTACTAGTCAGAAGAATTTTGGAAGAAAGACTTCATACTTTGCTTGCTGTGGCTTTGCATGACAAGTTACACCAAAGTGCCCCCCACTGCTTTTTGTTTTCAGAATCAGATCTTTCATCAAATATGTTCCTTATTGACCTTTCTGAACTTGAAGAGGCAGAGTGAAATAATGATTAAAGGCATGGGCTCTGGAGTCCTACAGAGCATCCTCATTTTACATCTGACATTATGATCACAAGTCATAGCGAGAATTCAATAAATAGTTGTACAACACGCAGAATAGTGCCTAGTACACAATCAACACTTCATAAATGTTAGCTCTTATTATCGTTATCGGCAAAATTTTAGTCCAGGGTCCTATCATCTCTCGCTGCCTGGACTACTGTAATAGTCTGCTAACTGGAGTCATTACCCCTTGTCACAGCTTGTGAAATTAACAAAATCCTGAATCTGTGCATGTTTCCTGAGACTCTCTTCCACTGCATCACAGTAACTATTTAGTTGGTAATCACTGTTTTGTTCGAGCCACACTCTACTTACATAAATGCACATTCTGAAAATAGAGCTCTTCTAGAAATGATAACCACCGCTTTCTTGTCACATGAGCTCTTCAGACTTTAACAAGAGTCTGACACTTTGCTGAACTAATGATGTTTTAAGACAACTTCCAGATACTGATGTCAAGTATCATTTCAACAAATGCAGCGAATGTTGAAATGTAAAGAAGGAAAGTCAAATTAATACATCTAATCGAGTAAAATCTAGATTTCCATTTTATTTTAATCTGGCTTTGGCATTTAGGCTAATGTTTTCCATTTCATTTGCTCTAACTTGTAATAAGGTTAAGGTAAATTTCTATTGCACTTAGTGCCATGAGTAGAACTTTGAAGACATTGCTAGGTAGCTGTTCATTCTCTGTAGTTGAGTAACTTTGGAATTGATGAATATTAAATAGAATCTCAGAAATACAGAGTGAGAAGAGACCTAATTCAACTCCCTCATCTTGCATGGGAGGGAATCAAATCCTGGAATGATGACTTCAAAAAGCTATTTAGAGCTGGATCTGCTTTAAGGACATGGCTGCTGATGACTCGCCAGTGCCACTTCCTGTTTCCACCTGTTCTCCACTTTTACGTGTAGAACACATCTGTCTGTAACGTTAGCTGAGCCATTCATCCACAAAAGACTGCTAATGGTCCCTGGATATAACGCACTACCAGTGCTTCCAGTGGACACAGAACAGGAGCTCCTATCAATATGTTTGTCACTTTATTCATATTTTATGAGCATGACATCTATTCACTCGTCATGTGCTTATATATATATATATGAAATGTTTAAAAATCTGTACTGAAAAGACACATACATATATAATGACATGTTTTCTTTTAAAATTGAGAAGTTTACTAGATTCATAGAATATTAAAACTAGAAATAATGTTACAGATCATCAACTCAAATTAACTCTTTTTCTCAGTGGGCTCCTTTATAAAACACAGGTGGTGTGCTTTCTTACAGATCTTAAGTAGGAGCTAAAATGATGGGTAGGAGCATGAAAACTGCTGGAGAGAAAGAACAGGAAAAAAAATGAAGCAATACTCATATAGTTAAAAGACACTCTCAATTCTCCAGCAGAACTCCACATGAAAGGTTTCTTTAAATGCATATACACAGAAAGCAATTTTAATCCCAATGCCTTCTGGTAGCCATGAGATAGAGTTCACATTTTCAGTCAACTGGAGTCTTGCCAATGTCATTTTTAAAAAGAAAAATAACCTTAGATAATATAATAATATTAAGCTTTTTGGCAATATTTGAAATTAAAAAAAAATTAAAGAGGAAAAATTCTATTTCTCTTACTTCTTTTCTTGCTATGCACCGTGTCATCCCCAAGAACCTACAGTAATATTCATTCACTCATTACTAGTTCATTTTTATTTAGAATAATTAGTCCTGAGTGTACAGGAGCTGCAATGAAAAACAATTATGAATCCTTGTTTCAAAAAGTTAGATATTTGAGGGGTTTATTTATTTATTTATTCATGAGGGACAGAGAGAGAGAGAGAGAGAGAGAGAGAGAGGCAGACACAGGCAGAGGGAGAAGCAGGCTCCATGCAGGGAGCCTGACATGGGACTCAATCCCTGGCCTCCAGGATCATGCCCCAGGCTGAAGGCGGCTCTAAACCGCTAAGCTACTGAGGCTGCCCAAAAGTTAGATATTTGTCAAAAATTAATCTCAGCAGAGATTTGGATTTTAGATAAGGCTTTTGTGAAGTGTTACCCAAGGAAAAATTAAAAAGTAGACTCTAAGTTGATTCTTACTTAAAGAGTGACTAAAAGCATAAGCATGTACTTTTTCCAGATGGTAAAAAGCCAAATATCACTCTGCCTTCTTCCTCACTATCTTCTCAATTTGGTTTATATCCAAAATGCTTTGGAGAATAACAGTGACTCCACAAACAGCATAATCCAAATACACGAGGTTTCTCTGGGGTTTTCTAATGGAGTTGAACATGATTCCCAGTTGTCTGCAACCAGGTTTTTAAAGCATTTACTAAGATTGACTCTGGAATCAGATGTGTTCTTCCTCCCAGGTTAAGGCCGTCCCTGCCTTGAATACTGAAATAAAGAGTTTTCCCTCCCATTACAGAATTCTTAATATTAGGATTTTAAATTGCAACCTGGCTATTCCTAAGGACTTGGAATGTCTGCTGAGAGAGAAGAACTGGCAGCAATGCAGTGGAATGTATCATTCTCTCCTTAGGTTAAAAAAAAAAAAATCACTAATAGAATGTAATGTTCGGAGCAAAATTAGTATTTCAAGCAAAGGAAATCTGATCCTTTCATTGAGATTTCTTGCATTGACTCATGTTCCAGGTTGAGTCTCCTCATATAAATATTTTATCCTATACTTAGGAACAAAGCATTGGCTTGAAGACAAGACACTGGGGACCTGAGAGGAAATCCAGAGCATGGAAGGGTGGTGTAAAAAGTTCCAAGTGTGCTTGCTGTGTCTTACATCCTTCAGGAGGAAGCAGAAAGTACGGAGTCAACTAGTGCTGTGCTGCTAATTACTGACACAACATCTTAAGAGGGTGGCCTCCACAAAGTGTACTGACGGACTCCTCATTTAGAACACACATATTTCAGCAATAACACCAATGAAGTGGTTTTCTAATGTGCCCTAATACTGACAATGCCTACCATTGAAACTAAGATTCAAAATTGTGGCTTTTGTTCAAATTCAGTTACTTCTAGAAATACTACTCTAAAACAAAATCCAAAAACCCCTGTTTAGAAGAGAGATGTGAAATTGGGGATTATTTTCCCTCGAATAGCATATAAAGTTTGATGATTTAAATAATATTGTCAAAAAATAAATAAATAAATAAATAAATAAATAAATAAATAAATAATATTGTCATATCTCAGGGTCAAAATGCCAGTGCTCCCTCCCTTGTCCATTAAAATGTCTCTGTGATTCAGAACAGAATGGAAGTAGGCTGAACACAGAGTAACAAACTGTTTCAAGACCAAGCCAGGCCTATTTTCTCTCAAAGCTGCAGGATTTAAACACAGAAGGAAGTAACCTGTGAGGTTAACTCATAAAAGAGGAGCCATACTCAGAGAAATCAAGATGAAAACATTCCACCTCCACCTTTCAATGCTCTGTGATCCTTACTGCAGGCATCCAGCCAAGGTGCCATACTCTGCTAAAGGCTCAGTGATCACCTGCCTTTGCCTATCTGCTGGGTTTTGAAGGGGGTAAAGCATCTTTGTGGCTGTTTTCCCCATGTGTGTAAATACACTGCAATGGCAAAAGTCTCAAATCCAACAGCTTGTGGCAGACGTACAACAGCAGGGATTCTCAGTGGGAATCAGTAAAGCCTCACGCTGGGAAGGAGGACACCACTGCCAGAAGAAACATGCCAAAGGACTGATGTGCACCAAGCCACTGGCTAGTTGCAGTCCGGAGGAATTTCAAGCAAGAGTATACACTGCCACAGATACCGGGGACAACTCACAGCTTTATTATTGTGAAGAAAAAGAAAAGTCAGTCCTGGAATGATTTCAAATCATTTTAGGGATAATACACAGGGGGGAAGTGGTTCATGGATCAGACACCCAAATAATATTTGACTTAAAATAGAAGTGACCCAAAACATGAAGTCAAAAGCCAAAATGCTACCTACAAATAACACAAAATCCTATGGTTTCAGATGTCTCCAGAACAATAACGAAAACAAAAAAAGCAGTCTTAGAGAAGTCCTTTGATTGATGGAGGAAAAAGGGAAAGGAGTTCCAACTCACTCTGTGTGTGTAAGCCTTGGTATCAAGACAAGGTAAATGTACTGCTAGATAGGCAAGCTCGCAGACAACTCACACAACATTCATCTACAAATAGTACTTATGGAGACCTTTCAGTCCATCAAAAATAAAAGTAGAAGATCAAAACGCTAAAATGTTTTGTTTTATAAAATGGCTGGCAGTAATACTGAAATCAGGAAAGCATAAGAAGTCTGGCAGATTGTTTTTAAATGCCATTTGAATACTTAGTTTTTGTTTCCCAGAAAGATGGTAAATAAGTACAAGCAGCTGGATGTCTCTTTCGCTTCTCTGTAGCAGCCACAAAGCTCCCTGGGCCCATCAGACTCAGCAGGATTCGGGACAAAGGCCTGAGCAGGAGGGGCGCTTGGTTTCCAGGACAGGGAACCACAGATCCATCATCAATGAGAGCTCAAGATTTATAAAATATTCTCTTGGAAACTGTGCAGTCACCCAGATTTTTTAAAAATCATATAAAAATTTCAATAATAAATTGAAATTGTGCATTTCAATAAATTTAAGAAACTTAAATTTAAATAAATTCAATAAATTGAAATAAAGCAGAGCTTTGAAAAATGTATGCCTAAAAGTAAATTATATACCGCCTTCTAACCCTTGGATTAAAAAAGTCATTTTTCAAAAAGCTCATAAAACATTTAAAACTGGAATACATTACAAGTGAGCATAAAATGTGGTGCTAAAACAGCGTTTAAAGGGAAAGTTATGACTTTATTTTATGTATTTATGTATGTATCTATGCATGTATGTATGTATTTGAGAGAGAGAGAGAGAGAGAGCGCAAGCTGGCAGTGGTGGCGGGTGTGGGGAGGGGCAGGGAGGGACGGAAAGAGAGACCCTCAAGCAGACTCCCTGTCCAGTGTGAAGTCCTAAGGAGGGCTCCATCTCAAGGCCCTGAGATCATGACCTGAACAGAAATCAAAACTCTGACACTAACTCACTGAGCTACATGTGCCCCAGAAATTTATAATTTTAAGTATATTTGTCAGAAAAACGAATTGAAAAAATAAAAGTGTGCAAACCATGAACACAAAAACTGAAATAGGAACTAGATAATTTACCCAAAGAAGAAGCAACAATGTAATAAAAATAAGGGAAAGAAGCAGTGATGTAGGGGACATCATTATGTTCAAAAGTGAGAACAAGAGTAATAAAAGACTTGTAGAAATGGATTTAAAGGAGGACAAAACATCTGGGAAGAGAAGTGAACTGTTGTCTCTGCTGCCACGGTGCTTGGTGATGGTATAACGCTGCTAAATAAATAAATAAATAAATAAATAAATAAATAAATAAATAAATAAAAATAAAGGCTATTATTTAAAACAATAGAGCCATTAAAGAAAAGCAGCTAAAACCACAGTAACCCCTGGATGATGGGGCTCATACCCAGACTTTCTCCTCTGAAAAGTGACATAAGAGTAACAACAAAACCAGCCCTGGTCCATGTCCAGAGTTGCTATGATATATTAATGGAAACTTCCACCTTTAACTGTCTGTCCTGATCTCCTCATTTACCTTTTGGCTGGTGTGCTGTCATAGTCAACTGTTAGCTTCCAATAAGTACCAATTGGTTCAACACATAGCAGTTGGCTTAAGATCCAAAAGTCAAATAATGCAATATACTGTATCAACAAAAAAAGGACTAAAAAGCTCACATTATTTCAATAAACAAAGAAAAAACTGACAAAATTGAACACATCTTTACCAAAAACAGAGAAAACTAACAAAAGCACTTAATAGACTGGAAATAAAAGTAACTTCCTCAACTTTAAAACTGGCATCTATAAACTGGCAAACAGAAACAGCAAACATTATACATAATGGCGAAAGACTGAATACTTTCCCCTTAAAATCAGTAAAAGGATATCTGCTCTCACAACTCTTATTCAAAAATATATGAGAAGTTCTAACCAGGACAATTAAGCATGAAAAAAAAATAAAAGGCAACTAGTTTGGAAAAGAAATAAACTTATCTCTGTTCACAGAAAACATGAATTTGTTGAAAATCTTTAAAAATCCACTAAAAATGACTAAAAATGATTTGTACTAACAAATTCAATGAGATACAGAATATAAGATCAATACACAAAATTATATAAAACTTAATTTCTATATTTCAACAATGAACAATTCAAATAAAATCACAGAAACAATTCCAACTATAATTGCATCAAAATGGTAAAATAATTAGTAATAAATTTAACAAATGAATTATGAAATTTATACTCTGAAATTTATACAATATTTTTGATAGAAACTTAAGAATTAAATAAAAAGAAATTTCATGTTCATTGATTGGAATTCTTGATTGTGTTAAGAGAACAGTGGTCTCCAAAATGGTCCACCTATTGATTTTCAACAAGGATGCCAATCAAGATAACTCAATGAGTAAAGAATAGTTATTCTGACAAAAATTGCTGGGACAACTGGATAGTCACATGTCAAAGTATGAAAATAAATAATGTAGATATTAAATTCATCAACAAAATATTAGCAAATTAAATCCAAATAAGGATAAAAAAGATTACACTACATACCTAAGTGGGATTTATTTCTGGTATGCAACACTGGCTCAACATTCTAAAATTAATTATGTAAACTATCACAAAAAAGCCCAAAAAAGGAAAAATCACATGATCATACCAACTGGTGCAGAAAAAGCATTTGAACAAAATCCAAAACCTATTCATAATAAGAACTCTCAGTAAAATAGGAATACAAATGACTTTCTTAACTTGTAAAAAATACCTACTAAAAACCTATAGCTAACATCATACTTGATTGTGAGAAATTTGAAACTTTCCCACTAAGATAAGGGACCAGGTGAGGATGTCGCCTCTCACTGTTCTTTTTCAACATTATCCTGGAAGTATTAGTTGATCCAATAAGTCAAGAAAAGGTATAAAGTTTGGGAAGGAAGATATAACACTGTTTTTGGACATAGGATATCATGATCATATAGGTAGGAAATCTGAAAGAATCAGAAACAACAAAGTCCTGGAACTAATAAGTAATATAAAGAACTGGCAAAATGTAAGGTCAATATGCAAAATCAAGTGATTTTTTCTATATACCAAAAATCAACAGGTAGAATTTGAAATTAAATATACAGTATCATTTAGATTAGACCTCAAAAATGAAACTCCTAGGCACAAATCTAAGCAAATATGTATAAGATCTATGTAATAAGGAAAGCTACAAAATGCTGGTAAATGAAATCAAAGAACAAAGTAAGTGAAGAGATACTTGCTCATTGATAAGAAAGTTAATATTTTCAAGATGTCAGTTCTTCCCAACATGGTTGGCAGATTCGATGTAATCTCAGCCAAAATCCCAACAAGTTATTTTGCAGATACTCACAAACTGATTCTAAAGTTCATATAAAGAGTAAAAAGACAGAAAAAAAAAAAAAACAACAGAACAGACGACAAAATATTGAAGGAGGAAATTAAAGACTTACTATAAGACTTAAGCCTTACACATCAAGTCAGTGTGATATTGGCAAAATATAGACAAAAAAATTAGTGAAGCAGAATAGAGAATCAGATATAGACCCTTGTGAATACAATCCATTGATTTTTGGCACAGAAGCAAAAATAGCACAACAAAACAAAGAAAGTCTCCTCAACAAATGGTGCTGGAACAACTGGACATCCACATGCACAATGAAATCTAGACACCGAGCTTCCAACCTACACAAAAATTAACTCAATATGGATCTTAGACCAAAGTGTAAAATGCAAACCTATAAAATTCCTAGAAAAAACAAAGGAGAAAACCCAGATGAGCTCAGGTCTGGTGATGCCTTCTCAGAGACGACCCAAAGACATGACTTTTGAATGAAACATGAAATGAAAACAGTTGGTAAGCTGGGCTCTTAGTAAAAATTTAAATTTCAGATCTGCAAAAGATAATGTCACAAGAATGAGAAGCCAAGACACGGAGTGGGAGAAGATTTTTTCAAAAAATGCATCTGATAAAAGACTGGTATCCAAAACATACAAAGAGCAATAGGAGAACACACAACCTAACTAAAAAAAATGGGCCAAAAAAAAAAAGATACACCACTTACTGAAGAAGATATATATATACGCAGCAAATAAGCATATGAGAAGATGGAGTATATCACATGTCATCAGGGAAATACAAATTAAAATAATGAGATACCATGACATACCTATTAAAAGAGCCAAAATCCAAACCGCTGACAACAGCAGATGCTGAAGAGGACTTGGAGCAACATGTTCTCATACATGGCTGATGGGGATGCAAAATGGTGTTGGCACTCCTGAAGACACTTTGGCAGTTTCTTAAGATAGAAGTGTCCCCTTAGCACATGCTCCAGCAACTACACTCCTGGTTATGAACCCAAAGGGGTTGAATACTTATGTCCACAGAAAAATTTGCACAGGGATTCATAGAAGCTTTATTTATAACTGCCTAAACCTGGAAGAAATCAAGATAACCTTCAGCTGGCAGATGGATAAATAAGCTGTGGCACATCCAGACTATGGCATATTACCCAGCACCAAAAAGAAATACACTGTCAAGCCATGAAAAGACATGAAAGAACCTTAACAAGTGCGTGTTACTAAGTGAAAGAAGCCAATCTGAAAAGGTCACATACTGTATGATTCCAACTATATAATGTTCTGGAAAAGGCAAAACAACGGAGACAGTAAGATGGTTGCCCCGGGTGGGAAAGTCAGAGATCAATAGGCCAAACACCAAGGATTTCTGAGAGCAGTGAAACTACTCATGTAATAAAATAGTGGCAGGTACATGTATTATACCTTTGTTCAAACCCATAAGATGTACAAGGAACTCCAAGGTAGACTTTGAATGATTATGATGTGTCAATGTAGGTTCACCTCTGGCAAAAAAACAAAACAAAACAAAAAAACAGTACTATTTTAATGAGAGATTTATAATGGGGAGGCTATGACGTCTGGGTATAGGAGGTACATGGGCAATCTCTGTACCTTCCTCTTTATTCTTCATAAACCTAAATCTCTAAAAAAATTAAGTCTTTAAAAAAATTGTGTCAACAGCAACAAAATACAGGTACTATCTGTTCACAAACATATACAAGAATGGGAATCCTTGTTCATTTCTTGTAATGTCAGATGAGATGGTGCAGCTCCCTCAAAAAAAGATCCATTCACATATCACATGATCCAAAACTTTGCACTCCTGGATATATACTCGAAAGAATTAAAGACACGTATATCCACACCTCAGCTCATTCAAGGGATAGAATTAAAACATGACCTGAGAATAATATGCCAAGTTATTCTTCTCAAATTTACCAATCACACAAGTCACTCCAAATGACCGACCTAAAGGACAGAAAAAGGTAAAATATTTCACTATAACAACTTAGTTTTATCTTAGTTTCATTTTCTGTCCTTTTAAATATGAGTCAGAAGTAAACTTTGCAGTTTAATTAAAATGAAATGCATAATATGAAATGATTTCTAATCCTCCGTCTGTATTGATTCATTGAAATGGTTCCTAATAGCGTCTATACAAGTGATGGTAATTATTCTCACACATTGGGAGTGCAAGAACTTTTAAAGATTTACACTATTTTTATTTATTTATTTATTCATTCCATTCATTCATTCATTCATTCATTCATTCATTTAAGGATCTCTTGCAGCCTAAAGTCTGTGACATCATTCAAATTATCCAAATCTCAACTCTTCCCTCTTCCCTGCCTTGCCTGTCCCAGGGAGGACAGAGGACACTATGTGTCTGGGGCATGCTTTCCCTGGCTCCTGCTGCCTGCTGACCAAAACTGGGGCTGCCTATGTGTCCCCCACAAGGAACTGCCTGCCCTCCTTGCCCCGTGGGAAATGGAAGTCATAAATTAGTCTTCAGTGGTCCTTGCTGCTCCCTGTCAGCCCTCAGTCACTTCTTTAAATTAAAATCCCATGTGCACATTTTAATAACCAATAGTCCCAAAAACCATGTATTTCATCTTTGTAACACTTGCCGTATTTTAGTTTTACATCTTTGTGTGACAATTTGTTTAACAGCTGTGTGCCTGACTAGAATACGAGTGTCAAATTTTATTTTCATTCCTCACTTTATTCTAAGCATCTAGTATAGGATCTCCCATGTGGAATATGCAGACCACTTTTCTTAAATAATAGCGTGAATAAATTTACCTTAACAATAATAGTGACATTTCATGACACAACTTTTGAAGTCTAGGAAATAGTTTACTCAGAAATAAGCACTTATCCTTAGCTGTTTCATAATGAAATAATAATGAATGCAAATTAATCTACTAAAGAGTCCACATAAGTAGATAAAAAAAAAGAAAAAGAAAGAAAGAAAAACGAACCAAGCCTAGGAAAGCTGAAAAGGAAAATAATTTATTTAAAATTATTTAGAAAATAAAAAATATAATTTAAAAGTTATCACAAAAATGTATTTGTTTTAAAACTGAAAATCTGTAAAATGTTCAAACCTCTAGTACAAGATCTCTATATTCTAAATTCTAAGAAGCTTATGTTCTCACTAAAAACTTCTTTTTTTCAAAAATCTGGGGTTCCATGTAATTGATACTTTTATTTATTGATGATGTTTTATTTTCTCCTCTCTAATTTACTATTTAAAATATGGTGTTCTTAAAATTGATGGTGCCTTTAAATGAAAATGTCACCATATTTAAGGGGAAAAAAGCATATACAAACAAAACCTGAGAAAAACAGAAACAATTATAAGGTTTGGTTAGTAGATTAATTTCAAGAAAGGAGTTTACTCAGCCTCCATATGGAATTATGATTTAATGAAAGGAAACTGATACATGGGAAACAGGAGAAAAAAGATAGACACAGATGTTCATAGAAGAGCTACCCTTGGTCAAAAGCAACTCTACACACATCAGCAAATGCTTAAATTCTCAGTTCAGGGCTACTGCATCATGGTCCTGAGCTGTTCTTTGCATACTTTTTTCGGTCTGTATTTAATAACGAGAGCTTAAATTTGAGTATTAACCAAAAAAATAAATTTGGCATAATGTAGCAGCATTAAAAGCAGTAGCACCACCTTAAAAGAAGACCCCCTTCTTTTATGGCTTCAATTATATGTATTATTGAAAACAAACTGTTTTGTTCAATGTGTATTTTAGAAGTCCTTATAAAAGTCAAATCCCCCAGTAAGAGAAATATCCCAAATGTTTATCCTAGTGATGCTAATATATTCCCAGTATGTATTCGCAAGGGAAAATACTATTGGATCAATGAGTGTCTGATTTAGAGGGATATGAGAGTAAAATTTAACTCGTCAGTAAAGACCTTTTGCAGTTATCAAAAAAGCAAATTAATTATTTCACATGATTATCTAAAGCCAACTTTTATTTGCAAAACAACTCTAGGCACTTAATTTGAATGGCGCCATTGAGAGTCCTTGAAATTGTCTGACAAACACTGGTTTACAGCAGGTAGGTTTGGGTAGGTCCTCATCCACTGGCTAAATAGAATGAACGCATTTCCCATTCTTAGAGTGACTGGAATAACCAGGTGCTTTGCAAACATCATTGCCTCACCTGTAGTTCTGGGCATGAATTTTGACATAACTCAGCCAAGCCGCTGGGAATGAATAGCTGTGTTTTAAATTAGTACCATTATCTTAAATATAGAAATCGCCGACTTGAGAGCATACAGTAGGCAGACTTGAAGTATGAAAGACAAAACAGAAAATGGTTACTAACCTTTGGGTTCAAGTGTAGCCTATATGTAAGTAAAGGTCGCATGGGTGTCCACCCACAGACACACATACAGACATCCTAGACGAAGTGGTGAAGGGGATGGTGAAATCCAGAGAGAAGGAGGGAGAGGGAGGGAGTACCCCTGCTATAGAAATACTAAACAGACCAAAGATTGTGACCTTTGCCTGGGGAGAAGTTACACACATTCCATGTAAGAGAGCTCCTCTCGCTCCAGCCAGCCTTCCGAACCAGGCAGGTGCAGAGGGAGTCTGGCCGAGCTCATTATGAATAATTCATATCTCATCTATCTTTTGAAGAGGTGTTAAATTGCCCTTTTGGCATGTCTGTGGTTTCTGAGGAATGTGTTCACACCTCATTATCACTCAGTGATGAACTCCTGAGAGAGTATGTAATTGTCTTCAAACCAAGGTCTTTGTCAGTCCAGTAATGCATGATTTCAGAACAATAGGAGTTCCCTTATGACCACAAAGGTTAAAAAAAAAAAAAAAACTCCAGAGAAAAAGAGGACAATGATAGTTTTCTTTTCCTCGTAACTTTTAGAGCAATTTCACTTTTCTCTAATATTTGCTTCAATTAGAATTCACTTTTTCCACTTTCCAGTCTCCTCAAAACTAAACTCATTGAAATGCAGATATATGGAAAAAAAGATGGTTTGTCTCTATAAAGTGGCCAAAAAGTGCCACAAGACCTACTTTCCAGATTCCCACCCCTTCCTACAACCACTCACTTATGAAACAATCATTAAGAGCCATTTACCACATTAGGCAATTTCACATGTTATTTATTTTACTTTCATAAAATTCCCAGAACCCAAAGAGGTAGAAATTATCTCTTTTTGTAGGCTAGCCATTGATTCCTCAAATAACATAGCTGGTAAGTGGTGGATTGAGGTCTGTCTTCGAAATGTGCTCTTTTTTTTTTTTTTTTTTCTAAAACATTATGAGAACTTGCCTCCGAGGATCTTCGAGTTCCTAAATCAGCATGCTCCCTTTCAGTTCAAATGCCATACTCTTGAAAAGTTACCACCGTGATATTTTCTGACCATTAAAACCCTTGTCTATAAGCAAAGCTAAGGAGATCAGTCAAGAGGAACACGCCTGGAAGCAAGTTCCGTTAGATATATGATTTTCTAAAGATAGATCTGCCAGATGGGTCTGCCTACTGGGTAAATGGCCTGACTTGTATAATGTGTGGAAGCAGAGGGAGAGCCAAGGGGATAAAGGCTGACCACTTAAGCCAGATACTGCAGTGCTCCAAATTAGAAATAATAAACTGGTTAAATTGTACGGGGGTAGAAAAGGGGGAAAGGGAATGGCATTGAATTTTGAGAAACTCCAAGCCAATGGCTTCTTATGATGTTTGAGATATGGAGGATTGGAGAAAGAAAGCCATCACGCCTAGACATTGTAATTCAATGGATGGTATTAATATTTACTGGGGAAAGAAGACTAGGAGACAACCAGATCTAGTAGACCAGGAAGACTTGTAAGTATGTTTTTGGATATAATGAGTTTGAGTCAGATACATGCCTCTGGAGCTCAGGAAGATCAGAACGGATGATATAAGCCATGGAGTCATCTGAATACAGGCAGAAATTAAGCTATTTACTACAACAAAAGGACTACCACTCCTGTCGAGTCGTGGGAAACCAGGAGCAGCATGGGGCCTCCAGAAACCACGGCAGAAGCCAAGGACATGGGGAAAAGTGTGACCAGCCCATTTTAGCACTGATTTGTTTATTGGGGAAGAGAAGAAGATGGCTTCTCCTGTGTAGAAAGCATCTGTCTTAGTGCTGGGTACATGGGGGTGTAGAACTGTGCCGTATCCCTTCCCCCAGAGAGTTTTATGATCTAGTAGAGAAAACCACGCATCTGCTTCAGTCACACTTTTATTCACTCATGATGTAAAACATTGGTGACTAGAATACACCAGACACCATTACAAGAATTAAAGGATAAGTTGTCAGGTCAAAGCAAAGGACAGGATCCTGGCTGGTTGAGAATAAAAGCTTACTTATGTTAAATATATAAAAATAACAATCATCACAACACACAGGCAGTGTCGGTCCCGTTAAGGCCATCCATTGGGTGCTGAGAGATGCTGCCCTGAAAGACGAGCCATAGTGGCAATAATTAATAATGGCTCCTCATAGAGACAACTGACCAAACCCCAGCTCCAGGCAGACAGAAGAGGAAGGGGATCTGCACACAAAGGAAGAGAATAAGCAGGCACATGTAGACGGTGGTTCCCTATACCTGGAACTGCAGGTGTATTCATATGGAAGAGTGGACAATGAGTGTTGGGGGTGGGGCGGTGGGGGTTGCAGGGTAGACAATGAGAGATGGCTCACTGATATCACATTCAGATATGGTTGAGTTTCTCTCAACTTTAAAGTAAGATTCCTCTGTCAATCTATTCCCCGACCGAGACAGCTCTAACACGAACTCGATGCTTCAGTAGATCACAGCCTTACTCATAGCCGCAGCCTCACACCTTCTCTGGCTGTTCTCCCAGGTGTGGACCACACTCCGCTGTCAGCTGCCATAGGACTCTTGCCTACATTGACACTAATAAACCTCAAGGATGACATCTGCTAATTGTCAAAGCAAATCCTTTTCAGCCCTTGTCTTCATTGACTTCTTGTCAATACTCACCTCCTTGCCGAAATTCCTCTTTGGCATCTCTGACAACATTTGTATTTTTCCTTTTCTCTTCTCTATCTATTCCTTTATAATCTCGATTATGAACTCTTCCTTCTTTTACCCTTACTCAAAGCACCGCCTCAACTGTCTCTATGCTCATCTCAATCGCTATACTCCGAATGTCCTTTTTCACTTTTACGACTGCAATAACCATCTGTTTGCAGATAGCACCCAAATGTATTTCCCCAACCTGAATTTCATTACTAAAGCTCACACTGACATAGAGCAGCCTGTCCTCCCATTCACACGGCATAGATCACCCACAGAAATCTGAACTCTTGGACAAAACTCATCAAGCAAAACTACATCAGTTTCCTTGGTTGCAGGAACTTGACTCTTATTTTCTAATAGGGCAAAGAGGAGTAACAACATATGAGTGTGTGTGTTTGTGTGCTTTCGGATGTGTACCACGAGAAATAAAATAGTTAAGTCTCTGCCTCCTACAGTTGTTCCATGGGCTGTTTGGATTTATGACCATTATGCTTTGGTCTATATCAATAAGAAAATAAAAGGATCAAATGACTAGAACTGTGTCCCTGGGAGAGGTGAAGTGCGTAGGTTTCTTGAGACAATTTTACTTATTATACAGCCAGCATCAGTTCACAGACATGGACACATTTGCAATTCAGTATAAGAATCACGATCTGAACATAGAGAGAGTAGAAATTTCCAGGAATCTGAAAACTTAAATAGCATACCATATTCTAGTCTGCATTTTAATCTCCTTTACAAATGAAAAAAATCTTAAACGTTGGCTTTGTGGAAAACCACTAATTAAATAGGTGCCTATTTTTCAAGTGAAGAACTAAACAGGTATTTCAAGAAGTGCCTTGCCTATCAGTACCAAAAATTAATAGTGAAGAGAAACTAAAGCTGTGACATCCCAGTATCAAGACCTGAACTAGAGCCTTTGGGATACATTTACTTGAATGATAAACCGAAGTCATGAAAGGCAAAATGTGTGAAGATCTTAACACCTAAAGAAAAAAAAAAAAAAAAAAACAGGAAAGAAACTGTGTCAAGTCAGAATATAGCTTTGAATACTAAACACAGAAATACAGTTTAAGATAGAATTCATTTATTTAAATATGTTCAGTCTTGCAATTTTCTTAATTAAAAATATGAATGATGCCTGCCACCTTAATTGTGCAAAATAATATGAAAACCACTTTAAATCATATGTAGGGAAATCAAATTAATAACAATTGATAAAGTGTGCATGTATATGTGTGTGTTCAAACACATGATACCGATGAGGTATGATGTAATAGGAACAGTCATACATAACTCACTTGACATTCTACTTCAATAGTCTTATAAAAATTCATGCCTTTTCTCTAGTAGTTCAATTCCTCAGTCTCTATCTCTAGAGAAATTTTTATGAACAAAGATATTCATGGTAGTTAAATGTATACAAGTGAAACATAAAACAACGTATTTGATCAATTATGATAGATTACTTATATCAGTGTGTGTCATGATGCATTATGTAGTCTTAAGATCTGTAACTAAAGAGTGGTATATTAAGTTCATAAATTATGCATAAAAGTATGTAGCAAAGCATATGATAGCCACACACACTATCTTTTGAGATGCAAATTGGCCTATGTGTGATTTCGCCAAGTTATTAGCCTAGGATGTGATTGGAAAATTCTTGCAACATTGCCCTTAAAGAATTCACTTCTCTGTCTTCCACTGTGCCAAATAGTGTCAAGACCTTCATACGGGTTATGCCATTTTCATCCTGTGACACTCAACAAACTTAACAGGAGGTAATATTTACATAATCTTGGACCATACGCCTCCCTATAAACAAAAAATGAATGTCCTGGCTAATGTGTGGGCTCTGAGTAACAACTAGAGCTGAGCACAGTGTTCTATCTGCTGCATAGGCACACACGCAAGCACACATATTAACATTTCAACTAGATTTCTGTTGCAGGTTCCTCCAGAAGCATATTGTAAAATGGAGATCAGTGTGAAGGGTGAGTTGAGGTCTCTAACGACATGGAAGGGGAGGAAAAGAAATAGATTTATGCAAGACAGGAGCTGGAGTGAGAGGCGGTCTCAGGGCAGGCTTCCATTCACCCTGTGGGAGGTTTCTGAAGCTCGGATGATCCTTCAGGTGTGTCTCAGGTTGGGACAAGGATGCTGAGTCCATAGAACCCCACTTCAATCAGTCACTGGATGGAGGCCACCCAGGGACAGAATGAACGTGTACAAAGGGAGCTTCTTTAATGAAGGCAGTACTTATAGGAGGCTGACCCCCAGCAACACGGTAAATGCATTTTATTGCCCATGCGACATAAATATGAACAGTTTCCTATGCTTTTTTCTAACATGGAGGATTAGGAAATGTTCCAAATCGCTGACCATATGCCTTGAGCAGGAGCATATGTTAGTCTGGTCTGGAAAAACAATGCTTCTGGCTGAGTAGCTGGGATCCAAACCACCAGGTAACTGAGTTTCCAGTAATCTACTCTCATCCTTTAGGAATGATTAAGTCTATGCAAGTGGAGATGGGATGTAAATCACAACCCCAAATCCATCAGGTCTTTTAGGGTGCACTAATTTCTACCATTGACTCCAGACAGTGGTGTTTTTGATTTGCTATCTCAGCTAGGATTTCAGAGGTTTTTACTTGACCCTCCACCCAAGCTAAGAATCCAGAGTATGTTTGGGCTGAATACTAAGTATGCCAATTCCGAATTAGAACAGATTGAGTTAATGACCAATGGAGCATCAGCAATCATGGGATCTGAGCCATATTCCACCTATTACCTGGGATCCAGATTCCCTTTCCCTATCCTGGGATCTATGCCAGCTCAGACACCGAGTCTAAGAATCCTCCAGATATGTGGGAAGTTATTTTCTACAGTGTGCTGAATACCACTGGGAAGGCCCAGGAATGTGTTACCTTACATACTTCTTCCTCCAGGGGACATAACCTCTTTAGAAACTCATCAAGCAATACTGACTTTTTATGAAACTACTGTCCTTTGTACCCCACCTGCCACCTGATATGGGGTCTTCTCTACCAACCAGGCGGTGGGTGATCAGTGGGTGAGCCGGCTCCAAATCCCATCCACATAACTATTTTCTGCACCACTTTTGGTACCAACTGTAGCAGGCTATGATTCCTAGAAAGCCATAGCCTGAATGATAGATCAGCATACAGGCAAATGATGAGGATTATGGTTGCTTTTAGGATTAACACCATGGAAACAGGATTAGGCAGAGGGAGAAGATGAGCTGATATGTAAAGTCTAACAGTTGACGGCTTTCTGCTGGGAGCACAACCATCAGCCAGAGATTTCCCTGACTGCCCTTTAAAACTGAACAAGTCACGCATCGGGTATCTCAGTCCAGAAACAGGAGTTGGCACACTACAACTAAAAATCATACTTAGTAGATTCTATTCTGTTATCAAATTCTCTTTACTCCCAAATCCCTCTTCCTATTCAGTAAATATATTTATTTTTTTCACTCTCAAAATGTTCATTGTTTTTAGCCCTGTGGTCATTTCCAAAGATGGCAACCATAGTCTCTCTCTCCTTTGACCCATATGTCAATCCTCAGATGAAGGGTCAGAGTATGTTTCCTGTTCTGTTGCATTTGCCCAGCCTCGTGACTTGGTTTGACTAACAGAATGCAATCAAAGTGATACTCTGGGACTTGGGAGCCCAGGCTTTAGGAATTCTGTGAGAATGGACTTTGTTCTTGGAAGTCAGTTGACATGCAAAAAAATGAACTACCTGGAGCCAGTATATACTGAGGCAGCCCAAATTGTACCCCTGGAAAGGGAAAGGCCACAGACAGGAACACTGCAGGAAACTAAATAGTATTATGATGCCCCTATTTAAACTTTTATGTAGAGCTGCATAATTAGGTTTATAAGTGTAGAAAGACAATCCAAATGCTTTAGTGTAAATTAATTGAGGTACTACTTAAACAATAGAGTGGTTGTGCATTAGATTGTACTTTATGTGTGACTTACCCACACACCTAGATTTAACCTGACACTCCGCTAATTGACTTCTACAGTAATAAATATTATGATATACTCAATTAGCATGTACATGAATTAATAGGTAACTTGTTAAAATATTTAGTGTCATATAATCTCCCACAAAATAACTCAAGTTTTCTCAAAATCTTTAAAGAATCTAAAATATGGGGATCCCTGGGTGGCCAGCGGTTCAACACCTGCCTTCAGCCCAGGGCCTGATCCTGGAGACCCGGGATCGAGTCCCACGTCGGGCTCCCTGCATGGAGCCTGCTTCTCTCTCTGCCTGTGTCTCTGACTCTCTCTCTCTCTCTCTCTCTCTCTCTCTCTCTCTATGTCTATCATGAATAAATAAATAAAATCTTTAAAAAAAAAGAAACCAAAATATGGTTATTTTTTTTTTACAAGGCAGCAGTGCCTCTAGATAATCAGCCAAGAATCAGATGTTAGATAGAGGTTACAACAATCTTTCTTCCCATGTGATCAGGAAGTACTGTCTAGGGTTGGTTTGTGCTATGATTTTCATTCTGCAGAAGTCAAGAAAGTCAAAGTTATAGTCCCTCCATAACCTTTGATAGATTCAAGATAGTTATAACATCAAAATTTCACCCCATACAGAAACAGGATGCTCTGCTTTCCTTATAAGAAGGATTTGTCATTACCATGGGATTCATATAACTTAGACTCATAAAACTTTAGTATTGGGAAAGGTTTTGATGTTACCACAACCTGACTTCCACGGCGAGTCTAAATGAAATTGCTTCTCAAGCAATTTTACATTAAAATTATTTCTGAATTAATTATAAATACCTAGGTTGAAGAAGTCGAATCCAGTCTATAAGACAATATTCCCCTCAAATTTCTGAGTTCAATGATATCATTATAAATGATCATCCAACAGTGAAAGGAGGGTATTCTTAAAATCATCTGTATTGAACTTTGTCCAAAGTATCTGCAAGTTTAGAGGCAGCAAAACCTTACACTGGAACAAATTTCAGATTAAAGAAGTGAGTAAAGCAGCTGCTTCACCTGTGAATGTTTACAAAGAAGTAATTGGTCCCGCTGTGACACCACTTCCACTAAACAATTGTTTGAAGTCATAAAGCTTTTGTCAAGGTAAAGTATAATAAATAAGGTGCAGGCAGGAATGAGTAATGTGCAATTGGGGTAAGCTGAGAGAGCTGGTGTATCTTGCCCCAGGTAGTCCTATGGCTAGAAGGAAAGGTGCATTATGCTGATCACAGCAGACACTAATATAGTGCAGATCGTAGCAAATAGCACAAAGTTTTCATGTAGGTTTTGCCCTGAAAACTAAGAATTAACAAGAAAACAAAAAAAAAATTACAAAGCTGTATTGAAAGAGTCTTGATGATTGTCTCTACCCCTAGGTCCTCATTTATCCAATCCCAAACTATATATTAAGCTACTTCCCTTTACAGGATAAGCTAGGTGCTGGAAATTCAGCAGTAACAAGGCAGAGATGGTTTTGCTTTGGTTAAACTGTGATTCCCTCAGGAAGTCCTAAGGTAACAAAATCATCGGGAATAATTACAACATTTGATGCCTTCCTTTTGTCATTAAAGTAAATATCAACACATATGATGTCGCCCTAAATAACTGTATAGATATTTGATAAGGTCACCTGAGCTGTAGCGTGATGACTAGATGGAAAGGACCAAGTCTGTATGCAGTGAACTTGGAAAAGAGATGGTCATCCCTTGGGACTAAGGTAGTGCACTTCTCTGAAGACATGAGCAACTTCAGGATGCTGAGAAAAGCCACAACTTGGGACACTGGATGGGGGGGCTGGCCGACAGAATGGCTGCGGGACCAGGTGCTCTGCTCTCCAAACCAGCAGCAACCCTTATCTGGCCTCTGTCACATGACATAATATTAGCCTCACAGGGTTATTCTGAGCTGCAGCAGTTAATTCTCATACTGAGAATTTGCTGATGACAGCATTCATGGCCGTGCTGTGTAGCAGAAACAGGACATGAGCTACATAGGAAATATTATATTTACTAAGATTTTTTTTCCTTACTGTGCTTGGTCTATCACACCTTGAATCTCTCTTTCCTCCGTTTGGAAAAATCTTGGGTAATATCTCTTCCCAGACTGCTTTCTTAAACATTCCCTCTCTCTGCTCCTTTTGCAACTCCCATCACACACGTTTGAAAATTCTCTAACAGGTTTCTTCTTCATATTTTAAAAGCTTCTTTAAAAGAAGTCAAATGAAAAAAGACATATTACCTCAAAGAGAGCTCACATTTCACCAGAAACAGTGAAAACCAGAAGACAAGGGATGGGAAATTAAGTGTAGGGGACATCCTAGAGTTCTATGTACAATGAAAATTTCCTTTGAAAATGAAGGCTAAAGAAAAAAAAAAGGGAATTTATCACAAGCAGAAAGAACCTAGGTGAAGTACCAAAGCCATGAAAAATAAATGCTCCTAATCAGAAGCGTGGGGAAGTAAGAGAAATGATGAGCACTGGAAACATTAGCTCAGGGAGTAAACATATGTAAGCAATGAAAATATAGAACAATATGACAATATCCTTGGTACTTCAATAGCTGTTCAATTAAAATTTAAAAATATTAGTTGAAGTAGCACATGAACAGGTTATGCTGGGTAAACTCAGTTGAAAGAGTTTACCCATCATAGCATCCTGGCATTTTCTGGAAAGTAAAATGAGTAATAATTCAGACTAATAAATCCAAGTGCTGACTCTAGTGTCATCATTAAAGAACTAAAAGAACAGATTACTACAAGCTAATAAAGTATGGAAGTTAAATGCATTTGTTGAAAGAAAAATAAACAAATACAGGCAATAAGTAGAACACATACTGGAAAGGGAGTAGGGCTGAACACATATATTCTTAAAGATTACATTCAGTGTAAATAAACTCAAAATGTAAGTTAAATATAAAGTTGGGCAAATTAGATTTTAAAATAACGGTGGCTACCGAAACACATTAAACCTGAGGACACAAAGATCTTGGAAGTAAAATGATGGAAAAGATCCCATTCAAACCTAAAGTGGACGTCAGGCAAGAAGTTTTACCTGACACATCATCAGTATTTTAAGCTGATTGAGGAAGCAAGCAATTCAATAAGATGAAATGCAGTTTTAACCTAGGATGTACTGGTAACATAAAATGAAAATATTTAAAGCCAAAACATTAAGATATAAAGGAGAAAAAAATCAGCGTTGTGGTGTGATCATGTACTGGATTTTAATCAGTACTGGAAAGACTAAGCAGATACAAATGTTATTAGAGGAAAATTGAACTAATTGTCTTACGTATATCGTTACACTCAAGAAAATCCAAATGTTTTCAAGCACAATGAACATGTGTCAGAAGGTAGTATATGCTCAGCCACAAAAAAATTCTCGGCAAATTCCAAAAGTTTGAAAAAAAAATTTACAATCTATTTTTTGACCACAGTGTACTTAAAGATCCAGTAATGAAAAGATAGCTAAGGAATCCCCAAAGTTCCGAGATCACATAATGTATCTGCAAATATTACAGGGGTCAATTGGAAATCACAATAGAAATGTGAGGCCTCTAAATAAATAATGATACAAACGTTAATGAAAATACATCAAACCGTGTGTGGCGCAGAAATACCTTGCTTAGATGGGAATTTAAAGTCTTTAAGGCATGTATTAGATCACTGATTTTTTTCAGCTTTGTTTCTAAATATTCATTTGAAAATCTTGAGAAAAGAATAGCAAATTAAATCCATGCAAAATAAAGAGAAAGAAAATATTGAAAATATGAACAAATATTAAGGAGATAAAACTATATTTAATAAAGACTATCAACAATGATAAAGATACTGGTTTTTTCTTAATTTTTTTTTTTTTAGTTTTATTTATTTATGATAGTCACAGAGAGAGAGAGAGAGGCAGAGACACAGGCAGAGGGAGAAGCAGGCTCCATGCACTGGGAGCCCGACGTGGGATTCGATCCCGGGTCTCCAGGAAGGCGCCCTGGGCCAAAGGCAGGCGCCAAACCACTGCGCCACCCAGGGATCCCCAAGATACTGTTTTTGACAAGAGGACAAAAATTTCTAGAAAGACCTATAAAGCATAAAGATTGCCAAAAAACTAATAAAACAAAACCAGAAAATGATGACGCATCATTTTATATAATACAGAAGCACTGCATATAATTAGTATATAATACCATATACATAAATATTATATACAAAGTAGTAAATAATATGAACAGTAGAAGGATAGTAGGCTAATAGAGCTAATATTTATTTATTTATTTTTATAATAAATTTATTTTTTATTGGTGTTCAATTTACCAACATACAGAATAACGCCCAGTGCTCATCCCGTCAAGTGTCCCCCTCAGGGCCCGTCACCCATTCACCCTCACCCCCCGCCCTCCTCCCCTTCCACCACCCCTAGTTCGTTTCCCAACGAGAAAGTCTCGTTTATGTCTGTCTTATGAGTCTTTATGTTCTGTCTCCCTTTCTGATATTTCCCACACATTTCTTCTCCCTTCCCTTCTATTCCTTTTCACTATTATTTATATTCCCCAAATGAATGAGACCATATAATGTTTGTCCTTCTCCGATTGACTTATTTCACTCAGTATAATACCCTCCAGTTCCATCCACGTTGAAGCAAATGGTGTGTATTTGTCATTTCTAATGCCTGAGGAATATTCCATTGTATACATAAACCACATCTTCTTTATCCATTCATCTTTCGATGGACACCGAGGCTCCTTCCACAGTTTGGCTATTGTGGACATTGTAGGGCTAATATTTAAATTTAAATTCATTATTACTAAAAGTTGAAATTTTGGATATAAATGAAATTTTTCCAGGAAAAGAAAAAACAACTTTCAAAGCCCTATACAAGAAGAAATTAAAAATCTTAATGGCCTGTAAGTACTAAATAATTTAAGTTTATAAAGAAAAGCCTTTCCACAAGGCACATTCGAAGACCAAATGCCTTCAATTGGTGTATTTTTCAAATTTAGATGAACTCCTCTAGTACATAAAATCAGGGAATTTTGTCTTAAACAGAATTCCAACTCCAGACAATATTCACTAAAAAGGCCTAAACGCTCAAATAAGTCATGTATTTGCAATAAAATTTCACAGTAAAAATGGCAGGTGTCGGGGTGTCGGGCTCAACGTAGAAGGTTTACAAAGAAGAGCTTCTTATGACCGAGAGCCACTGTAACTGGCTCCAGAAGGTTCCCTACACTGACACATGAGTCACTTTCAGCAACAAAATAATTATTTTGGTAAGTGGTTATAATAAATTGAATTACAAAATTCATCAGTGAGTACATAGCAACATTGAAGGAGACAAAGAAGGAGGGATAGAGAGAGACAGAGTTAGTTCTGTTACTTCTTCTAATAAGGACACTACAGCTATCATACAAGGGCACCCATGGCCCCCACTTATCTTTCCTTCCTCAGGTGCCATCGCAAACACAGCCATACTGGGGAGTTAGGACTTCACCACAGGAAATTGGGGAAATACAAACATTCAATCCACAACGCATTTTACAGCAAGAAGACCTGCAGATCACCATCTGGCCCATCTTAACCTAGTGGCCAACTCAGTATCACCAGTCACCCAACAGTGTGACATCATCGTGCCCCCTGCAGCTGTCCCAAAAACTTGGGATGCACACTCCCAAGTGTGCAGCAGCGGACTTGTCTGGAATGCTTGCCCTGGACCTCTTCATGAAGTGAAACCCACAGGTGGGACATTTTGTAAAATGGATAGCTTGAACTATCGAAAAAAATATCAATATTATCCAAAGCTGGAAGACTGAAAGAATTGGAAAAAAATATCAATATTATCCAAAAATTAAATGAAACTTGAACTATTGAAAAAAATATCAATATTATCCAAAGCTGGAAGGCTGAAAGAATTGGAAAAGATTAGTACATTGTAAAGCTAAGGCTGTCTGCTGGGGGTGTTTCTGGAAACTCAAGGAATATGTTTTTTAATCTTAAAAAGGGATTGAGCTACATATCAAATATCCAGTACAATGGACAGAATTTGCTTGCATCATGAATTGCACAATTTTATTTTTAAAAATGTATCTTGGGGCACCTGGGTGGCTCAGCAGTTGAGCATCTGCCTTCAGCTCAGGTCATGATCCCAGGGTACTGGGATCGAGTCCCACATCAGGCTCCCCACAGGGAGCCTGCTTCTCCCTCTGCCTGTGTCTCTGCCTCTCTCTATATATCTCTCATGAATAAATAAAATCTTAAAAATATACATAGATGATAGATAGATAGATAGATAGATAGATAGATAGATAGATAGATGATAGATAGATATCTTTGGAGCACACTGGTAAATTTAAATATGGGGCTATATATAATTACAAAATATTATTGAATTAATGTTAATTTAGACGTAACCACTGTAAGCTGATTATATATGTTCTTACTTTTAGGAGATTCAGAATGAAGTAATTTGAAATGTCAAATGTGGCAAAACGCTAGAGAAACAATAACTTGATATTTCGAGTTTTGTCAAGCATATCGATTCTCAGTGCCCGTGAGTATATCTTATTCTGCACCTTTTGTTCGTTAGTGGGTCCAGGGCCTCTCCTGACATTTTCTGTTTCATTGTTCTTTATGCCTCGGAGTGAATGATTTGATTTCGTAATTGAAAGCACATCTTTATAAACAACAGCTTGCTGGTAATCAATATGTAATATAGGTAACACAAATGTAAACATCAAGGCATGAGATGGCCTTTGCTTTGGAAATACATTGTCTAGGAGAAGAGTCGTTAGAATTAAACAACGAAGGGCAGAGCAAAAAAATCTCCTTCGACCAAAGTTTCTTGATGACATGACATGTGCCAGTCACAGTTTTAAGTGTGGAGGGTGTATCATCAAACAAAAGAAACAGAGGTTCCTATATGACGTAGTCCTATAGGATCCACTTTCCCGGACTCTCATGCTTGTTCAGTGAAATATGGAACTCCCTCCCCCCAAAAAAATGGCTTGTATAGTGCCTAAGATAACAATAATTAATCTGGTTAATTTACTTTTTGAACCATGTCATAAATAAATGTTTCCGCAAATATATTTCTCCTCCACATAACCAATTTTCCCTGATTTTCACGTAGGAAGGGCATTCGAATGGTTTAAATACTACACTCTCCCTTAAGAAGAGTAATTCTGTAAGTATGTGATATTATTATGCCTTGGGGAATCATAAACTGCACCTCTTTAAAAAAAATCTCTTACTGTTCTTGGAAAAACTACTATGCCAATTGATCAGTGCCTTAGGGAAAAAAAAATTGGGGAGAGGGATCCAAGGCACAGTTCAGGATAGTAATGGAAGGTGAATGACAAGCAACTGGCAGTTTGCTGTGACTCGTGTGTATTTATCAATTTTTCTAACCGGGAAATCGCTGGACCAAATGTGATTTTTAAATTTTTTTTTTTAATTTTTATTTATTTATGATAGTCACAGAGAGAGAGAGAGAGGCAGAGATACAGGCAGAGGGAGAAGCAGGCTCCATGCACCGGGAGCCTGACGTGGGATTCGATCCCGGGTCTCCAGGATCGCGCCCTGGGCCAAAGGCAGGCGCCAAACCGCTGCGCCACCCAGGGATCCCCTTTTTTTTAATTTTTTTTTTTTAATTTTTATTTATTTATGATAGTCACAGAGAGAGAGAGAGAGGCAGAGATACAGGCAGAGGGAGAAGCAGGCTCCATGCACCTGGAGCCTGACGCCAAATGTGATTTTTTAAGGTTCTGTTCATGTATAAAAAGATAAGACATTTCTCACAGCCTCACTTGAAGCATGTTGTTTCAATGTTCTTAACAGAGTTCTCCTGGCCTGAGCCCTAGCGTTGCTGAACATGAGACCAGAACATTCCGTACTGATTTGTTCTCAGCGTGAGAGCAAACCTGATTTCATCTTCAACCTACTGCTTTAATCTGTTCCAGACTGCCAATGCACGCAAAATTATGCAGATCACGGGGCTAATAAATGGCTTTTCTCACTTGCTTGCAATAGCCTTTCTTAAATTTGCTTTATCTATGATCACAGTGTATGAAAAAAAAAATGCATTATAACAGTATAACCATTCCAGTCGATGCACTCGGGAGCTTTCCTTTTTTTTTTTTTTTTTTCCTATGTGACTCCTCCTCTTTATTTTGCCCCAATTTCCTGAGACATCATACAGGCCATGAATTAACTTTAGAGTTGTAAAACTGTGTATTCCTAGGGCACTGGTTGGCTCAGCAGTTGAGTGTCTGCCTTTGGCTCGGGTCATCATCCTGGGGTCCTGGAATCGAGTCTCTCCTTGGACTCCCTACATGGAGCCGGCTTCTCCCTCTGCCTGTGTCTCTTCCTCTCTGTGTCTCTCATGAATAAATAAATGAAAAAAAAATCTAAAACTATGTATCCCTGATTTGGGGCTCTGAAAATATAATTATCACACATTTAATATCTCAAACATGAATATGCAATACTACCAAATGGCCTCCACGTAACTATTAAAAAACACTTTAAAATATCAGTTTAAGCCATTTTAATATAATGGTAATGTTGGTTCTAGTGGTGTAAAATTTGGGGAACTTAAACAAGGTTTCAGATAGAGATATTTTAAAACATTTATGTGCTTAAGTACCATTAATATTAAATATACGATTAAGTATAATTGAATAACCTGCACGTATCCAAAGGGTACCTTGAAATAGGCTCCGACATATTATATGCACTCTTCAAACTAGACTTCAACTATAGATAATAAATGTAGCCTTCACCTCAAAAGTTTCTTCATGGCAGTGAAATTCCTCCTTTACCCATCCCTAGATAACTACTGCTCTCTCTACGCCTACGGATTATTTCACATTTCCTAGAATTTTTATACTGATGAAGTCACAGAGATCACATTCTTTTTTGTCTGATGTCTTTCATTCAGAATAATTATCTCGACATCCCCTCATGCTATTGCCAAAAAGCAAGAGCTCACTCCATCGTTGAGTCGTATCCTACACATACACATCCCACTTTCTTTTTTTTTATATAAATTTATTTTGTATCGGTGTTCAATTTGCCAACATATAGAATAACACCCAGTGCTCAACCTGTCAAGTGCCCACTTCAGTGCCCCTCACCCAGTCACCCCCACCCCCTGCCCACCTCCCCTTCCACCACCCCTAACACATCCCACTTTCTTTATCCAGTCTCCTGTTGAATGGGAACACTTGAACTCTTTCCAGTTTGAGGTCATTACAAATAAAGCTGCTGTGAACATTCAGGTGTGTACATCTTTGTGTGGAAATATTGGTTTGTTCAGGTTTGTTTTCTCTTAGGTAAATAACGAGGAAAGGACTGCTTGGACCATGTAGTAGGTACCCGGACTTTAAGAAATTTCTGGCACCCTATTTTCCAGATTTGTACCATTTATGGTCCTATCAGCTACGCAGGTGTGTTTCAGTTCTCTCACATCCTTGACAACGTTCTTTTCAATTTCAGCTATTCTGATAGGTACGCAGTGGCACCTCAGTGTAATAAAACCAGAATTCTTCTAATAAGTAAGGACACTGAGAGTCTTTTCATGGGGTTGTCATCCATAAATGTTCTTTGGTAGAAGATCAAATCTTTGGGCTTTTAGAAAATTGGGATGTTTTTTTCTTATCATTGAGTTTTGAGAGTTCTTTATGTATTCTGTATATATCCTTTATTGTATGTGTAATTTGAAAATATTTTCCCATTTTGTGGCTTGAATTTTTTGCCTTTGCATTTCATACTGAAGTGATTTCTTATTTCCTCTTTTTTTTTAAGTATAGTTGACACACAATGGTACATTAGTTTCAGGTGTACAACATAGTGATTCAACATCTCTATACCTTGTAGCTTAAATTTTAACAACAGTGTCTTTCAAAGAACGCACATATTTGATTTTCATGAAGTTCAAATTGCCAATGCATTACTTTATGGGTAGACTTTTGGGTGTCATATTTTAAAATATCTTCCTGATATAGGTTCACAAAGATTTTTTTAAACATGATATTTTTAAAGTTCTATATGTTAAAGTTTTACATTTCAGGTTATGATCGATTTTGGATTTTTTTCCTCTGGTGTGAAATACTCATGAAAATTCAGTTTTCCATGTGGATATCCCATTATTCCTGCATTATTTTCTAAAAAACATTATCTTTTTTCTGATTCTCCTTTGTACCTTTATAAAAATAAGTTGTCTATTCATGTACAGATCTATTTCTGGAGTCCTTAATGGGTTCCATTTATCAATTTGTGTGGCTTTATGCTAACATCACATTTTTATTAACTTATAATTTTTTATTTGGCTCATAATAAGTCTTAAGATCAGGTCACACCAGTCTTTCAACTTTGTTCTTTTTCAAAGTTGTCTTAGTTATTCGAAGACATTTTACTTGGTGGCTGGGATTTTGATTGTGTTGACTCTGCAGATCTGGGAGGACCTGGTATCTCAACGGTGTTGTGTCTTCTGACCTGCAGCGTTATTTCTGTCTCTTCCCCTGGTTGGGTAGTTTCCTCACTGGCATTAGCTGACTGGTCCTCAGCTGGATACTCAAGGGAACCTTCCACTAGTATCTGGACTTATTTCCAGGAGATCTGTCCTTCCTGAGTTACTCTGTCCTGCCCACATAGGTGCCTTATTCCTCAGTTACTCCTCTCAATACAGACACTGCTAGGCCCCATTTGGTGCTTTCCACCTGCTTTGCACTCTGAAATTCTTTCAAAGAAGAAAATCACCTTATTTTTTTCTGGCCTGTCGCTGATCATTGTCCATGCCTTGACATCCAGGGCCTAAAAACTATCATGTCATATTATGTGTCCATATGCAATATTTCCTTTGTTAATCTGCACACTGTTGTTTCATCTTGGCTCTGACAATTGCTTTGGCTTAAAATCAAGCATTGCATTTGAAGTAAAAAATCTTTAGACATACTGAGTTGCTTATTCCCTATGTTCACAGGATACGTGATTTTAAACATTCTGTGCAACTATTTATCTGTGAAATAAGACAGTAAGAATTGCCCTGCTTAATCTCAGAATTTTTGTAAGATTGAATGAGTGACACTGAGAGGCCATGCAATGGATTGTCACATCCCCTGTAACTAAGGACTGGGATGAGGATGGGGACAGAGAAAATGTTCATGACTCGTACGCCATCGCTAACAAGGCAGAGGGAGCTAGGAGCCTCGTGTTCCCTGAACACACATGCCTTCCTTCAGCAACCAACACTCTCACCCGTGACCTAAGATTAAACATGTTGTCTAGTATATTGAGAAGATTAATGCTATTTTAATAGCTGATTGCCATTTTAATTAGATATATTTGGGGGATGGAATGATTCCTTTGGAAATGAAAGAAAATAAATAGTTTGAAAAACTACGCTCTATGGTTCAGGAAAGAAAACACACACACAGACACACACACACACACACACACACACAGTCAGAAGCCCTTTAGTTTCTTGGCAAAAAAAAAAAAAGAAAAAAATAAATAAATAAAAAAAAAGAAAAGACAAAGACAAAAGAAAAAACTAGCAGCTAACCATAGTAAATACCGGGTATTTGAAATTATTCCATGATAGTTAATTCTCCTTAAAATCCACTGAGTACAGATAATCATCCTCACTTTTGCAGAGGAGAAAATTGGGGGTTTTATTAGTTTGCTGCATATCACAAATAATAATAATGTGGAGACAGTTTTCTCCCACCGTTTTCCTCCCTTATGAGAGAGATACACAAATTGTTGAAGGAAAAATATCAAATAGCTTTAAAATTCACCTGACTTTCAAGAAATCTGTTTATTTTCATTTTATTTGAATCAAAACCAATCCATATGTCAGAAAATACAGTATTTATTTTCTTTAAAACATATTAACAGCAGAAATTTATCTTCCTGTATATTGACTCAGCAGCATCAAACATAAAATAGGCATAAAATCAAGGTGGAAGAAATGAACCCTATTTCATGTTGTTGAGGCTTATGATCATCATGGACTTGTATAACTTTTTAAAATCCAGACCATGCAAATAACTATACTTTAAATCTCTTTTGAGATTATTTTTCTGGATTATAACTTAATATCCGCCATAGCAATGAGTGCTATGATTTGACTTGATGTGGAATTTTATTATTTTCTTCTCCTGACGTAAAACATATTTTTTTTTTGGTTTTTAAAATGCCATAATGTCAAACAAAATATTCACTACAAATCATTAAGTGAACATACCCTGACCATGGCCTCTGAATTCAGTTATAAATGTACTCAAATACTGTCTGCCCCTTTTATGTGATTGTGTTCTTGTGCTCTTAAATTCTCTGAACAGTGAGTTTCTCATTTGTAAATCTGTCTTATAGTAATGTATTGATGATCATGGAAAATGGAGGGTGGTCATTCAAAATTGGTCCCCTTTCTATGTTTTGTGAAAAAAATCTAAAATACAGAAAAATTGCAAATAGCATAACAACTTCATAGATCAGGATCTATAAATAGCAACTTCTTTTTGGCAGTTATGCCAAAAAAAAAAAAAAGTTGGATGTGAGGACTGAGACATGATTATTTCTCATTATAAAACCTAAATTATTAGATAAATGAGTAGATACAATAATAAAAATAGAATATATGAAGGAGTCAACTAATAAGAAAAAAACAATGGTGGTGGTAAGGGAGAAATCAAAATTATATGCTTAATACATATAAGCTATATTTGGGGGGCAATTACGGTCACTATCTATGATTGAAGTTTTTATAAATTAGCACTACTTTGAAAAAATAGGAAACATATGAAAGAAGGTATTGACCTTCTATGTCTCTAGAGAAATAGAGAAACCTTGGTCATGATCTCAGGGTCCTGGAACTGAGCTTCACATCATTGACATCAGGCTCTGAGCTCAGCAGGGAGTCTACTTGAGATTATCTCTCTCCTTCTCACTCTGCCCTTCCCCTTGCTCATGTGCACATGTTTCTCTCTTTCTCTCTCTCTCATTCTCTCTCAAATAAATAAATAAATAAAACCTTAAAAATTGTAGGGAAATAGTTACATGAAATTTTCCACTTGTAACCCCATTACTCAATAAATATGCATATCCATAATTACTTTTTAAAATTAAGGAAAATTTGTCATAATTTTTGCATAAAAATGATGGCTTTCCTTCCATATCCTTAAAGCTAAAACAGATATAATTACCTTAGAGTACCCATGGCATTTCAAAAATACATATTGGTAGCTATGTCCAGATAATTAAATTATTTAAAAACTTCAAACCTGAGATGATTTACTGCCATATTTCTGAAAATGTGCCTTTTCATAAGTGTCTTGTTTACTAATAGAAGTTCTCTTTAAAAGTTAACTGAAAAACAAATATTTTAGAGCACTAATATGTGAGTAGAATTCATGGAAATAATTTCATCTTAACTTGCAATGACAGTTCGCTGTTTTGAAGTTAATGGCCATTTTTATTTTTCTTTTTTTTTGAGAAGGAAGCTAAGTGCTGAAAACTAATAAGCAGGAAAATAACTACAAAAATTATATAATCAATGTTAAGGCATCACTAAGGTAAGGAAAAGGAGTTGCAAGAAATTGCTCAAACAAATAACCATTTGTATCCATGCAAAGATCTGCACTCAGTGTTCATCACAGCACTATTCAAGATAACCCCAAAGTGGAGACACCTCCAATGTCCATCAAGTATTGGATGGATAAACACATGCAGTACACCCATATGATGGAATCCTACACAGAAATTAAGAGAGACACAAGACTGATACATGGGGTACCTGGGTGGATCAGTCAGTTAAGCATTTGCATTCAGCTCAGGTCATGATCCTAGGGTCCTGGGGTTGAGCCCTTCATCAGGCTCCCTATTCAGTGGGAATCTGCTTCTCCCTCTCCCTCTGCCCCTCCCATGGCTCATGCTTGCTCTCCCTCTCTGTGAATTAAATAAATAAGATCTTTAAGAGAAAGTAAAGAACAACTCAAAATGGCAATATTTTTATGATTAGTTGGGAAAAAAAACTACTATAGGAGTTTAGTTCATTTGAATGGGTTTTTGTAACCAAAACTTCATTTCTTAAGTATACTCAAAGTAAATGCTAATGGCTTATAAATACAAACTTGGATTTTTAAAAAATATACTTTATCATCAACGAATTCGTTTGTGATCTAGAAATGTCATAAGAGGGATGTGAGAAAACACTAATTTGGAGAATATAATTTCTATTCTATAAAAATGTAATTTTTAAAAAAATTCAATAAAGTATTTTTAAAACTAGCATCCAAAAGAGTGAGTACTAAATGAAAAGAAAATGCTTTATAATGTATGTGAGAACATTTCTCACACTAGATGTAGGAGAATCTCTAAGATATTGAATTTCAACAAGCAGAAAGCATGATAAAGTAATCAATGCCAGTGACTAATATGGGAAACAAATACCTATCCATTAGAGTAAAACCTCTGAATTGCCTTTTTTTCCCCTCTTTATAACAATCAGATTTTATTGAGTGATTCTAGGTCCTAAGTAATATGCAACAGCAGTCATATCTCACAGGCATGCTATTAAAGAGATAAATGTTAATTTTTTTAAATAACCTTCACTCAGCCTCTCCTTATATCAACATCTCACATAGCCATAATATGCTCATTCCTACCAAGAAATTAGCATAGTAAAATACAACTACCTATAGATTTTGGCCACATTTCACCAGCCTTCCCAGACTGTATCTTTCTTTGTTCCATATTTAACCCGGGATATCACATTGCATTTAGTAGTCTTATCTCCTTAGTGCTCCACAATCTAAGATAATCCCTAAGTCTTTCCTTGTTTTTCATGACCTTGGCATTTCTAAATAGCCATTTAAAATGAGACAATCCTCTCATTCATTTGGGGAATATAAATAATAGTGAAAGGGAATATAAAGGAAGGGAGAAGAAATGTTGGGAAATATCAGGAAGGGAGACAGAACATAAAGACTCCTAACTCGGGGAAACGAACTAGGGGTGGTGGAAGGGGGGAGGAGGGCGGGTGTTGGAGGGGAATGGGTGACGGGCACTGAGGTGGACACTTGACGGGATGAGCACTGGGTGTTTTTCTGTATGTTGGTAAATTGAACACCAATAAAAATTAATTAAAAAAATAAATAAATAAATAAAATAAAAAAATAAAATAAAATGAGACAATCCTTCACCAAAAGCCTTCAAAGGACCCTGTGTGAAGTAACAGTTGAAAAATACTTCAAGAGTCAGATACAATAGATACAAATACATGTGACATCAGTGATTATGATTTCTGGCTCCTCCATTCATAATAGAAATTATACCTGATTGAAGAATAAAGACTAAATTTCCATATCAAAGTAGACAGCAACAGACTAATTGCATCACTGCATAGCAACTTTAGGTAAACTTTGGATATATGGATAGAGAGTAACTTACTGTATAGCTATGATTTGTCAGTAATTCTAGCTTCTGTAGAAATTGGGTCACTCTATTAATGAATACGTATAAAAACAAATGGTGCCAATAAAGATGCGTAGTCAGTATCAAGTACTGATGGCAGTCGGTTTCTAAATTATCTTTCCTGAAAAGAACACTCTTTACGTGCTCAAAGAACATTTTTCCTGATTTCAATACCATCTCCCATTTTTACGCTTGCCATCTTAGAATGATTACAGCCATATCTGACTATAATGTTAGAAACCTCCACGGCCTTTACTGAAGTTTTATCTACTGCGTGATTGACACCCTTAGCACACAGGGTTGGCATTTCACAATGAGCAAATGTTTATTGAGCCCTCACCTACAAGGCTGGAGATTGAGGCATTATCATCTTGTTCAATCTCTAAAGAATCTTGTTTAAAAAAAAATGTTATTTTCTCCATGCTTTGATAGCTGAGGAAACCGCATCTCAGAGAGCAAAGTAACTGCCCACGTCACATGGCTTGCGTGTGATGGGATCAAGAGAAACAGTATGGAATGTTGGCTGCAAACCCAACCCTCACTGAACTGCATCACAGAATCTATCTGGCCTGGTAACACTGTTACAAGGCACACACCAACTTTCCAATATTATCATCCTTTTTCCAATTCAAAAATTGCATTCTTCATCAGGTTCTACTTTGGATGTGCTCTGCATTTGGCCCATTCGTATACAGGATAGAATTGCAACATGACACTGAAAAAATCTAATTAGTACCAGTGTCTTATTATTTATGAGACTTTTCCTTTCCATTAATGACCTGAAAATCACAGAGTATTCCTCTCCTTCTTCTACCTTCTCCCTGCTTGTGTTTTGCTATTCTCTTGTCTGGACTGAACTGTCTTGAATCAGTATCTCCCTTTTGTCCAGACACTATGACTGCTTCCATGATCCCCCTAAATCTGAGGCCAGACTCTCTGTCATCTTTCAGATTTTCTTGTCTTTCCTTTTAAAGCCTCCAAAGCCATGGTTTTTACCTGCATGTTTTCTATCTTTCTACATCACTGGTTCTTACCAACTTTTATTTTTTAGCTGCTTGTGTCAGGTCCCATAATTCCATAAATGACATACAAAACATTATTTATTGTAACATAACTAAATAGTATTTCTCAGGCAAAACTCAAGAAATAGGGATCCCTGGGTGGCGCAGTGGTTTGGCGCCTGCCTTTGGCCCAGGGCACGATCCTGGAGACCCGGGATCGAATCCCACGTCGGGCTCCCGGTGCATGGGGCCTGCTTCTCCCTCTGCCTATGTCTCTGCCTCTCTCGCTCTCTCTCTGTGTGACTATCATAAATAAATAAAAATTGAAAAAAAAAAAGCTATAAAAAAAAAACTCAAGAAACAAATCCTAGAAAATCAAGATTAAGATAATTTGATAGATAACAAGTAAAAAGTAAAAACGGATGATCACTGAGAGGCTCTCACTCAAGAAGAACACTTTTCTTAAATATTTATTTATTTATCTGAGGGAGAGGGAGAGAGAATGAATATTAAGGAGGAGGGGCAGAGGGAGAAGGAGAAAGAGAATCCCAAGCAGGCTCCCCACTGAGCACAAAGCCCAACACAGGGCTCGATCTCATGATCCTCAGATCACAACCTGAGTGGAAACCAAGAACTGTGCACTTAACCAACTGTGCCACTCAGGTACTCCAGGAGGAACAGTCTTAAAATGGAATATAAAGTACAGGCTTTTATATGTTTTTGATATTTACTTAGCATAGGAAGAAGATGAAATATTTTGAAAAGTAGGAAAATAGATATTCAAAGACAACCTATGTGCCATATGGAAAACAAAAAAGAAACGATTCACTACTATTGTAGGTTGAGTAATACTGTCTAAATAGCAAGTATGCAAATGTAAAATTACCATGGAAAATATGATTTAAAGACAATTACACTGAACAGAAACTACCTGTCCAACCTGTGCAATTCTTCAGAATTAATATAAAGGAAAAGGATTTATTCATGTGAACACTACTTTATATATCCCACAATTATTATTACTTCATATAGAATAGTGAAGCCTAATTAAATATTCTATATGGAAGATTAAATTAAACTTTTAGTTAATATGCATTCATCTAGTTAAATGACTTCATAAGAATCATTATTAAAATTAAAATCAGCATGGGGCGCTGGGGTGGCACTGTAGGTTTAGCATCTGACTCTTGGTTTCAGCTCACGTCATAATTTCAGGATCATGAGTTCAAGTCCCATGAGGAGCCCCACCATGTCTCTGTGGTCAGCAGGGAGTCTGCTGGCAGATTCTCTCCCTCTGCCCCTCCCCCAAATCACATGCATGTGCATGTGCTCTCTCTCTCAAATAAAGCAATAAATCTTTAAAAAAAATAAAATCATCATATTTTTTTATATAGACCAACAAAAGTTCAAGCACAAAAGAAAAATAATTTGGAATTCATAATTAAAAACTTTTATGACTCAGAGAACCTACTAGGAGAGTGGAAAGACAACCTGGAGAATGGAAGAAAATAATAATAATTTATTGCATTTACCTAAAAGGGAATTGTATCTAGAATATATAAAGAATACTTCCAACTCAAAAAGACAATCCAATTTAAAAATGGGCAAATTTGAATACATGTTTCTCAAAAAAAAAAAGGATGTGCAGGGATGTCTGGGTGGCTCAGCGATGGAGTGTCGGCCTTTGGCTTAGGGCATGATCCCAGAGTTCCAGGATGGAGCCCTGCAGGAAGCCTTCTTCTCCCTCTGCCTGTGTCTCTGACACTCTCTCTGTGTCTCTCATGAATAATAAATAAAATCTTTAAAAACAAACAAACAAAAGATATACCAACTGGCAATAAGTATATAAAAAGATGAATGACATCATTAGTCATCAGAGAAATCCAAATGTGAGGAACACAGTCTGGCAGTGGGTCAAATGCTTGAACCCAGGGTTACCATATGACTGGGCAATCTCACTTCTAGATCCACATCCAAGATAAATAAAAACACAAATACACACACACACACACACACACACACACACACACACAACTTTTATGTGAGTGTTAATAGCAGTGTTATTCATAATAACCCAAAGTTAAAAACAACCCAAATGTCCATCAACTGATAAATGGATAAACAGAAAGTGTATATCCATATAATGGAATAAAAGTGTTATAAGCATGCATTGGAATAGTCCGGGGGCATAAAAAGGAATGAAATACTTATGCATGATACAGTGTCATTAAGCTTGAAAATATGATGCTAAGTGAAAAAAGCAAGTCACGAAAGATCATTTAGCATATGATTCTATTTATATAAAATGTCCAAAATAGACAAATCTAGAGAGACAAAAATGATTTCCAATTATGTAGAGGTGAGAGAGTAGGTGGTGGGTGACAGATAAAGAGTACAGGATTTTCTTTTGGAGGTCATAAAACGTTCTAAAATTGTGCTGATGGTTGCACATATTTGTGACTATAGAAAACAACTTCAACTGTACATTTTAAGTGGCTGCATTTTACAGCATGTGAATTCTATCTCAATAAAGTCATTGAAAATTTATTAAAAAAAATTTCAGCAAGTTTTTAAAGTCCATCCAGTATTACAATTTCAATATGTAGCATAATGTAAAATAAAGATCTTACTAATATATTCTAAGAGACATTTTTGTTAACTTCATTAAAATTATTTCACTTGATCTATCTGATAAAAGCAATGATAAAAAATAGCAATAATAACTAAAACTTTTGGACTCTTAAATGGAAAGCATTATTCTAAGAATTATGCACATATTAGCTCTTTTATCCAAATAACCACCTGATAAAGTAGGTTCTATCAATTACCTCTACTTAGGACATGAGCACATCAACATACAAAGATGTCAAGAAACATATTTCAGAACCTTAACTGGTATAGTCAGACGACTATAAAAAAGATGTAATTTGTCTTTTTCATCAGAAGTTTCGTTGCAGTAAGGGTTTTTTTCAGCATTACCAAGTATTTAATGTCATGGTGTATTTCTATATTTTCCAGAATTTACAAATGATCTGGATAAACAGGCTTTATAGAAGTTGTATTAGATGAATATCTATTATTGACTACAACTAGCTATATCAATAATATGATACAGGGTTTTCTAAATAAAGTATGACATCCCTTTTAAAGAGATCAATATAAAAACAAATTAACAAATGACAAATAAAACATGAAAAACAGAACTCACAATCTAAAGAAAAACTGAACAGCAACCCAGAGTTTTATATCAAAATAAATTATCAATCAAATATAAGGTAGAATAAGGACACATTCAGTCCTACAACATTTATCACTCATATATCCCCTTTAGAAAACTATTGGAGGAGATGCCTCTCCAAAATGGATCAGAAAGCCAGCAAAGCATAAGTCATAGGATCTAGAGAGATCTCTAGGACCTGAGAGATCCACAGCAGGATAGCAGCAGAAGGAATCTACAAGGTATGAGTGAAAAGAAATTTAAGAATCGCAAAAATCCAGCAGGTCCACAAAACAACTAAGTCCAAACTGAAATCAGAATGGAGTTATCCAAGATCACAGAACAGTGGCTTATTTAAAACCATATCTAAACTGAGAGAACACCCAAGCACTTGAAATAAATCAAGAAGGGCTACTTTTCATATAGATTTGTTATGAAGAACAAATTATCAATAGCTACACAGAAAACACATACATGCACATAAATGTACAGGCATGCACACTGAGACAGAATGAGAGAATCATGTACCACACACACAACAGTATTTGTCAAAATAAATGAATTTTAGTATATGACATAAGTTGTGAATGACACTTGCATAGCCATAATAGTAAAAAAACAAAACAACTTTTTAGCAAAGTCAATGGAAAGTATGAAAAGGATGTAACTAAAGAAAATGTGTGCAGCTGTTTTATGGAAAATGCTGATGGGGGAGGGTGTTAAAAAGTAAAATCTGTATCTTGCACTGTTGGAAGTCAGTTGATAATACGTATAACTAAAAAATCCAATAAATCACAATATAATTATGTTCTAGAAACATGGATGTGTGTGTGTGTGTGTGTGTATCTATGGGTGTGACTGTATATGGATATGACAATATGCAACTGTGTATATGGTAATATGGACATGTGTATATGAATATAGTAATAGGAATGTGTGTGTACATATAGATATGTATGCGTGTGAACACAGATACGGTAATACAAGTGTGCACGTATATGCGGACATGGTAATATGGATGTGTTTATATAAATATACAGATTAGGTAATATGGATGTGTATACACACATACACGGATATGGTAATATGGTTATGTTTGTGTGTGTGTCCCAATCACAGGTGAAAGGGACTACCTTTGAATTTGGTTGTGGGGAGGAGGACTAGGACTAAAAGGTTTTTTCCATTATATCCTTTTATGAGTATTTGCCTGCTACATATACACACACTCGATGAAAAGTAAAAATTGCAAAAATTATAAAATTAATTTGGAAGAGTTCTCAAAGAAATATGTACCCCCAGAAATAGTTTTTTATCTTTTTTTTTGTTTACATACTTTTTGGTTTGCTTTTCTATTTTTTTGTGTTGCTTTTAAAAATAAGATCTTACAGATAAGCTTCAAGACCTCTCTCTTCTATCAATTTAGATGGATAAAATCCTGAGGATAAGGTGTATCTTTCTTATCTATAATTTTATATATGATCTATCAATGTAGAATACAATGTTTTGATAATTCCTAAGTATTTACATAAATGTTAAATAGTTTCATAAGTGAATCCAAGGTCTCCTGAAAGAATTAATAGATTGTATACATTATTTGAAAGCACATCTGAAATAGCACCGAGGTTAAACTATGATTTCTTGACATTATATTATATAATAAATTCTATGCATTTTACTTACAATAGTCCACAATTTCTCACTTTGTACCTATTAGGTCGTGTTTTATGCAATGAAAATATCTTGCTGACTTCATTTCTTACACAGAGCAGATCAAAAGCCAAGAGGGCTGTGTCAGCAGCAAAAAGTAAGAAGCCATGAGACAGGTGAATGACCCAAGAAAGGCCTAAAACACCTGCTGTCTAGAATCACTTAATGCACAGGCAACAGCCCTTAGACCAAAGCTACCACCATATGTTACTGGAAGTCCACAATGGTAACAGAATCAAAGTTCCATCCACTCAGGGAACACAGGAAACCGTGTTTCGATGTTTAAAATGAAAGACTGAACAGAAAAAAAAATAATAATAAAATAAAATAAAATAAAATAAAGGACTGACATTTTTAAGTTGATATTTCTGGTGTACATCTTCAGCGTGATTTTTTCCAAGGATGTCAGAAAACAAAATATCTACAATTAGGAGTCTCCATTGAAGAGAAAGTTTTCAATTGAAAAAATGGAGTGTATATGCAGAACATTGAAATTGTGAGGTAGAACATTTAGGAAGATCTTGTAAAAGTTGGAAATAGCATCTTTGAACACTCTCCAAGTAATATAAGGCAGGCCAAGCCTGTAAAGTAATTAAATCCGTTAACAGTGGTTCCATGGAAAACAAGAAGCAATCAGCTTTCTGAAACAAATATTTGCTATGAAGCATTACTGCAAACAGAACACAATTCACGTGTGGAAATAAACAGAGTTATCTCGAAATTAGCCTGGAACTTCTTGCTTACATTTTGTCAATGTTGACTTGCATTCTGTTTCCACCCGAAACCGCATCAAGCGATTCTCCCAATAGGCCAGATAGAAATTCTATTAGCTTTTATGGTCCCTGACCCTTATCTGCCCTGGAACTGTGGGAGAATCCGAGACAAGTGAGAAATCCTGACCCCCCGCCCCCGCCCCTAACATACTAGCACTAAATTTAAAACAGATTTTTTTTTCCTATAAATTTAGGTAGATCAAGAATTACCAAATCTCCCTGGTTAGATTCTAGGGTATTTTTTTTAAGCTTCTAATGGTTGAAGTAAATTACTCCCTTGGCTTAAAAAAAGAAAAAAATTATGTTTTATTGGAAAACATCTATCTCCCCGAATGAGCAAGGCCTTGTATTTGGAACAATGAGAAAGGGAGGGACCAAAGCTCTAGACATGGGACAGATCTTCAGTATCCTCCAGTTCCAAACTCTTCTTCCTGGGTTTAAATTCTTTTTTTTTTTTTCCATTTGGAATATTCTTTTACATAAGTACTATACTTCTCCCAGCTTACTGAAAATATGAATAGTTTGAGTAAATAATATAAATCCATTCTAAAGATTAAAAGTCAGCCTACATGTTTGTTTGTTTGTTTGTTTGTTTGTTTGTTTTTACTTTGCCAGCACATCTTCACTGCCCCTTAACATAGGGAACACTGAATTAATCTGAAAATATCTCATTTTGCAACTGAACCTCTTTCGTTGATCTGTCAAATGCCTAAGACCACGAAGGAAAAAAGTACAGAAAGAAAGAAGAGGAGAAAGGGAGGAAGAAATTAAAACAAAGATAAGACAAAAAAAAAATGCATTACCTAGTTGTTGTGAAAAATATGACGCCTTTTTAACACACAGGGGAAAACATGGTTAAATAGAGATTGACTCTATTTGACTAGAGAATCTAGTCCCTTTACATTCAAAGTGGTTATTGACAGACATGCATTGATTGCAATTTTATTACTTGTTTTATCATTGTTTCTGGAGATTGTCTCTGATCCTGTCTGGTCTTTGTCACTTTTTGTCTCTCCAAATTTTTAAAAAGAGGGAAAAAAAAAAGCTCATGTTTATGTATCCTCAACTATAGTTCAAAATTTATCAACTGATGTGAAAAAAGTTTTCAGAAAAATTTCTAAGAATATACACAGTACATAAAAAAGGTTTCAGAGGAATTTCTAAAGTATACCCAGTGCCTAAACTTTATCATCCTATGAGAATATCCTATCTCTGTCTAAGCGCATATGTAGCTCTGAATAAAATGCAACTTCCTTAATACACAATAAAATGTGGATGACACCCTCCTGATATTCCTAGGATTTTGAAGTTGAAACTGTGCACTGGCTTTGAACTATGCACATCAAAATCATCTTAAATTGCTTTTAACAGTGAATATATTGAAGTCAAAGACAGATGTCCTTACTTTGAACTAATATTTCAGAAAGGTATAAGCAGGTAAAAATAAAGTATTATAATGGAAATCAATATTCAGAATTATATATGCTAGTGTAACCCTACACATCTCATAAACATGCATTTGAAAATGTGTATTTGTGACATGCATAACAATTGCTCTTTTCTCCAATGAACAAGGAGAAAAAAAGATATTAGCTATGAAAGGCATAAACTTAAAACATAAAAAGTAAAATTTACTTTTTAACAATATTCAAAAAATAGCCCGTAAATCACGGCTCTAGCTTCAGAACTAAAGTTATCCATCACTCTCCATACTTCACATCTCATGCTTTTCTGCTAATCTAATATCAAATCCATTAGAACGTTGAAATAAATCTAATGTATTAATGCTATTAAAGGAATCATTTAGAAGAAATACGGTGAGTTTTTGCTTGTTTCTCCTAAAATATATAATGCATATGTTGATCTTATTCACTTATAGTTTTATGGATTCAATTAGATCAGATTCTTCAGTTTATTCAGAGATTAAATAAGTTACCTGTAACAACTGAGGAATTGTTCCTACTCGCCAGGAACAAATTGATAGAGTTTTGTTATTCTTTTGGAGTAACTTACAGTTTACTATCCTGTGTTATTTATAAAAGCACTTTAAAGCGGCTACTCTACACCATTAACTGTATGGGCTATAAAAAGTTCCAAAAACAAAATAAATTTTTTTAAATGACCAAAAAAATCCTTTAACATCAAATGAATTTTTAAAAAGGAGTCTGCTACCCGAGGAGAGCCGGTCTCAGGATTTTACTATGTAGATGAGAATCTTGAGTTTCTAAAAAGAGCCTGTTGCTTGCAACGTTCCCCTAACATGCTTGACTACAGTACCTTCCTGCCAGCACGATACTGCTAAACTCTTATCTGCCTCTCAAGTCAAAGGTTTCACAAAGTCGTAATTCCTTACCCATCTCTTAATCCACATAATTCATCAGGTCGTTAATATTCTGTAAACACTTACTAATTCTGATGAATAAGCAAAGGGACCACATGCCTAGATTAGCCCATAAAATGCAATAACTGAACGTTGCACACTTTGATTCTTCACAGTAAATAAGGACGTCAGGTGCCCGATGACACAGAAAACCATCCATTTGAGGCCAGAATCCTTTTCTCCCAAAGAAAAATGAATATTCACTTCTTGGAATGCAGAGAACATGAAGTTAAATAAGAAGCCAGATTTCAGAGCCGTGCATTCCATGGTTACATGTGAGCTACTTACAAAACACCAAAGACATTAGTTAAATTCATACCCTTTCCTAGATTCATGGCCAGAAGATACTTAGATATGTTTTTCTATGAGAGTAAATATAATAATTTTATCCAGTATCTTGTGATAGTAGAGTTTATAGAGGGTTACAGAATTATCCATGATAATCTATTTATCTTATTAAACATGCATTAGGTGAAGCTTATTTTTTGTTTGCCTGATGGGCTTGTTGATTTTTCCCTAAACAGGTGCCAATAAAGACTGCCAAGGAAGAATCAGTTGTGTTTAAACTATCCCATTAAAGTCCATTCATTCGTTAATATGTTATTCATTCATTGTATTCTTTCCTAATAGCTATTATTTATCATGTATTATCGTAGGTACTGGGGTGACAGAGATGAATGAACTCAAGTCTCTGCTACAGCAAAGCTCACAGATGTCAAATCAGGCTGGAAAAATAAAGGCCAAGACCCCAAAGGGTCCTTTCACCATGAAGAAACTTTGGATAGGCGATGGAGAGAAAATAAAAGGTTTTCACTTGAGGGATTTGGAATGGAGGAAATGATACATTTGAAGGGGATAATGACATATTAAAACCATGGGAATGGAAATAAAAATGAACTGGATTTATGAGAATATGTAGGAAGAAAGTATTTAATGAGATTAAGGGTGTGTGTACCTAATGAGAAATAAAAGATTTTTGAATGACTTCTGATTCCTACTGGAGGCATGAGATAGATAATGGTGGCATAAGGGAAGGAAGTAAGGATCCCAGGGGTATCTGATATATGTATTTGTACATTTTAGAAGTTATAACTGGAGGCGATCAGTGCTGGGCATTTGGAATTCACAAACGAATTCTAGACAGGAGAGAGATTCGGGTGTTTAAAAGGCTAAAGCTACACACACACACACACACACACACAGGATGACAAAAAAGATGAACAACAAGTACAAAAACTGTGGCACATCACTAATTAGCGTGAGAAGATGGACATTTTAGAAATTCAGTATGGGATTCATTTTAGGTAGTCGTCAAACTTGATATAAGATGTAACACTAATGATAATTAACATAATTGCTTTTATCAATGATAACGTACAAATGAATTCACAGTAAATCCTGGTCTTGTTATTACAAACATCTGTTTTCAACCATACCTCTCTATAGAGAAACTCCAACTGGGGAAGCTTAATCATTACAAGAGTTTGGAATAATGCAAGGAAATGAATGTTCAAAATGTTTGTAAGTATTCACTATGTTAATAAGCAAAAAAAAATTTTAAGTACATTTGACATTCCAGGCATCATTCCAGGCACTAAAGATACAGCAGTGAGCAAAACGGAAGCTCTCATTCCCTTGGAGCTCATTCTGGTGGAAGGTGCAGATACCCAAGCACTTCCGTAATATAATACGGACCTGTACAATGTATTTTATGACATATAGTACTTATGTACCATGTAGTGCATTAAAAATTCTACTGGAAAAAAAGTAAAATGGGGCAATAAAAAATGAAGGAAGGTAAAATGGAAGCATGTTTTTATTTTTTAAATTTTTTCTAAAGGTTTTATCTATTCATGAGAGACACAGGCAGAGGGAGAAGCAGGCTCCCTCTGGGGAGCCCCATGTGGGACTCTGTCCCAGGTCCCTAGAATCACGACCTGAGCCAAAGGCAGAGGCTCAACCACTGAGCCACCCAGGCGCCCTGAGGCATATGATTTTAAATTTCAGAATAAAGGATGCCTTCCTTAATGACAGGTATCGAAGCAGACAAGCGAATACCAAGATGAAGTGAGCCCTGGGGTAAGAGTATCCTACGCAGGAGATAATATAGGTACAAAAGCAGGAGTACGCTTGGAGCATTCATAAAATATGCAGCTTCTGCTACTATATGGAAACACCTGAGGATGATAAGAAAGACTATGAAACGGCTCTGATAATTATGGCATTTCTGAGCACACTACATGAACGAACCAGATTTTGGAATTTATAAACACAATAGACATATAGACATAACAGTAAGTTTTCTTCCTACAACAATAAAACGACCCAATAACATATATGTATACTTTCTTCGAATGTGAATTTTCTACAATTACCAAGTAAAATGTGTTTCCGTTGAAGAATTCATACTTGGAAGAATTCTTGCACACGGACTAGCACATAAGATGTCCCTGTCCTAATTACAGCGTCTGGTTCTGGTTAAATCCCTGCACGTCTCACCCCAAAATCTGCCCTTCCTACCACATGCCTTGGCAGTGGCTGATGTCGGCAGCAACTCTTTTCCTCAACTACTCAAGAAGCAGTGTGGGGTAGCCTACAGATACCAGGAGGGTGGAACTGGCCTGATGTATGAAGCCATGGTTAGTCCATTTCAGTTGTAACATAAGAATCTGAAACAAGTCCCCCCAGGATGGGCCATGTTGGCATGGGGATTATTTCAAGTTGAAAATAATCAAGACCCAAAAGACTCAGAAAGAAACGCTGATCTTTCCCCTAAATGACCAAAAATAATCTAAACAGAGAACTTGCTCTGGAAGAGAGCTACCGCCAGAATAATATGGACTAGAGGTGGCAAACAGGGAGCCACTTAACAAAATCTGATCAAGGTCCTCTGTGTCCCACTGCTTCTGCGTGCCCCAACAAATATGTTCACCAAATGCTTGCTCTTTTTTTTTTTTTTTGGTCTTCCTGTGAATTGCTTTCCTTCCCTCCCAAGTCTCAAATCCCTACCCCCTTATCCTCAATTCAGGATGATGAAAATACCTCATTTTGACCATCTTTGGAATGTCTCATATTTATGTAAATTCTTCCTGTGTACATGATTGAATTTTATTTCCTCCTGTCTTATGTCAATTTAATTCCTAGACCAGCCAGACAAACCTTAACGTGTCAAGAAAATTTTCATCTCCCAATGTAAGTGAAGTTGGAAAATATACGGGACAGATTTTGTGAGTTCTGTTTCTAGTTGACTCTTTTTTTTTTCTCTTTTGGTTTTCACCTTTCTCATTAGTCCATAGAGAAGGAGAAAGTAGAAGGAGTAGACAAGTAGAACTGACACCACTTTGAAGGAGGCGAGTAAAACTAACAGAATAATTAACCAAGAGTAAGACGATTTTTAGGAAAAATGAGATGGAGGGAAAAGTTACACGCCAAGCCCATTTTTTAAGGCCACACCTGCTCTTCACTCCCGTCTCCAAGCACATTCAGGTCACTTTTCATTAACCCATTCTCATCCACAACTGCTGTAGTAGGCAGTGGCTCATGCTGATTAACCTCACACACTTCTGAGGCACATCACCCACGTCCAAACCATCGCCCTACTCTCTGTCTGTAGACACACACAAGATGCCAGCTCTCCTAGGCTGTGTTTTCATCATCCAGAAAAGGAGACAGTGATCATTCATCCCTACAAAACTTATGCAAGTGCAATGTGCATGTGATACACTTAGGACAGTACTTGACACGGATTTAGTGGTGCATCCGTCAGAACTCTAGAGTGCACACAACCCTCTCCTGTTTCTCTGCATCGTGATTTTCTTCTCTGAGGCCAGGGTTATTCCTTTTAGAGCAGACTTAACCTTAGGACTTGATCTATGGAAGCAATTCCAGATTCTCAGATTCGACACTAGAGAACTCTCACAGGAGACCTTCACTTTGTAAATCCTGAGAAAAGGCTGAGTGACCTAGTCTAAAGGACACGATCACCATACGTGCAAGAAGATGAAGTACTTTAATTGATATACCCAACAGGAAACGTTAAGTTATATTTGAAAGAGAGTCATTTCTTCAGAGAGGGAAAAGGATGCCAGGCAAATAATAGTTAATCTATTAGTAGGATTCGTAGACATACTGGAAGTAGATGCATTAAGTGCATAGATATATATACACTAAGCATTAGATATTTGGATGGGGATGGTGAAACTATTTAAGAAAATCCTTCTCAATATCTTACCTAAAGTTGATTTAAAATCTACAATGGTTGTTATATAGATTTTTTTTATCAATTTAGGTATAATTTGCATATGATAAAATATACCAGTTTTGAATCTATATTTCAATTAATTTGACAAATTTACATTGCTCAGTAATCACTGTCAGAATCAAAATACTGATTGTATAAGCAATATTCTCAAGACCTAAAAATTGTCCCAGGAAATCACCAACCTCCTTTCAGTCCATATAGATAATATTTGTCTTTGGTAGAGTTTCATATAAATGAAACCATACATTCTGTTCTTTTGCATCTGGTTCCTTTCACTCCGCATAACATTTTTGATATCCATCCATGACATTGCATCTCTCAGCAATTAATTCCCATTCACTCCATGACTGAATAGTCTTCCATTGTCTCAGTCTGGCACAAATTGTTTATCCATTTACCTGTGATGGACATTTTGAGTTGTTTCCAGTTTGAGGTTGTTATGAACAAAGCTACTGTAAACACTGATAACCAAGTTTTGAGAAATTACCCGTGTTAATGGAGGTCCTCTGAGAGGTAAGCAACAAAACGAGATGCAAAACATACAATAGATTAATTGGGGAAAATGCACACAAAGGAAAATATATAGGAAGGAAGAAAATATACAGGAAGATATAGAAAGGAGCAGGACCACAATATAGGTCAAACCTCTGTGCAAGAGAGAAAGAAGGAATCAAAGAAGGTCTTGTCTGTCATGGGGTCTAAGATCGTTTTGACAAAGTAGACAGGAAATCTCTGAGCCAATTCACCCGTGAGAGGTTTTCTCTTCCACAGTCCTCAGGAATGAGCCTGCCGTAATCTCTCTGTCACACTGGGACAGTGGCCAAGAGCAACTCACAGGAAACATGGTGTCCTCGTAAACATAGAGCTGGACTTCTGAGCACAGCAGCTGGGGTCATTGGTCAATCATATTCTCACTGTAGGAAATTTGAGAGGCAATTTTCATGGCTACCAAAATATCTAGAAGGGGCACTGTTGAATCATATAATAAATATATGTTTCTTTTCATAAGAAATTGCCAAATTTTTATACAAAGTACCCACACTATCCTAGATACTCAACAGCAGTCTGAAATTCCTAGTTCCTCGCATCTTCACAATTCTTTACCTTTTCAGTATTTTTAATTTTAACCATTCTGATGGGCTCATGATGGTGTCCCACTGTAGTTGTAACTCACATTAAATAAACTATACACATTTAAAATATACAATTGTATGAGTTTTGACAGATGTATATACTTGGGAAAACATCACCATAATTAAAAGAACATTCCCATCATCCCCCAAGCTTCCTTGTGTCCTTTGTAATCCGTCTTTGCTGTCATCCCCACCCTCAGGCAGCCATAGATCTACCACTGTCACTAGAAGTTAGTTTGCATTTTTTAGACTTTCGTATGAAAGGCATCATACAGTATGTACACTTATTTTGTCTAGCTTCTCTCACTCAGAATAATTACTTCCTTGGAGGGTGTTTGATTATGGATGCTATGCCTTTCTGATGAATTGCCTGCTACATCATTATGGAACGTACTTTGCCAAACTGGAATAGATTCTTAGTTGTGAAATCTCCTCCCTCTGATATTAACAGAGGCGCCCTAACTCTCTCATGAGGACTATTTGCATGGTACATCTCTTTTCCATCCTATAACGATTCATCTAACTGCATTTGAAATATAAACAGGTTGCTTTTGGCGAGTATGCAGTTGTTTCCCCCTTTTAATCTAGCCTATATTGTAACAGGACAGTTTATTTTATCTAAATTTTATGTTACTATTGGTATGGTTGGATTTAAGTTGGCCATGTTGATACTTGTTTTAATTTATACTTTCTGAACTGTGTTCCTTTTTTTTCCCCTACTTTCTTTAGATTTAGTAATTTTTATGCTTCCCTTCTCTTTGTACTAGTGTTTTGCTAACTATAAACTTTTTTAGTGGTTCCTCTAGGATTCATAATATTCCACATTAACCTATGATTGTTCACCTTTCAATATTATTCCTCTTTATTAATAGCACGATGCTACAACTGTATCCATATATTTTCCACTCTCAGTTTCTGTGTTATTGTTGGCATATTTTTACTTTCACGTATGCTAAGAACCATGTAGGAACCATTACTACTCTTTGCTCTTTGTAAATAGTAAGTTATTTTTAAAAGAAATTTAAAAATTAGATAAATGTCACATATTCACCATATCTAGAGCCTCTTGTTCATTGGTTTAGCATGAAGTTTCCATAAGGTAGAACTTTCCTTTTGCCTGAAGAACTTCCCTAACATTTCTTATAGTGCTAGTTCATTGATGACATAGTATCACAACTTTTCTGTCTGGAATGTATTTATTTCACCTACTTTGTAAAGGATATTTTAAAGGGATTCAGGCATTCAGGGATGAGTGTATGTGTGTCTGTGTACGTCCTCACAGCAGGTGCCATTTCACCACAGTGGGTTTATATAATTTATGACAAAGGCCTACAACAATTCTTATGTTTATTCTTTTATACTAATGTGTGTTTCTTCCGTGGCTGCATTTAAGAATTTTTCTTTAATTTTTTTCTGTTCTCAGATGTTAGATTATGATGCTTGTGTGTTGTGTGTCATATATGTATATATACTCTAGTATACTCTAGATGGGTTTCCTTGAGCTTGTTAAATCTGTCTGTGGCTTATTGGTTAAATTAAGTTTGGAGAGTTTGGTAATCATGTCTTCAAATGATTTTCTGACTTCCCAGTCTGTGACTCCACTTGCGCATATGTTATAATACTTGATATTTCCCACAGTTCTCTGAAATTCTTTCTTTTTTCTTTCCTTTTTGTTCTCTTTTCTTGACATTCTTCATTTTAAACAGTTTCTATCTTAACATCTTCAAGATCACTGATTTGTATTTATTCTGTAATGTATCTGCTCTTGATATTACCCACTGATATGTTCCTTTATATAGTGTAGCTTTCAACTCTTGAAATTCCATCAGTCCTTTTTCAGATCCTCTTTCACTCGTTTTTATGCTTATTTTTTTCCTTTACATCCTTGAGTATATGGAGCATAAAAATACACATTTTTAATTATTTATCTACTAGATGGACGAGGTCCATCTGCTCTTTTATTTTTGGTTCTGTTTTTAAGGACTGATTTTTTTTTTTCCTTCCAGGTTGTATGTTTCTTTTTCCTCCTACTTCATGTTTCCATTAATTGTTTAAGAAATCCCAGACAATGTTATATGTTTTTGCAAGGGAGGTTTGGCTGTATTTTTCAAGAGTACTGTACTTTGTTCTGGCAGGCCTCTGAGTTCCTCGAAGCTAAGTCTAATCCAATCAAATCTTGTTCTACACTATTTTGAGGGAGGGTAGAGCAGTCTTTACTAAAAAATAGCTTCATTTAGCCCCACTCTTATGGTAGATCCCCAATGAGGACTCTCCTCAATGTCTCTTGTATTAAAGAAGTCTCTCCAACAGGCTTATTAGGATTTAAATCATGCCTGGCCCTGCGTGAGCTCTGGGAACTGTTTTATAATTTTTCTTTCCCCCAAATTAATTTGCCTAGACACTTCGGATTTCACTCTATGATTTTAAGATTCATAATTAGCCAACCACTCCCTATGAAGATTTCCGGAATTTTTTCTAAAAGGCTTCCTTTCTTAGGTGCTCTAGTCTGCAAATGAAATCACTTCAGACTGTGTGAAGTTTGGTCTCATGTTCTTCAACTCAGTAAAATTTCTGTTCTCTATTCTGCTCTCTAGGCAGGTAGAAAGTGTGTATGAGGGCTCTACTCATCTCTCTCTCTCTCATTCTCTCTCTCTCTCTCTCTCTTTTTTCTTTCTTTTCTCTCTGGGATCACAGCCCAGCTATGTCTGTGGTCTGATATCTGAGCATAGATTTTCCCTGCAGTTGTCTAGCTGTTTATGTTGAGAGATTAATTCTAGGCTCACTCCTACCATAAACACAAGGCAAAGGCTTTATTATACAGTTTTAAATTAAATAAAAATTCTCCTGAGCACCACTTTTTAAATTTTATTTGACGCTCTACATGACTAAACATACCGACTAAAAAGTCTTAGATTCTCACAGTAAATGGTGAAGTCTAGTTAAATAATTGAATTCAAAAGCTATTATACAAGTCTCACTTAATTTGGTCTAGTAAAAGTATGTAGAAACAATATAAGGACGTTTCAAGAAAGAAATTTTAAAGTCAGCACAAAGACAAATCATTCTCTGTGACAAGCTTTCCATGTTTTAAAAAATCTACAGTCTACCTAAAAGAACATGGGATGTGTAATCATATTTTATAGGAAACATTACATCTAGAATAAAAGAAGTACCAAAAGAGTTCCCCTTAATTTTCTTCCCATCAGTTCAAAGTACCTAACATTTTATTACTTACATTTAACACCATTTTAGTGTAAAATAATGTCTTTACTTTTAGAGGCCTAAAGATTTAATCAAAACAAATAGTTGGTCAGGATAATACATGTTCAACAAGGAGATTTATTGAAACTGAAATGTTACATACAACAATCCACAATCACAGAAAATCCAATTAGATGGTCTTTACATGTACTTTCATCCAGAGCTGGGATTCCCAACCAGGAAGTAGGGTGTTAAAGAAAAAATTATTCAAGGGTAGTTGTTAAATCATGATCAGAGAGACTTCATCCAAGGTGGGGGGAAGCCTTTCCTGATAGGTATAGAGACCAGTGTGATGGAATCATGCAATGGAGGAGGAGAGAGATCAGACTCAACTCTCAAAAATATACATGGACAAGAGAGGATTTTCAGCCAAGGAGTAGCGTGAAAGTTGTTAAATGGAAAACTATTAGAAGGAAATATCAGAGTAAGGGAGGATTCTGGCTAAATGTACCTGACAGGATTCTTGCTGAAGGCAGCCAGAGTAACCAGACATCCTCTGGGGGATGTTAGAGGATGAGGAAACTGATTGCATATCAAGGGGCATCACCTATGAAGAATGGCTAAACGGACTAGCAAGTTCCTTGCTAAAATTGGACAAAGCAAAGATGAACACAGAAATCCAAATGCTAGGTCTAATTCAAAAAGGGCTCAGGAGTGTTGAATAGTGTTTGGTCAATGAGAGTATATTTATTAGATGATAATCTCTCTCCCTCTCCCTCCCACCTTCCTTTGCTCCTGTGGGCAGAGGACTTGTAACAATATCTAGAGGCATTTTAAATTGTCACAAGGAGTACTACTAGACATCTAGTGGCCAATGTGTGAATGAATATGTAAAGAATTTGCAATGGGGTGCCCAGGTGGCTCAGTCAGTTAAGCATCTGCCTTTTGCTCAGGTCATGATCCCAGGATCCCGGGACAGAGCCCTGCATGGGGCTCCCTGGTCCATGGGGAGATGGCTTCTCCCTCTGTCCCTCACTCCTCAAGTGCAAGCTAGCTCACTCTCAAAAATGAATAAAATCTTTAAAAAAAAGAATTTGCAAATTGAATTATTCTTTGTTCTCATATATTAGAGCTACATTTGTCATTACAAATCATTCAATTTAAAAAACAAAATTAAGTTCAATGATGATATGCTCCTCAGGTCTCTGAGGTTCTTATCCTCTTAAATCTCCCAGTACTTATATCAGGTCCTAATACCCAGGAAAAAAATTCATTAAGAAAATTTATTTTAATTTTAACTTATGTTAAGGGTAGAGAACATACTTTCCAAAAATGTAATAATGTCTCAAAGTGGAAGAAAGTCATGTGTCAAGCATAAATCATTCTGATTATGGGTGTTATGGGATCTCAGATCTCAGCACTATGAAATTTTCCCAACCAATACTGAGATTCAGGAGAAGCAAATGTGGTATTACGGATCCCTTAGTCATGGGAAATTTTTCTATAAAGTGGAGGTTGAACATGATTGTAAAGAAGCAGAAATGCTGCAAAATTCTGCAGTGTCTGAAAGTTTTTAAAAATATTCCTATTACTAAATCCTTTCACCTTTCCATATTTTCCAGTCCATACCACTGGATGTTTTTCTACGATCACATATTTCTGACTAAGTAATAAGAATGGATGCAAAAAAACACTTTTATCAACTAATATTCTTGTTTTTTCATTAGTACTTACTTCTTTGATACACACACAAATTGCTCATGTTTTTGCCTTTTACAATAGAATACAAATCTATTTTAAGAGAATATCCCATTCTAATTTAACAAAATTTGAAACCAGTATCTGTATCCTCTCTTGGTATTTCCCAGTTGTGTTTTAATTCTAAAATGAGACACTCTAAATTTGGCATTTTCTTAACTGACTAATTACTTCAAAAGAAAATGTTAAGGGTAATTTTATTTGACTTCAAGTTTCCAGGGAAAAATCAATCATTTTCCATTTAATATTTATTTACTTAGTAATTATTAATCAGAAACTTAATGTTGTCTGGACTCACAGTCAACTGGGTTTGAGTTAATTGAATATTTTTAATTAAAGTAACTGAACTCCATCTTTCCAACTTCAGATACAGCCCCAAAGGCAGGACTTGCTTAACCGGTTAACCAAAATTAGCATTTGAAGTGATGCACATAACTCTAGGTTTGCAAGGAAAATTAGTTCAGAGGTTAATAATGGTCATTTACAACACAATGGCTTGAGTTTAATACTGCCTTTTTAAGGCTATTATTCAAATTAATAGACTCCAGTACCCAAGCATAGAAAAATTAGTGACATAATTATAAGTAAAAACATTTCACACTCTGAATTCTAATATTTGCAAGGAACAAAAATTGAGAGATAACTACTTCGGTCTCTTGAATCTTAAAGTGCATTTTATAGCTTAAGAAGATGGCCAGATGGATTCTGTATACAAATCAAAGAGTTTTTTATATGCTCTGAAAGTTTCTAATTTCAAATTTCTCTTGACTTACAATCTAAGCTTGCAAAAGCTGAAATGTAATTAAGAAATAAAATACAGCAGACCATGTGGTCATTGCTGATGAATGGTGTGTCTCTGCTACATGAAGTAAGCAGCAAAGCCCAGGACATGGGTTCCACCATGGTCGTTAATCAACATATTCACCCTGTCTGGAGTGCCTGACTGTAATAATAAATGGCACATAACACATTCCAAGTTTCATACTGAAGATTAATTTTATTGAAATCTACCACTAGACCAAAAATAGACAGGCCATCTAAAAATAATTCCAAATTATAACAGGATTGCTAGTGACCTTTCTTGGTCAATAGCTGGGGCAACCTTCTCCATTTCCAAGAGACAGCTGTTTGAGGGATAGTTGTTGAGTGATAACGTAAGGTGAGATGAAAAATATATCCTTTATCATCTACCCAGAGAGCCCTATAGTTTCTACCACTTACTAATTAAAATTGTGGTTACTAGAGATACTCTGGAATCCTGGAGGTGAGGGAGGGAGATACCAATATCAGGATAGGACAAATAAAGTTTCTGACAGTCTTCACGTCGAATAATTAAATTCATTTCAAAATTAGTTTTCAGAACACAGTACTATCATTATATGACACAGATCAGTAGTTTTGAGGAGAAAAAGAAATTAAAAACAGACCCGGTAAATCTGGGGATATGTTAGATCTCACAGAACAAGCCAGGCTGGATATGGAGCATGGGAGCCCAAGCTAGGTTAAGTGGTCTAGGTTGGGGTGAATGACAGGGAGAAAAATCTCCTAAGAAAGAAAAATGAGGGGTGCCTGGGTGGCTCAGTGGTTGAGCATGTGCCTTGGGCTCAGGGCGGGATCCCAAGGTCTCAGCACATGATCCTGGAGTCCCCCACGTTATCCCAGAGACCTGGGATCAAGTCGCACATGGGGCTCCCTGCAGAGAGCCTGCTTCCTCTCTGCCTGTGTCTCTGCCTCTCTTTCTGTGTTTCTCATAAATAAATAAATAAAATTAAAAAAAAGAGATGATTTCTCAAGATTTTTAAAGAGGTTATTCTAAAAGAAAACAGCAGTATTATTTCCTCATATGAAATCTATTTTTAATGTGGGGGAGTATGATCAAGTACTTAGAGGATAACTGTGAAACCAGATGAAACTCATAAAAAAAAAAATCAGTCTTTTAGGATGTCTGCAAGTTTGCAAATTACTCTCTCCAGCCTCATCACCTACAATAATCCTCAAGCTTGCACTGTTATGCACCACGGCCATGCAAACAAAATGGACATTTCCAAACATACAAGATGTTTATCAAGCTTCTGTGAGCTTGTGAGTAACAGGGAGCAGGAAGCAGGGCATTCTCATCTGGAAACATCAGGACCACATTCCTCTCCAGGTCAGGTCTGCTCCTTTTGTGAGGCTTTCACAGACTCCCCAGGAGGCAGTTGCCCTGCTGTCTTCAGTAGTCCAACATTTGCATTTTATTTAGTTCAATATTTAGGTCTTCCTTATTTGTTTCCCAGTTCATTGAGTTCCAAATGCACACTGTATTCAGCAGGTGCTGACTGTGTGTTTGCTGAAGGGAACTGAAGGGTCCCTGGAGGCATGCTGAGAGAGGGAGCTAACACGGGCTGAGCACACCTTCTATCTGCCTCATAGGAACCCTTTCTTCAATGGACGGGCATCCCTCACCTCTACCTGGTATAGAGCCCTGTGTACATCAACTTCACTTGCTCGGCTTTCGTCTCTATATGTGAGCAGACAGGTGACTTCAGAAGTTTAACAAGCAGGCACCAGTGTGTACTCTAAGCAGGGAGGATTACTCACTATCGCCACTGAGAGGAACCCAGCACTAATGGGCTCGCTATCATCATTGGCTACCATTAATTGCTATTAAGAGCGTATGTTTTTGTCGGGGGCAAGAAGGGCTAACGTTGACTGGGGGATGCACTTAGTTCAGTACATCAGTGGTTGCTTGGTTTGTAGGCAAATGGAAGATTGCAGAGGCTTTGCAGTTAAAAGCTGAAATGTTGAGGTACCCTGGTGGCTCGGTGGTTGAGAGTCTGCCATTGGCTCAGGTCATGACCCTGGGGTCCTGGGAGCGAGTCCCCCTGCAGGGAGCCTGCTTTTCCTTCTGCCTATGTCTCTACCTCTTTCTGTGTCTCTCATGAATAAATAAATAAAATCCTTTTTTAAAAAAAACACTGATATTTAGTCATTTGTTGTGGTTTTTAACAACATAAAGAATTTTGCTATTTTTTCTACCTTTTTACCATGTGCACTTGCACATAAATACTAGACATCAATAGTGCTAAAACATAAAAGAGTTAGCTTGAAAACATTCACACTACAGACACTAAGACGAGAATGGAAATACACAGAATTTAAATTGAAAACAGAAATACATGGGGATAAAAGGTACAGCATAGGGAATAGAGTCATTGGTACCATATGGGGACACGTGGTCACTGCACCTGTGAGCACAGCATACTGAACAGAGTTGCCTGGATCACTACACTGTACACCTGACACTACCGGTCAACCATGCTGCAGTAAATAAGGAAAACAGAGGAAATGGAAATATATAGACTGAGACTTCTTACTCTTGGTTTTCATAAAGTCGAATAAATATTACACCTTATTAACTTGGATGGTGATTAGGATATGAAGCTAATGCATGGGTTTCATTTTAAAATTTCTGTTTTTAAAACATTTCATCACAATGTATTTATGGTCAGAAAAACGTTCAGAGATCAAGGATACATTTCAATGAATTTTGACATCTATTCGCCCACGGGGCCATAAGACACACGGTCTCTGTTTCCAGCCAATCACAGCAGTTTAGCAGCAACACTATTTGATTCCTATCCATACAGATGAATTTTATCTCCATGTGGATTTCCTTCATGGAAATTCATCAGTGAATTCTTCCGTTTTCCTCCTGTTGCTGACTTCTAGTTTCACACCACAGAATCACAAATCTACTTGGGATTTCAGTACACATGTGTTCCGTGCCGTTGGATGGAAAGTACCTGTATGTCTATTAAGTCACTGTGGTCTCTAGAGTTATCAGGTGTGCTGCTGCCTCATTGCCTTTATGTCTGGGTGATCTACCCAGTGTTGAGAGTGGGGTCCTGACGTGCCCTACCATTATGGCACTGCTGTCTGCTTCTCCCTCCGATTCTATCAATATTTATTTTAAATATTCATGTCCTAAATGTTGAGTGCATATATATTTACAAGGGTTATAACATCTTGGTCAACTGATCCTTTTATCACTGCATAGTGACATCCTTTTCCTCTGGTGACTCTTTTGGCTGGAAGGCTATTTTATCTGATATAGGCACAGCGACTCCCCCTCCCTGTCACTTAGAATTTTCATGGAATGTCTTTTTCCATCTCTTGAATTTCTGCCTATGTATGTCCTTAAAGCTTAAGTGGGTCTTTTAGACAGCACATTGTTGGACTGTGTGTGTGTGTGTGTGTGTGTGTGTGTTTTAACATTCAGGCATCCTCCATCTTTTGACTAGAGATATCAGTCCATTTATGTTTAAAGTAACTATTGATATGTCAATAGTTTTTACCACTGCCATTTTGTTGTTTGAGTGATATATATTGTATGAATGTATACATATACCATATATGCATTTAGTTCTTTTATTCCTTCCTTCCTTCCTCTCTTGGTCTCTTCCTTTGTGATTTATATTTTGTAGTAGCATGATTTAATTTGTTTCTCTTTTGGGTACCCAGATTAAGTTTCCTTGTGGTTACCATGAGGCTTACCTTAAACATTTTATAACAGTCTATTTTAAGCTAATGACAATTTACCTTTGCTCACATACAAAAAAACCTCCACTTTTAGTTCTCCCCCACTACCCCATTTTTTTTGTTACTGATGTCATACTTTTCATGTTTTTTTATACTGTGAATCCATTAAAAATTATTGTAGCTATAGTTATTCTTTTTTTAAAAAATTATTTATTTATTCATAAGAGACACAGAGAGAGAGGCAGAGACACAGGCAGAGGGAGAAGCAGGTTCTCTGCAGGGAGCCTGATGTAGGACCCGAACCTGGGACTGGGATTACACCCTGAGCGAAAGGTGCTCAACCGCTGAACCACCCAGGCGTCCCAGCTATAGTTATTCTTAATATTATCATTTCACAAGTTTTATAGTAGATATAAATGTGATTTGCATATACCATTATAGCATTAGGGTATTCTGAGTTCGGTATGTATTTACCTTTACCATTGAATTTAATACTTTTACACATTTTCATGTTGGTACTCAGTGTCCTTTCACTTCAGCCTGAAGTACTCCCTTTAGTATTTCTCCTAAGGCAGACCAGTAGGGATGAGGTCCTTAGCCTTTTTTTACTCTAGGAATGTCTTTATATCTCATTTCTGAAGGACAGTCTACTAGATCTAGGATTTTCTTTCAGTATTTAAAATGCCCCATTTTTCTAGTCTTTAAGGTTTCTGTAAAGAAATTTACTCTTTGCCTTGGGGATATATCCCTGTATGTGATGAGTTGTTTTTCTCTTAATGCTCTCAAAACTCTGTCTCATTATCTCTCAACGTTTTTATCTCAGTGTGTCTTGGACTAAGCTTCTTTGGACTGATTTGGGGTCTTTTGAACTTCTTATATCTGAATATCCATCTTTCCCCAAGACTTGGAAAGTTTTCAGCAATTATTTCTTGAAATAAGTTCTCTGCCTCTTTCTTCCTTTTTGTGATGGGACTTCCATGATGCAAATGTTCATTTTCTTGGTGTCTTATAATTCACATAGGCTTTCTTCACTCTTACATTCTTTTCTTCTTTTTGTTCCTCTCACAGGTTAATTTAAAATAGTCTGCATTAGATTTTGCAGGTTTGTCTTTCTGCATGATCAAGTTTTTTGCTGACATTCCCTACTGGATTTTTCAATTCTTTTACTGTATTCTTCAGCTCTAAGGATTTGTTTGGTTCTTTCTTTATGATTTCTATTTCTTTATAAAAATTCTTACGTTGTTCATCTATTGTTTTCCTGATCTCTTTGTTGTCTGTGATCTCTCACCTTTCATTAACTTTTTTTTTTTATGATGATTATTTCATGTTCTTTCACAGGTAAATTGTAGATCTCTATTTCTTTGAAGTCAGTTACTGGAGCATTATTAGTTTCCTTTGGTGGTATGATGTTGGCTGTAATTCCACAATCCCTGGAGTCTTATACTCGTGTCTGTGAACTTAAAGGAACAAATACTTTTTCTAGGCTTTTTTGGAGTAGGCATGGTCTGTAAAGGTTGAGATAGATCATTTGGTCCCTGGGTGGATGGGAATGCCTCCAGGACTTCATTGCAAGCCATTCTTGTTATGCAGATCTATTCCGTTTTTATCAGACATTCAACATATTACTAAAATAAATAACTAATTATTTTAGTTTCACCCATGTATGTTTTCCCCTAAATATCTATGTCTGTTATAATGTTACTTCTGATTAGCAAAGCAATGCTTTAATGAATATGAAGATAAAAGAAAAATTTAAGATTATTCTTGGCTTTGAGAAGCAAAGAAGCACTTTATTAATTTTCTTGAACTGTGATTCCCTACTGTGACATTAACTCATTTTAGAACTGATGGCATTATAGTACTTATAACTTGAAAGGCCCATGAACAGGATCTAATTTAAACTTTTCAATATCACATAGCTTTAAATTTCTTTACACTGATACTTTACTTTTAAAATAATATGTCTACCAAAATAGTATAAAAATAATAATAAATTGCAAGGTTTAAAAATTTATATTCATCCAATACCTGCAGCTGTTCATCAGTATTATGTTAACATATATAAATGTGTAATTATATATTTGCCTTAATAAAATAGTCAAAATCTATATATCTGTTACAGTTTGAACCAATTATTGGGAAACAGACCTGCAGTTATCAGTGTGGCTTTTTGAAAAACTAACATTAAATTCCATTTCTGAATTCAATTGGAGAACTCCAACTTTACATGAACTAATCTAACCTAAATTCCTTACACTGAAAGTGAGAGAACTGAATCTCAGGAAATGAAAATAATTTTGAGCTCCTAAAGATATTTAAAAGTAAATTAATTAAAATTATTTGATCAATTACTAAAGCAAGAAAGAAGTGCTCTGAATGTTTGTATTTGATTCAGACTTCTCAGTGGAACATTTTCATATAATAAATACATACTTATCTTTGTTATCACTGTGGATGATAGCAAAAATCAGAACAGTGTTGGGAAGAAATGTGAGGTACAATTGAAAAAGATATAAATGGAAGGTTAAGAGAAATAATTGTGAAATGAATACAAATAAAAGTTTCAAAAGCTATTCTGTAAATGGGCTTAGAGAACTAGAGTAGAGGTCGGGAATAATTGCAAGGCCAAAATTCTATTTAACATTGATTAGGAAGAAGTAAAACTCACTATTTGTGGACAGCACAATAATGTGTCATATATGGAAAACCCTAAAGACTCTACCAAAAAACTACTAGAATCGATAAATGAATTCAGTAAAGTTGCTGGATTCAAAATCAATGTACAGACATCTGTTGCATTTCTATACACTAATAATGAACCAACAAAAAGTGACGTTAAGAAAGCAGTCCCATTTACAGCTGCACCAAAAGCAATAAAACATCCAGGAATAAACTTAAACAAAGAGGGAAAAGATGTATACACTGAAAACCATAAAATACTGATGAAAGAAAATGAAGACAACAGAAGGAAATGGAAAGAAATCCCGTGCTCATGGATTGGAAGAACAAATATTGGTAAAACGTCTATACTACCCAAAGCAATCGACACATCTAATGCAATCCCTATCAAAATACCAACATCATTTTTCACAGAGCTAGAACAAGCAATGCTAACATTTGTATGAAGCCATAAAAGACCCCAAATAGTCAAACCAAACTTGAAAAAGAAAAACAAAACTGGAGGTATCTCAATCCCAGCTTTCAAGTTATATGGCAAGTAATTAAATTACTTGTAGTAATTAAAACAGTATGGCACTGGCCACAAAAATAGAGACAGAGATATATGGAACAGAAAGAAACCCACAATTTTTTGGTCAATTAACCTTTGACAAAGGAAGAATGAATATCCAATGGGAAAAAGTCTCTTCAACAAATGATGTTGGGAAAATTATACAACTTGCAAAAGAATGAAACTGGACCACTTTCTTTCACCACACACAAAACTGAACTCAAAATGGCTTAAAGAACTAAATGTGAGATCTGAAACCATAAACATCTTTGAAGAGAGCACAGGTAGTAATCTCCCTGACATTGGCCACAGCAATATTTTTCTATATATGTGAGGCAAGGGAAATAAAAGCAAATAAACTATTGAGACTACACCAAAAGAAAAAGTTTCTGCACAGTGAAGGTAGTAATCAACAAAACTAAAAGGCAACCCACAGAATGGGAGGAGATACCTGCAAATGACATGTCTGATAAAGAGTTGGTTTCCAAAATATAGAAAGAACTGATGAAACTCCATACTCCAAAAATAGTAATCCAATTAAAAAATGGGTAGAAGACCTGAACAGACATTTCTCCACAGAAGACATCCAGATGGCCAACAGACACATGAAAAGATGTTCAACATCACTCATCATCAGGGAAATGCAAATCAAAACTACAATGAGCTATCACCTCACACCTGTCAGAATATCTAAAATCAAAAACACAAGAAACAACAAGTGTTGACAAGGGTGTAGAGAAAAAGGAAACCTCTTGCACTGTTGGTGGGAATGCAAACTGGTGCAGCCATTGTAGAAAACAGTATGGAGGTGCCTAAAAAAATCAAAGCACAACTACCCTATGATCTAGTAATCATAGTACTAGGCATTTACCTCCAAAATACAAAAATTCCAATTCAAACAGATATGTGCACCCCCATGTTTATTCCAGCATTATTTGCAATAGCCAAACTATAGAAACATCCCAATTGTCCATCAACATGAATGGATAAAGAAGATGTGATATATATATCTCAAATATTCTTCAGTAATAAAAAAGAATGAAATCTTGCCGTTTGTAATGACCTGGATAGAGCTAGAGGGCACCATGCTAAGCAAAATAAAGCAGTCAGAGAAAGAGAAATACCATAAGGATTTCACTCATATGTGGAATTTCAGACACAAAACAAATGAGCAAAGGAAAGAGAAATAGGGAGAGATAAACTAAGAAACAGACTCTTGTCTATAGAGATGGTTAGTAAAGAGGAGGTTGGGGGGATGGGGTAAATAGGTGATGGGGACTAAAGGTACATTTATCATGATGAGAAGGAATAGCCTATGATAGGATGCTAGGAGATACAGCTCCTTCCACCTTTGAAGTTAGACAGTGGCACAACTTCATAAGTGTGTGCCTTCAGCTCTCCTTCTAGTTCTGCTGTAAGTATTTTATGGACAAGTCTGTAAACCTGCTCTATGGTTGTTGTCACTCCCGGTCCCCATTCTTTTTTTTTTTTTTTTTTTTTTCAAAAGACCAGTTCTTTTTTTTTAATTTTTATTTATTTATGATAGTCACACAGAGAGAGAGAGAGAGGCAGAGACACAGGCAGAGGGAGAAGCAGGCTCCATGCACTGGGAGCCCGACGTGGGATTCGATCCCTGGTCTCCAGGATCGCGCCCTGGGCCAAAGGCAGGAGCCAAACCGCTGCGCCACCCAGGGATCCCCTGGTCCCCATTCTTCACTTTTGGAACCCAACAATGAAACACTGCTATACATCTTTAATCATGAAATATTTGATACAGATGAAATAATATATGCTAGACATAGAACGTAGAGATAAGACTATTAAAATTAACTGTGTTTAACTGTTTGAAGGAATACCATGGGCATTCGAGGAACCAGTTTAGCCTGTGTATCTGTGTATAGTCCCACGTCACTACCAACTTGTAGTAAATCCCTCACTAACAGGCTTGCTGGTCTCCCTTCCAAATTACCCTCAATGCCTCTTCCAGGCTCTGAAGCCTATATTTCTTTGACATTCATGGCTTCATCCCCACAATTTCAGCTTATGTATGGTTTTATTCTACATTTGCTGTGGTGAGTTTTTTGTTTATTTTTAACAATATATCACTGACAGTTTTTAAGATGACCAATTTCTAGTTCCTGGGAAAGATAAAGTTCATACCCCTCAAATCAAAGTGGTTTACAACCAAACAAACAAAAAACCAAGGCGGATGCTTATAGAATTTTTTGACCAAGAAAACAGTTTTAATAAGGATGAGGACAAGGACAAGGAATACCTATTTGGGTAGGTACATAATGCAATGGCTAAGAGTTAGGTCGAGGAATCACACAATTCTGGACTGAAATCTCTCTTACCACTTACTAACTCTCTAATGTTGAACAAATTATCTATTCTCTGGGTCTCAGTTTCTTCTTCTGAGATTACAATAAGAATAGTGATTATACTAGCAAAATATTTTTGATACACTCCAGAATTATAAATATATTTGCAAAACTACATCAAATTAAAGAAGAATCCCTATGTTAGTTACTTTTTAAAAATTGTTCTGAAGACACTTTCTTTAAGATAAGTAACCACACATTCAGGTTATTTCAGTAGAATGCAAAATACAAAAGATAACATAAGGTCAAACTATTTAGAATAAGAATAATTAAAGAGTAATCCCAGTGCATTATAAATGGGAAATTCTAAGGATTTAGAAAGTATTTTTTATAGAATTCACTATACATCACCTTTGGCATTATGAGGAACTATAAATCATATTTAATAAAATTTGCAAATAAAATCATATTTTAAATATATTTAACGGGTGTCTGTATAATGGGAATTTACTATACTTACTTAATGATACTTAATGATATTAATGGCTTGTTATTTATGATGTCTATCAAAATATAAACTTAAATGGTATTAATTAATATAATTAATGATATTTCTATAATGTTCTGGCATTTTTAATAAAGAAAGGCCGGAATGAATTATAATAAATTTATATATATTTATATAAATTTACAGCAACACGAGCAATCAGGAAACTTCTAGAAACAAGTGATTTTAATTTTTATCATGTACTTAGCTTGAAGGAAAGATACAGTTAAATCTCTTTACTGACTGAATCCCACTACATTCAGAAGAGGCTAGAGACCACTTTGTTATATACAGGAAAGTGCCCTTAACTTTATGCAACATTATGAGAAAAATAATACCAGAAACCAAGGGGGAAAAAAAAGAGTACAAATTATATCATTTTGACATTTATCATTATCACATTGAATCCCACATAGAAAGCTATGACAGCAAATATATTGACATTTTTCTCAAAACTAAAACCTATGTATTTACTCTTCCTAAGGGAATATTGAAACAAAATATGATCTAAGGGAGGAAATACTTGAGAACTCCAAAATCTAAAAGACCAAAGGGATATGACCCCTAAATTAAATTAAATTTTAAGGATAAAAGGTTTCAAACATTTCTTTTAAAAGCAGGAAATGCATACATACACATAGGAATTTATTCTACAGATGTACCTTCACAAATATAAAAGTGACAAAAGAGCAAGTCTAGTGTTGGCACTATCTCTGTTATAAAAAAATAAAGGATTGAAAACAAATTATGATCTCTTTACAAAGACATACAAGTCATACGATGTGGATTTTATAACAGGCTTGTCAGTCATTAATATATATTATACTAATTATATTACTATATTTCTTTTGTATACCTACACACACACATGCATCTACAGAGAAAGAGAGACAGAAGCTCATTTTAAGCGTTAGCTCATGTGTCTGTGGGGGCTAGAAAGTGCGCAGTCTGCAGGACAGGCTGGCCGTCTGGAAATCTGGAAATGCAGGTGCGTTGATACTATGGTCCTGGGTCCCAAGGCTGGGCACTCAGGGAGGGTTTCAATGTTGCCGTGCGAAGGTAAGATTCCTTCTCCACTCCCACCACGCACACCCAGGAAACCTCAGCCTTTGTTAAGAACCTGAACCAAAAGTTCCCCTATGTTATGAAGGGTCATCTTCTTGACCTACAGTCAACTGATATTAAATGTTAGTCACATCCAAAAAAACTCCTTCACAGCACTATCTAGGCCAGCCTTCAACCAAGCAACTGGGATCAATGGCCTAGTTAAGTTGCCATACGAATTCAATCATCACGGAAGAAAGAATACAAGCTTTACATCTTACTACATAAAAACTCCAAAATAGCTCAAAAGTAATTAGATTAATAAGATAACTTAGCAAGGTCATTGAATTATTTAAAAAATTGATTTCGTCTCTATTCCCAAGAGATGGAAACCATTAATTTAGCAAGAGATTTAAACCTACCTCTTTCATTTCTCAATATATAAGGTTGACATAAAATCGGTAACATTATAGAAACTGAAATGAAATATTAACCAGCCTAACATAAAATCTGCATTGTATCTGTATTATAGAAATTGTATTTCTTTGTATGAATTATAAATATAGCATAACTTATATTGTTCTCAGTAATTTTTTTTGAAAGAACAATGCAGGAAAAACTAAACTTGTTTCTTTTCTGCTTCTGTTTGTAAAGTAAACCTGTGGACTACAATCCCTACTAGAAAGACCATTGTGCCAAAGGGTAATGCATTCTTTATCTTCACTAATATTGATGGATTTCTTTATTATGGGATCCACGATTTTTCACTCCGTTCAAAGATGTATGAGAGTGTTTACCTCTTCATACCCTTGTTAATAGTGTATGTTATCGAATTTTGGATTTTTATCAATCTGATAATTGGAAAATACAGACTCACAGTGGTTTAATTACAATTTCTGTCATACTGAATATGAGCACATTTTCACACATTTAAAGAACATTTTCTCTTTGACATATTTGTTCATGTCCATTGCCTGTTGGTCTATGATATTTCGGTCCTTTACTTTTTTATATCTCAAAGACATCCATGCACATCAAGGACATGAGACCTTTCTGTACAATATGGTGCATATGTTTTCCCATTTTGTCACACATTTTTTTTCTTTATGCATGGCTTTTTTGTCAATCCTAGCTTTTTCATCTTTTTTGTGTGTTGCAAACCACATAAATATCTGAGAACATCGTCTAGGTTTTGATTTATACTTGAACTTTGCCACCTTGACATTATAAAAAAAAATAGCCCATATTAACTTACAATCAGTTTTCACTTTTGCTTTTAAATCTTTGAGGTAATTGGAGTGTGCATGTTGATTCAACTTTGTTAGGGGTTGGGAGAGATAACTCTTCCTTACAAAAGGATTCTAAATAATATTGTTGAGACAACCCCTCCAGGAGTTTGGGCTCAATCTTCTTCCTTTTAACTTGAGCTGGTCTCAGTGGCTTGCTTCCAAATTTACTGAGTATAGAAAGGAAAAACACGTAAACTGTGGAGTGAGAAATTTGGTAAATGTTACCTATCATTCCCAGTACTATGCGATGGGAAAGGAAGTTCTCACCTCTGGGGTATTCCTCCCCAAAACCCTAATTCCAGTTTAATCATGAGCAAGACAGCAGACAGATCTGAAGAGGGGGTTCCCATATACCTGACCTGCATTCCTCAACGCTCTTAGAAAAGACGGATGAATAAAGAAAGACCCAGGCTTTCACAAACCAGAGAAGACCATGGAGGTATGGTGACCAAATGCTGTGTGGGACCTGCTGGGATCCTGGACAGAACAGGACAGCAGTGGGACCCGGGGGAAATTCAAAAAAGAGCCAGGACTTCAATGTTGACCTATTGGATTTTTTTTTAAGATTTTATTTATTTATTCATGAGAGACATAGAGAGAGAGAGAGGCAGAGACCCAGGCAGAGGGAGAAGCAGGCTCCAGGGAGTCCGATATGGGATTCGATCCTGGGACTCCAGGATCATGCCCTGGGCTGATCCCGACCTATTGGATTTAACTAAGGCTCCATGGCAATGCAGACAAGCTGGGCGAGATGCCACCAGAAACTCACACTGTCTTTGCCATATTCTTGTGAAACTAAATTTATTGTAAAATAGTTTTGGGGGCTGCCCGGGTGGCTCAGTAGGTTAAGTGTCTACCTTTGGCTCAGGTCATGATCCTGGGGTCCTGGGATTGAGCCCCACGTTGGGCTCCCTGCTCAGCAGGGTGTCTGCTGCTCCCTCTCCCTCTGCCGCTCCCACTGCTTGTGCTCTCACTGGTGTGCGCTCGCTCTCTCTCTCTCTCTCTCTCTCTCCCTCAAATGAATAAAAATATTTTAAAAAATAGAATTTTTTTAATCTATTGTTACTCTCCTCTCTCCCTTGGTTGAGAAATTTCTTATACCATATTCTGAAATACTATATTTATTTTAATCTATTTCAGTAGGTTTGGAAATATTGGGTTTCTTTGTTCTGTCTGCATCCTTATAGAACTGAACCAAACCATCAATTCCTGAGACTCTGGTACATTTTAGTATCTTAAGAATTAGGACTCTGGTTCCATTCTTCCTTTTCCTTGTGTACATGCTTGTTTTCCATACGACTGTTAGAATTTTGTGTTCTTTTACTGTTTATAGTATATTGATGGTGGATTGATGTTGTTGTTGTTGTTGTTTTTATCCCAGGTCTGCCTCTCATGGGTTGGCCTCCCTGGCACCCCGTCCCTCCCAAGCCCCCGTACCTCCAGGTTCCATGGGAGTCTGTGTCCCTGAACACCTGTGTCAGGCTCACCTGCATTGGTTCTTAAAGATGCAAATATAATCATTTAATTAAAAAGTAGTAACAGGGGTGCCTGGATGGCATAGCTGGTTAAGCATCCACCTCTTGATTTGGGCTCAGGTCAAGGTTGTGGGAATGAGCCCCGCATGGAGCCTCACTTTGGGCATGGAACCTGCTTAAGATTCTCTCTCTGTATCTCTCTCTGCACCTGCCCTTCCCCTCACCCCTGCTTTCTCTCTCTTAAAAACAAAAAAAAAGTAGTAATAGTCTTACCTATTCCCTTCCCAACCTCTATATTTTATCCTTCTAGGTTAATATGTCTGTTAATACTTCCATTAGAGTTCAAAATATTAATGGTCATGGAGATGCTCCTGTCTGTTTTCTGGCTTCGGTCATTATAAATCCACATTTTGCCTTTCAGCATGTTAAAGCTTTACTGTGATGTGTGTGTTTAAGATATTTTTATTGCTACCTATTTTATTGACTATGGGATTTTTTTAGCATTTTTTAAAAATCAAGAACAACATAGCTTGAAAATTTTCAAATGCCTTTTTAACCCCTGTAGAGGTGGTAATCCTGCAGTGTTTCTCCTTAGATCGGTGACTAAGATCTATTAGATGTCTCTAGCGCAGCACAGAAAATCCCCTTGGCCTCTCCGTGTGCTCTCATCCCTGCCACCAGGACCAACGGCAGGCAGGCTTCACTAAGGTTTGCACAAATGGAAGCTGACAGAGGCTGCCCGGGGCCTGGGCAGTAAGCCTCCCCCTCCCTCTCACTGGGGTGCCGGTAGGAACAGATCTATACTCATGCATGCTCAGCCTAGAAATGCAGGGGACTTGGGACCATGAGTTACCCCTTTGATTAATGGAGCATGAGAACGGATGATAAATACTCCCCATTTTCTTGCCTTAAACAGGCAAGGCACAAGAGACATATTTCATGACATTCCTGAGAAGGTCTTTAGGGTCAAGAAACCAGTAGCCATAGGCAATGACCAAATAAATAGCATGTGCCCCCCATACTCCCATCCATCTTCCATCCATCTCTGTTCTCACTTCTGCTCCCTGGGGTCACATCCTCATACCAAATGATTCATTTTGCAGGAAACCAGAATAAGATAATGATAAATCATACACATGCATTTTCTAATACTGATATATTAGTATGTATCGATAAACTTTAAAAAGTAATAGAAATTAGAAATATGAGGGCTTGTCAATTTTAAGTGAATATAATAAATGGACAATAGGACATAAATATAGAAAGAGAGTTCTGGGGTGGAGACAAAGATTTGAGACATTTTAGCATGAAAATGAATGAGTCGATGGAAAAAGGTCTAGAACTATAAGGCGGAAGCCCAAGTCACTGGAATAAAGATATATAAAGGATACCACAGCCTCCTGCTGCAGAGACAGAATCGGGCCCCATGCCTGCCTCCCTGTGACACCAACTCTTGATTCACAGCCTGAGTTGAGTCTGACTGCTCTCGGGCCCGTGACCCAGCCACAGGACAGTCTGGAGAAGCACATTTCTGTGACAGGAGGCAGGTTCTCCTTCTTCAAAGATTCCCAAGTTGAAGGATTTCCTAACATAGTATAGAGATCCACAGTCTTTGGCACCTCCTGAAATAATCCTATGTTTTACTTTCTTTGGGGTCCATGAATTGTTATTGGGGTTATGATAACCGTGTAAGATATGTCGGAAAATTTTATATCCTCTGGAATCGTTTTTAGCACCTAGGGATTGTCTGGTCTATGTAGGCTTGGTGGGATTCACTTTTAAACTACCTGGACCTAAAGATAGATGATAGATAGATAGATAGATAGATAGATAGATAGATAGATAGATAGATAGAGATAGATAGATAGATAGATAGATAGATAGATAGATAGATAAACTACCTGGACCTGCTGCTGTTTGCGGAACACAGCCCTTTGAACACCTTTCCAATTCCTATTATAATTATTGGTCTGTTGAGGTTCCTATTTCTTGAGTCAATTCTGGTTATTGATATTCTCTAATAAAACCATGTATTTAGAAAAAGAATAGAAGGGGATAGATAGTAGAAGTTATGGGGAAGAAAACAAGAGTGTCACAGGCAGCAGGTAAAGGTAAAAAGTTATGCATAGAAAATATTTCCATTAATTTAACTAATAAAGTTTTTTTTTTTTTTTTTTTTTAGTCTTAAGGAAAGCAATCCCATTAAAAACAAAGAAGGATTAGGACAGGTGTCTCTCATTGGCCTTATCAGTGTCGGCAACCTGCTGTGGTTCCGAACCGCTATGTCGCTATATCCCCCAAAATTCATAGGTTGGAACTCTAACCCCAGTGTGATGGTGTTAGGAGGTGGCGACTTCGAGGGGTGCTCAGGTCATGCAGGTGGAGCCCTCAGGAATGGTATCAGTGCCCTTAGAAAAGAGATCCCAGAGAACAACCAGCCTCTTCTGCAATGTGGGGCACAGTGAGAAGGTGCCACAAACCAGAAAGGGGCACTTGGACTTCCAGACCCCAGAACAGTGAGAAAGAAATTTCTGGATTTTCATAAGCCACCCAGTCTGTGGTTTGTTAGAGCAGCCCGAGTGGCCTGAGATAATACAGCACATCCCACTTTCTCTCTCAGTCTTCCTTTTCCTAGCTGCAGATTTCAAATCATCTGAGATTCTTTTGATTTACTACGCATTTTCTCAGAATGCAGTAATATAGTATGGAAAGCCCAGCTTCACCAACATTTTGTTCAAATGTAGGAAAATTTTGCATGTATTTAATACATATATAAAAATATCTATATATCTACATATACTATATGTTACATTTTTTACAAGACATTCTAGAACTCTTACTCTGTGTGCCTGAAAAAAAATTTCTCTACAGCATATCCAAATTAATGAAAACCTAATTCTGGCCCCACATGCTTCATACTTATAAACACAGGCGATTCATCTCTACATCTATCGTCCAGTACTTCTTCTTACAAACACGTCCTCAAGAATGAATGAGTGCATAAAGACAAGGCAATAAAGGAGGAGTCTCATAAGTGGAATTTACTCTTAGCTCTATATGAAATAGACCATACCTGAGGAAATAAATGAATAGTTAAAAACTGGTAACTGTCACTCAAAAATGGCTTTCCATAGTTCTCCTGTCACTAAGACTAATGAATATCTAATAACAACAACAATGCAAAACAAAACCAAAACCAAAAAGCCAAAAAAGGTGACACCAGAGAAAAAGTAAAAAAAACACTTCTCACAAAATTTTAGTGCCTGTGAGGTGAATAATCAGAGCAGGTATGATTAGAGGATTCCCTACTTCACAGTTTAACATATTTGAAATCATACAATAAATGTTTCCTGTCCACCATGGAGTTAATCTAAAATTCATAAATGGAATTCAATTTGATCTATAGATTAAATTGATTTATAGATTAAATATAATCCCAATAACATCAGTAGGTTTTTTGCAGAAATTAGCATGATGATTCCTAACTTTACACAGAAATTCAAGAAACTCGCATAGCCAAAAACAGGAGAAAAAAAAAATCACTGTAACCTCGAGACTTACTATAAAGTCATAAAATCAAGACAATGTGGCAATTTCACTTCTGGATATATATATCCAAAGGCACTGAAAACAGGATCTCAAGGAGATATCCACACTGTCATGTCCACTGCAGCATTATTCACAATAGTCAGGATATGGAAGCAACCTAAGTATCCATCAACAGAAGAAAGGATAAAGAGAGTGTGGCATGTATATACACAAAAGGAAATACTATTCAGCCTTACAAAAGAAGGAATCCTGACATTTGCAACCACATGAATGAACCTGGAGGATGTTGTACTCAATGAGATAAGCCAGACACACAAAGACAAATACAGCATGTTATCATTTATATGAGGAATCTAAAATAATCACACTCCTAGAAACAGAAGTGGGATGGTGGTTGCCAGGAGCCAGAAAGAGAACAGAGTGGCATTAGTCAAGGGGTATGACGTTCCAGTTATACAAGATGGGTAAGTCCTGGAGATCCACTCTACAGTGGAGTGTCATAGCCAGCAGTACTGTATTATATACTTGCTGATAGGGTAGATCTTATGTTAAGTATCATCAAAAACAACAATAACAGTAGTAATGATAAAGATGGCAGGAGTGGAGTCAACTCTGGAAATGATGGATATACATTTATGGCCCCAGTTGTGGTGATGGGTTTCACAGGTATATGTGTATTCTTAATTCATCAAACTGTATACAATAAATATGCATGCCTTTTTGTATGTTGATCATACCTCAATGAAATGGATGAAAAAGACCATATGGTACTAGCATGAAGATTTAAATACAGATGAATGAAAAACTCAGAGTCCAGAAATAGGTCTACACTTATATGTACATTTGCTTTTTACCAAAAGCACCAAAGCAGTTCAATAGGGAAAGGAAGTCTTTTTGATAAGCAATGATGGGTAAACTTTAAATAACAATGGGAAGGGTAAATCCTACTAATGGATAAATTGTGGTCTATCCATACAACAGAATATTATGTAACCATAAAAATGACTAAGCGCTGGGACAGACTACAACTAGGAGAAACCTCACAGAGTAATGCTAAGTGCATGAGGTCATGCATTAAAGGTCACATATTATATGACTCCATTTACCGAAATATCCAGAGCAAGCAAAGCCACATAGATTGGTGGTTGCCAGGAGCTGGGGAAAGAATAGTAGAAAGCAGCTGAATAATGAATAGGAGTGCCCTTTTGGGGTGATGAAAAATGGTTGGATGCTAAATAGAGTTGGTTATAAACCATTGTTAATATACTTTTATGTTATGAGAATTTCATCTGGATTAAAGAAAATAAATTTTTGCTACTTCTTCACACCTACACAGAAATTAATATAATATAAATCTCATTATAATTCTAAACTTATAAAGGCACCCCAGAAGAATCTTAGGAGAATATCTTCATTACTGGAGGATGAGCAAACTTTCTTGAGAGAGGTCACGGAAACCAGAAAGAGTAAAAGAAAAAGAATTAATGAGACTTTAACAAAATTAAAACCTTACTCACTAAAAGTCACCACAGTGGAGGATGGAGGATTGTGCAAGGAAAATAAGAGAGAGAGAGAAAGAGAGAGAGAGGCAATTCAAGAAACAAATTCTAAACTATAAAGAACAAAAGGATGGTCACCAGAGGGGGGGGTGGGGCATGAGGGAAACAGGGGATGGGGATGAAGGAGGGCAGTTGTGATGAGCACCTGGTGTTGTATGAAGTGTTGAATCGCTAAATTCTATACCTGAAACTAATATTACGATGAACATCAACTAACTGGAATTTGAATAAAAACTTTAAAAACAATAAAAATGATAAATTTATGTGTAAGAAGTATATGAAAAATGATTGTGCAAGCCTAAGACTTGAAGAAAAGACATAAATCATGCCTCTGACAAAAAAAAAAAATAAGTATCCAGGATGTATAAAGAGCTCGAGGTGTAATGCTCAAAAAAGATAAACCAATTAAAAAATTAGAAAGGAGCTATTCGAATGAGACATAAACATGTGGAAACGCACCCATTACATCCAGCATGTAATGGAAATTAACACCACTGAAATATCACTACAGAGAATTATTACTGAGCATCAGATGTTGAAGATTTCAACAGCTGGAGCTCTTACATACTAACCAGGGAACAGGTAAAATGGTACAACCACCTCAGAAATAGCTCTGGCACTTTCTTATCTACACAGATGTGCTCCATAAACCAGCAATTCCAATCCTAGGAACTTATCTAAGAGAAATGAAAACATGTTCAGAAGAATTGACAGTATTCAAAGTCGTTTTTATCCATAATAGAAACACTAACAAAAGCAAAAACCTAGGAACAACCCAGATGTCCATCAACATGTGAACCAATGAACACACCAGAATATTCATGCAACGACATTACGCAGAACAACGACGACACCGGCACGACCTAGTGATACATGCAACATCGTGGATGAATCTCAAAAACTTCAGGTTTAGTGCCGAGAGCGTCACACAGTAGGATCATCTCATTTACCTGGCATTCTAGAACTGCAAAGACATTATCTGTGGCAGAAAAACAAGTCAAAAGTGTACTTGCCTTTGGAGAGTGAGAGCCAGATATTTACCTGGCAGAGCCACAAGGGACCTTTCTAGAGTGCTGGTGGTCTTCTATATGTTACCAGATGTGTAGATTATGCAGGTGCTTGTGTTTGCTGATCCTCGGGTGATACACTCAAATACATTTGTTTGTATAAATATTTTCCATAAAAAAGATGGACCTCTAGTAAATGATATGCATGTGGAAAACTGTAAAGTGGACTGTCCTGCTATTCGTTATTTAGGTGGAAATGATTTAAAAGCTGCCGACTGGTGGGTAGCTGGAAGGAGAAACAGCTATATACATAGACACATCATAAAACGAGCCTGGTACACTGTTTCTGGTAGAGACGAGGTAGCTGGTGACTTCGTCCAAGCATTTAAGGAAGAAATAATAGTGATTTTATGACCATGTTCCCAGATGTCATAAAAGAGGAATGATTATCTGAGGAGAGTATAAACTTGACACCCAACCTTCAAAAGGATTAAAAATATATAGGCACCAATCTCTCCCACGATATATAAATGCAAAATCCCTGAACACAATATCAGCATATCAAATACAGCAATATAAAGGACAATACATCACATGTCCAAATCCAAAAGAAACAAAGGTTGATTACATACATAATACTTGTTAATAGTGAGATATTTAAAAAAATAATACATAGCTTTGATGAAAGTGTAGGAGAACAAACCTTCACATACACATATTGGAATTTTAATGGCCACACATTTATAAAGAGTGATTTAGGAATATTTGCCAAAAGGGGCTTTAAAATGTACATATATATTAACATTATATATCTACTGCTTGTCATTTATCATGAGAAAAACTATATAATCTTTACAAATAAAACATAACTTTGTAAAGTGCCTTTGTATATTGAATGTCAATGGGATATCAAGCTATGAACACGTTTTATAAGTTTTAACTCACAATAATGAGAATAATTATATCTTGGTGCCCAGTGATTTTTAGGATTAAGTTGATTTCCTGGCACCAACCAAAAAGAAAGCTCTGAACTCAAAGAATTCCATATATAGATATAGATATAGGATGTGTAGATACATGCTATATCTATATCTATATATACACATTTAAAAAACAAACTTTTCAAAGATGATAGTTACTAAAAATCCTTCTAGCAATCTTAATAACTCTAAAGACTGGGTAGGACATATAATTATGGTAAAATTTCCTTTTCCCTCAGAAATATTCTCCACAAAGGCAGAAGAGAAGGAAAACGAGCTGAATAAGCATTAAACCAGAACGGGAGGCACCACAGGTACTCTGCTGAGAGCCCGGAGAAACAGAAAGGACTGGCACGGTTGGAGCAAGCCCAGCAGACATGACCCATTCCTGCATGTTCTCAGGATGAACACTACCACTAACCAGTCCTCAAATAGGAGCACTCGGCCACACCGCTTGTCACACAGAGGTCATCCTAAAGCCACCTACTAATTCAGATCACCACTGGGGTTGGCTAACTAACTGGCCTTATCCAAAGGAAAATAAAACTTATTGCATCTTTCCAACAAGAGGCAGCTTTGCAACCTGAAGCAAGATGCCCACTAATGTTGGCTCCTCATCTTCCACGGAGGTTGGGAGATGGGGGACTTCTCTCCTTTGCTGCATTTCAAGGGGCGGTCCCCCATGTCCTTGAGAAAGACATTCATGGATGCTATAACTGGCCAGAGGTCTGTATAAAGTCTTCTATCTCAAAAGGGCAGGGAAAGAATTTACAGTTACAAGTTTTCTAAAGCAAAAGCTCTAAGAAAAGGGAGGGAGCTGTATCTCTCTCTTTGTTCCAAAGAAATGTTTATTTTTTACTTTTTTTATTTGTATTTACTCTTACTGGTTACCAGCATGCTGTGGACCTTTTTTTTTTTTTTTTCCTCTCAGAGGATATTAAGGAAGGTCTGAAAAATAGAAACTTATATTAGCAATCTTCCCAAATGATTTCTTCTTGGTGAGTTTTTTCATATCAATGCTAGCTAACCTTACAACATTTCGAGCCAATGAAATTGAAAAAAAGGAAACCAGAGATTTAATAGATCCTTAACATCTGTGGTCCCCTAAAGGCTCAAAAGTAGTTTATCTCACGTATTTCTAATTTAAAAATTCTATTTAGTAGTTCCCATTTTAGCCACATATACTTCTCAGAAAAGCAAGGAACTACTTTAGAATATGATCTGTTATAGAGCATCAAATGTGAAGTTGACAAATCTTTAATTCATTCAAGAACAGGAAAAAAAGAATTGAGATTCAAGTTAGGTTAAAACTGAATGACAGATACCACAGAAGAAATATAAGTAAAGGTGGTCTCTCTAATGCAAAACATCTGAATTAATAATTTACTTAGAAAATTCTTCTTTATATTATATTTGGATAGAACTCCCTACACATTTGTGACTAAAATAGACTCAAGCTTTATAAAAGTCTCAAATTCTGCTTTAATTATTCTAATAGACAATTTTTTGATTTATTTTTTATTGGTGTTCAATTTGCCAACATATAGAATAGCACCTTGTGCTGATCCCATCAAGTGCCCCCCTCAGTGTCTGTCACCCAGTCACCTCCACCCCCCATCTACCTCCCTTTCCACCACCCCTAGTTCATTTCCCAGAGTTAGGAGTCTCTCATGGTCTGTCTCCCTTTCTGATATCTCCCACTCTTTTTTCTCCTTTCCTCTTTATTCCCTTTCACTATTTTTTATATTCCCCAAATGAATGAGACCATATAATGTTTGTCCTTCTCCGATTGACTTACTTCACTCAGCATAATACCCTCCAGTCCCATGCATGTTGAAGTAAATCGTGGGTATTCGTCGTTTCTAATGGCTGAGGAATATTCCATTGTACACATAGACCACAGCTTCTTTATCATTTATCTGTCGATGGACACCAAGGCTCCTTCCACAGTGTGGCTATTGTGGACATTGCTGCTAGAAACATCAGGGTGCAGGTGTCCTGGAGTTTCACTGCATCTGTAACTTTGGGGTAAATCCCTAGCAGTGCAATTGCTGGGTCATAGGGCAGGTCTATTTTTAACTCTTTGAGGAACCTCCACACAGTTTTCCAGAGTGGCTGCACCAGGTCACATTCCCACCAACAGTGCAGGAGGGTTCCCCTTTCTCCACATCCTCTCCAACATTTGTGGTTTCCTGTCTTGTTAATTTTCCCCATTCTCACTGGTGTGAGGTGGGATCTCATGGTGGTTTTGATTTGTATTTCCCTGATGGCCAGTGATGCGGAGCATTTTCTCATGTGCCTGTTGGCCACGTCTATGTCTTCCTCTGTGAGATTTCTCTTCATGTCTTTTGCTCATTTCATGATTGGATGGTTTGTTTCTTTGCTGTTGACTTTAATAAGCAAAAGAAACAGTCAACAAAACTCAAAGACAACCTACAGAATGGGAGAAGATATTTGCAAATGACGTATCAGATAAAGAGCTAGTGTCCAAGATCTATAAAGAACTTATTAAAGTCAACAGCAAAGAAACAAACAATCCAATCTAATAGACAATTCTTAAATTTGTTCTGTTGTCAAGAAATTAAATGTGTTACAATAGTCTCCATAACACACGTTGTGATGGCAACTATTATTTTCTACTCCTTTTGTAGACATTTCATGCTCTTTCAGCTATACCATCAACATGCACGGTGAGTACTATTATCTTAATATTATATATGAGCAAAGAGCAAAACACAGAGAGTAAACATACAACTATCATTACAAGTGTGGAAAAAATACAAATACATACATGGCTATTCATCACAGCGTTGTCTGCAGTAGCAATAGATGAGAAATCAAATTGTTTGTCAATAGAGGAAAACCATACCAAGAGATTTTATGCTGCTACAGAAAGAAAGGAGGGTAGTTTCTATAATGAAATGGAGTGATCTCCAAGAACTACTCATCGCAAACAACAAGACCCAGAAAAGTTTTATGATATGTTACTCTTTTGTAAGTAGGGGAATATTATATATGCAAAATGTATAATATATATTATATATAATAGAGCTATATATTAGACTGCACATTTATTTTATATGAATACATTAACATTTATTATGTAATAATATTAATTATACTTATTGATCCTACTTAGTAAAATGTACTAAAACAATAATCCATATGCGCATTTGCATATTTGAGTATATACAATTTATATAAAGATATCTTTATATATGAATTTGTTGGTACATGTATTAGATGCCTCTCAAAGGCATCAAAGGATGCCCAAAAGGTGATTAATGTTAATAGCCTGTAGGAAAATAATTTGGTGGATGGCAGTTGACAGTGGTATGAAGACTTTTCACTCAATATCCAGTTCTATCTCTGAAATTTTGAGCCATGCAAATGTCTCACTAATTTTAAAAGTAACCAAAATTTTAAAATAAATTAGATACGTAATATATATAATGAATATAAAGAGGAACGTTACATAAGTTTTTCACTCATAACTCTATGCTCCCCACATGGCATCTTGTATATTTAACAATTCAGAAAAAGTCTACAGATATTATGAATAGTCATACAACCTAAATTCATACATTCTTTCAAGCTCCAATCATTCCCATCCTCATCAGTCTAATTACTGAGAACTAAATATTATCAGGGTTTGCTGTTCCAGGAATACCTGGAAAGCCCACCGTGCTTCAGGCATGTTGCTGAAACCACAAAGATAATCAATCTATCTTATACTAGTAAATGGATAATTAGCATGAATTCATCAGGAAAAATGGTCTGCTGTGTAGAGCAATTCCCCTCTCTGGAAAAAAAAAAAAAAAAACTCTGATTCTAATCTACTAGCATCAATGCTCTTATCCAGGGGCAGCTGAGAACTATGTTAGAAAGATGTCCTATTTAAATGCATGTCACTCCCCAAAAACATACAGTCTTTGTTTGTATTTGTACCAAAAAAATGAAGTGAGATGACAGTCATGTTTTTCTCAGCTGCAAACATTTTATTTCTCCTGGAGTCAATTTGGGTGATGGCTAACGTGGCCACTAACAAAAACTGTCCAGTGGACAACACCTGGCAGTTGATGTTGATGTAAAGGCACTCATGTTCCTGAATATTCAGTGGGAACTATTAGCTCATGATCCTGCATCAGAATCAGGAAACTTGGATTAAGTCGCTCCGACCCACGGTCCAGGGTTGCTCCCAGATGGATTGGGTTACCAGGTATTACCAATTAATTATAGATGTATTGTGGAAATATTTAGTGACAGATTATTTAAAAAGTATATTATTTTTATCTGCATCAGGTTAACTTAACACGTAGTGATGACAATTTCTACTTAATTCCCCACTGTTAAAAAAGAAATACAAAAGAAACGCTCTTACTGCTATGAGAGGAACCCTTAAGGACGGCCCTCTCACGGTGTAGTCTCCGTAGGAGTGTGTGCATGGGCTCTAGAAGGATGGAATCTGGGCTCATCTCTGGTGCTTCGTATAAGACACGGAATGTATGAAAGAAACAACGTAATGATATGAGAGAAAAACACCAGAAGTCATAGATGCGAGGGGCCTATTTTTTTGGCTTAGTCATTCGCTAGTTACTTGTCCTTTGAAAACTGAAAATGTTAGGATATTTTGAGATACTGCAAAATTTAATTTTAAATCAGGAACCACTGTGGTATCCCACCCAGTGCGTCGAGAGTCTGCTTTGGCTCCGCTGTACCTCGTGGGAAAATCCTGAACTTAACCCTCCTGCCCTCTGAAGAGAAATCTAAAGCCAGAGATTGTTAAGGGGAGAAATGCTTTTCTGGATTCCAAATGTTTTTCTTCGCCTATCTTGTGAAAGCCTCAGAGATTTGAGGCTATTTTATCAATTAATTAATGTATTTATTTAAAGATTTTATTCATTTATATGACAGAGAGAGAGAGAGAGAGAGAGAGCAAGCAAGGGGGAGAGAGAGAAGCAGGCTCCCCGCTGAGTAGAGAGCCCCATGCAGGGCTCGACCCCAGGACCTTGAGGTCATGACCTGAGCGGAAAGCAGGTGCTTAACCCACTGAGGCACCCAGGTGCCCTTTGAGGGTCTTTTTTTATTACGGTTTTATGTTTTTTATTTTTTTAAGATTTTTTATTTATTTGTTCATGATAGACACACAGAGAGAGGCAGAGACACAGGCAGAGGGAGAAGCAGGCTCCCTGCAGGGACCCTGATGTGGGGACTCGATCCTGGGACCCAGGATCATGACCTCAGCCAAAGGCAGACGTTCAACTGCTGAACCCCCCACGTGCCCCATGGGCCAGGCTTTGGCTTAAGGCAGTGTTGTGGCTGGTTTGTCCCTCCGTCCAGCCCACCCAGACTTTCTCCACATCGGCAAGAAGGCGGTTTTGCTTGTTTTTCATTCATGTATTTATTACCGGAATAGCCTCTTTCGTGCCTTTCAGGAGGTTTTCCTTGGCATTCATCGCTTGGCTGACTGTTGTAGGAAGTCTTGCTTTTGGCCAGTCCCAGCTTGTGACCTGCCTTCCTCACCAAACTTACTAACTTTTACCTTGTGATGTAAAGTGAGAGATGTGTGACTCTTCCTTTCACTCGAACACTTCGAGGCCACTGGATGGTTACTAACTGGCTTGACTTCATCACTGTTCTGTCTCAGGGACCAGGAAGGCCCGAAGAGCGAGGGGGAGACAGGGGAGCTCTGGCTGGTGGAGCGAATTCACCCAACATTTAGTGATTGTCTGGGGGCTGCGTGTGTGGCACCCCAAAATAATTACAACGGTGGCATCCAAGACCACCAATCCCAGAGCAACAAACAGATATAATAATAATGAAAAAGTTTGAAATGCGACAGTCACCGAAATGTGACACAGAGACAGGGAACTGAGCAAATGCTGTTGGAAAAATAGTGCTGATAGATTTGCTTGACACAGGGTTGACACAAACCTCAAGTTTGTTTAAAAAAACAAAACACCGGGGATCCCTGGGTGGCGTAGAGATTTGGTACCTGCCTTTGGCCCAGGGCACGATCCTGGAGACCCGGGATTGAATCCCACGTCGGGCTCCCGGTGCATGGAGCCTGCTTCTCCCTCTGCCTGTGTCTCTGCCTCTCTCTCTCTCTCTGTGTGACTATCATAAACAAATAAAAATTAAAAAAAAAAAAAACACATCACAAAGTACAATAGGATGGAGCACAATAAAACAAGGCGTGCCTAAAATATTAGGCACAAAATATTTACCTTCAATGAAGCTTCCCTTCGGACTCCAGTGACCTTGGGAGGGAGAAGCAGGATCCATGCAGGGAGCCCGATGTGGGACTCGATCCCGGGACCCTAGGATCACGTCCTGGGCCCAAGGCAAGCGCTCAACCGCTGAGCCCCCCAGGCGTCCCTGAGGGTCCCTGTTATGACTGCAGCAGAAAGACAAAGCAAGGTGACCTCTCCGGGGCAGAGGTCAGGGCACAGCTCTGCAGCCCCCTGTGCCAGAGAGGCAGAGGCAGGGAAGGGAAGGACGGCAAGGCACTAGAACAGCACCAGAACCCACAGCCATAATGAGGGGGAATTCCAGAGGTTCGGACTCAGACTTGTCCAGCCACAGAGTATGGGCCGTGAGAGCAGTGAAGCATCAATGCTGCGGGGCAGCTCCGGGGCTCGGGAGCCTCCTGGGTCACACTCGGGGGCACCTGTCTCCCGAGCCTGCGCATCACCTGCACGCAGACCTCCACCTGTTGCAACAGACCGGGAGGGCTCGGCCACGGTGAAAGAGGGAGCATTTGGCAGACGAAACTGAGCTGATTCAATACAAAGCATTTTAAGCAACAACACAAAAATACATTAGGATAAGACGGCTTCGGTTTGCAAATATGAAAAGAGTCGCATCTACTTTTTGCACATTGAAGCTGTCAATGCCAACCGTGTAATTCATGTCACAGCACAGCCCTGAGACTTTGTTTCCTGCAAAATCACAATTTTAAATATTGGCTGCGCTGCCCTTAGGAGGGGGGAAATGTTATCCTTTAGACACAACACTTGGTGAATTAATGAGTGTTTTAAAAAAGCAAGCACTTATCATCACGGATCCACATGAAGGATAGACATTTCAAACTTCTGAATCCAATATTATAAAAATAACAAAACAAATTTTAAAAAATGCAATTTAGTTTATTTCTAGCCCAGACTCTTAAAAACAGTACAGTAGAACTAAACTTTGAAGAGATCTCTTTTCTCATTAGGAAGAGTGCAGTAATCAGGCATGTCACTTCCTTTCTCTTTTGCATGGATTTGCATATTACCCTCTCTACAATAAAAATCTATGGAAAGGGAAAATAAAAACAGAATACAGACTGGATGTTTTACTACCCAAAACTCATTTCCAGCAAGAAATCCCAAGTGAATTGCTAACTCTAACCTCATAACTCATCAAACATCAAGCCTTCTTAATATCCAATAGTTTGCAACTCAAAAAGCATGGGAGAATAAACCGAGGAGCATTTCAGAACCTCCAAATACAACTGGCCCAGAAATCTGTGTTTAGTTCCTTTAGTGTAGGGCAAGAATACTGGTATTTTATTTTATTTTATTTTATTTTATTTTATTTTATTTTATTATTTTATTTTATATTTTATTATTTTATTTTATTATTTTTTATTTTATTATTTTATTTTATTTTATTTTATTTTATTATTTTATTTTATTTATTTTATTTTATTTTATTTTATTTATTTTATTATGTTTTTTAACACTGGTATTTTAAAATTTCTACTACGTACTAGTGATGAGAACCACCAAATTCAATGATACCAGGTGTCTCCTATCTCATGGGTCCTTAGGCTGGTTTGCTTCCTTAGAATAAATCCCTTAAAAAAAAAAAAAAAAAAAAGGAAATAAATCCCTACCTGAGCATCACAAGCTTCAATCCCATCTGACATCATCCTCATTTCAAGCTGGTGTACCTTTGACGGCCTCTGATTATTTGAAGTAATGCAGCCATACAACAGCCTCACGCTTCTTGCTTTGATTCAATTCATTCTAACCCAATAAAACTTTTTCCAAACTCTGTCACTTGACAGCACTTTAATATCACTTAAATATTTGCTTGGTTCAATTTCAGGTAACAGAATATCTGTATCTCCAGGGAGGTGGGGGGCATTTCGTAAAAAAAAAAAAAAAAAAAAAATCTACACGTGATAGATAAAATGTAGAAATGAACATATTTAAAATTCACGCCTAATCAGGTATGAATTAAAAGAAAATCTCTGGAGGCTAATAAGGAAGCAAAAGCAGAAAACAGAGGTGTGAGAAAACGCTGGGGTTAGTGCAAGCCCTACAGAGAAGAGCACACAGAGGTGCCCACGAAGGGGTGGATTAGGTGTGAGTTCGGTAAAGCCCGACACCTGGAAGCCACAGGTGGTCAAGGGAAGAATGGAGCCAACAGGCCAGAGAGCAGGGGCCCTGGCCGGGCTTGAGGCAGCTCAGAGAGAGACAAAGGCCCTTTCAGACTCTGGCACACGCAGGCCTCAGGACCGCTGCTGGACGTCGAATTCCAATGGCACACAGTGTGGCTACATCTGCCCTTTCTTACTGGTTGCCCCGAACACCGAGCAGAAAGGAAGTCCTCAGAAAACAAGTACATCGCTTCAAGTCTCCAAGAAGAAACAAGGATAAGTCATTGAATAACAATCCCACGAATGTGCCAGAAAAATCATTGCGGTGTGATATGTAAGGATTCCACAGCTGTGTTACTAAGTTAGTCTAAAAGTACGAGAAATAGGATTTTATTTCAAATTTATTATTCTAAATTATTTGAAATATATTATTATTTGAAATATATTATTCTACCCCATTGGCTTTTCTCTACATTAATACTATTATTTACACAACATAAGAAAATGGCGATTAGTAATAATTAATAAAAAGACTAGTTCAACAATATGTGAAAGAATATAGCCATATTTTATATTTCTGTCTGTCCGCTGATGTAGAAATGTGTCCATTCTTCAAACTCCTCATATACGCTATATTCTTGTATATTTTTAACACACATAAATATATGTATTTTTTTAAAGACTTTTTGTTTACTTGAGGGAAAGAGAGCACACAGGAGTAGGGGCAGGGGGAGAGGAAGAAGCAGACCCCCCCAGCTGAGCAGGGAGCCCGATGCAGGACTCAATCCCAGGACCCTGAGATCATGACCTGAGCCGAAGGCAGACACCTGAACTGAACCACCCAGATGCCCCTAAATGCCTATCTTTTTTAAGTAATATAAATACAGTAGAAATAATTAATTAATTAATTAATTAATTAATTAATACAGTAGAACTGAGCATTTAACAACAAAATAGAATGATACATTTCTTCCTGTCCCATGACCTGGTAGGAAGTTTACTCTAGTTCCTTTTGTAGGAACTTCGGGTCTCCTGTTTTTCTTCTATACGAGGGTAAAATTGAAAGTAGTTAAACATCAGATTCAGGTGTACTTGCAGCTCTGTTCGGAAACTGATTCCTGGCGGTGTCTAATGAGATGACCTCAAGCTAGATTCATCTCATAAAAGCACTTGAGCATCAAATGCTTAGAAATTTACTTACTCGCAACATCCTATCTCTAACTTGGAGGAATGAGTCTCTAGCTTTCCAGAAACATCCATCCACTTTGCATCTTCCAGCTTGTTTTGGTCAAATAGCTGTTTGTCACTGAGATCTTTTGCACCAATAAATCCACCATGTAGACATTTCCATCTAAAATGTCAACCACTTGTGAACATGCCACGGCACACTGGCTGTCATCAGAAGTTAAACCCCCTCTTTCTCAGAGAAAATGGTTTTAAAGCACAGATACCATCTCACTTTGTGAAATTGAGGTTGGCTTCCAAATATTTTGCGGTTTTAATGAAAAAAATGAACTTTTTAATTTACACTATTCTAATAATTTCTTTTGAGTTTGGAAGCAATCCCCCCTCAGTTATTTTTTTTAATTCTATGATTTTTTTTTTTTTGCAACTTTTACATTACCTTGGATTGAACAACTCGGGTGCAGTTGTTTATCCTTCCTAGATACCCTATGGTCAGAGATCATATCACAGTATGGGAGAAACAGCATATGAATTTTTGACTTTCTAGATCTTTCTCGATTAGCATCCTCAATCTGCTATCACATTAGACAAGGATGCATTTTGCATTCACTTTGAATAGATGATTTCATGGCAGTTGAGTCGTGTAACATCTTCTCTATGACCAACAACACTGACAACCAACTTACAGATGCACATATAAGGCCATCTCGCTCCATTACAATAAAGTCAAAAATCTTAAAAAGGGGCTCTGCCTATTTTAAGAAAATCATAAAGGGACCAGAAGCTTTTACTAGAAGCACATGATCTCATGCATAAGCAAACACACACCTTCTCAACAGCATTGTACAAAATGTTTGCAGGGTGTTAAGGAGGCAGCACCATCTCATTTTCATGGTTAAGAACTTTAGAGATGGAATGGACTTTGCCAAATTCCACCATTGCACTATCTACCGAATATGCAACATAGTTGAGCAAAGCTTAGTTGGCATGCAGATATCACATCGACCATCTGCTGTTTCATTAAATGTTCACAGAAAACAAAATGCACCTTAAAACAACATTTTTCAAATCAAAGGACCTACGGAAGCTTGTCACCTGACTGGTCACTTGATGTACCTCAGAGAGTGTGATCATAGTAAGATCTGCTTTACGTGCATGGTATGAACCCAACACGTCTGTCATCAAAATGCCTCCCCTGTTCACCCGCAGGACATTTTAGTTGCAACCTCTCAACCAAGGAGTGCAACTTTCACAGATGAAGCAAGAGTGTGATACGATGGCGTGTGACTGCGGGTAAGGAGGGGCCAGGCTAGTTCAGAAGCCACAACTTTCTAACGCGCATCAGTGGCTTTCTGGGAGACAGAACCTGACTGATTTCAAAGTATATGTCTGGCTGTCCTGTGTTTGTGACAACCAGTCTCTATTTGTATGATTGTGCGGGGAAGAACCAGGCCCTGGGTTCTCCCCTGCACCCTCAGTGGCGTGTTTGGTTTGGAGTACTGACCACCCTCATCAGGCACCTATGGTCTTCCACGTGCCATTAAAGTAAGTGCTTTAGCATCGTTTTCCCTGATGTTTGGGGCATGCAGGTGTTGGTACTGGTGATCATTCTTATTTTCATGATCTGAACTTTCACAGGACGCGGTCATGGTATTTGCAATGTTGAAATTTGCAAATGCAAAGTGCACCGGCTACTCTACAGACACATGTTGGGGGGGAAACATGTGCAAGTCAGAAGTGTTTTGGTACAGCACGCTTTCAATCTGCTTCCTGTAACGCGGAGTCCCAAAGCTGACACCCAAGGAAAAGGAATACAGCAACTATTTTTTTTATTTTTTTTTTAAATTTTATTTATTTATGATAGGCACACAGTGAGAGAGAGAGAAGCAGAGACATAGGCAGAGGAAGAAGCAGGCTCCATGCACCGGGAGCCCGACGTGGGATTCGATCCCGGGTCTCCAGGATTGCGCCCCGGGCCAAAGGCAGGCGCCAAACCGCTGCGCCACCCAGGGATCCCGGAATACAGCAACTAAACTGCAGGCGGGCTAAAGTGCCTTAGTATCTAAATCTCACAAGGACACTGAACCTGCCATTCCCCTCTTGGTCTCCCTTCACAGAAGCAAATCCTTGCTGTTCCTGCTCTTTATGAAATATGGGTTAATATCTAGGGCCAGAGGCTGTCTGTGTGTCCATGTGCACGACTGTCCTCACATCCCCTCTGCTGCTGCGACTAGCAGGCAGGGCCTCCTGTGCTTTCCTATCACACAGTCAAAGCAGCAGATCCTTTTATTTCTTGGCCCTTAATCTACAAGAGGGGAGATCCTTTTATTTCTTGGCCCTAAATCTACAAGAGGGAAGATACTTTTATTGGCCCTAAGTCTATAAGAGAGGAGATCCTTTTATTTCTCAGCCCTAGATCTACAAGAGGGGAGATCCTTTTATTTCTTGGCCCTAAGTCTACAAGAGGGGAGATCCTTTTATTTCTTGCCCCTAAATCTACAAGAGGGGAGATCCTTTTATTTCTTGCCCCTAAATATATAGGAGGGGAGATCCTTTTATTTCTTGCCCCTAAATATATAGGAGGGGAGATCCTTTTACTTCTTGGCCTTAAATCTACAAGAGGGGAGATTCTTTTATTTCTTGGCCCTAAATCTACAGGAGGGGACTTGCATGTCCTGGGGATGCTCACAGCCAGGGTGGAACTGTGCTACCCCCGGAAGGCGGTGGAGGTGGGCCTTCACCTAGAAACCACCTAGCATTTTCAAAATCCTCCCCTACCCACCCCAGCCCAGCAGGCTTCCTCGCTGAAAATGCCAGTGGTATTTTGGTATCACAGCTCCTAGAGGAAAGAAGTCAGAGTGAAATGTGTGCATCCGTCGTGTCTCATCCCTGAAACATTTTGTGTACAATTCAGTTATCACATTACAATGGCCATCAGCTGATTCCTCCTGTATGATTGGACTCTAAAGGTTCATGAGCAGAAACTTCTAGTGACAATTAATAGATGAGAGACTGATGAATATGACAGGAGAAACTCAGGGTTTTCATGTAAGAGTCATTTTGTCCTTCACGGCTTGGTACAGGGGCCGTGGCACCACTTCCTTAGCCCTGCAAATAGAACACAGGATATGGTATGCTCGGGAGGCACAGGGCCCAAGAGGGAGCAAACTGAATTTAAACAGCAAATTAACACACATGTCCAGAAATATACCCACTCTTGTCCACTGCAGACATGTTCACACATATTGCTGACCAAGGCCAATACACTATTACGTAAAAGCATTCAACCTTCCTTGAATTCCTTCAGCACAGAATATGCCATCTTACTTTTCTTACATTTAAATCTACCATGTATCTCAGTTTTAAATGACACAAGTTTTCACAAAACCAAGCTGTCATATGAGGAAAACCAGAGAGTGGTGTCGAGACCACCTTTTCCTTGACCTGGATTTTGTGGTGAAATAAAACACTTGCTCGTTTAGCCACTGGAGTAGACTTATCTATGTACAAACGTGATACATGTATGTGATAAAGCCGGTTGTGGGTACAGTGAGATCTACATAATGAATCAAGATCTTTCATAATGACATCTTTCTCAACGGCTTTAGTTTGAGCACAGCAAACAAGAAAAAGAAAAAAAAAAGGAAAAAAGTAGTTAAGCTAATATTAAAAAGTGCTTTGATTTTGAAATAAAAAATATAGAGATCCTTTAGAAACGACAAATACCCACCATTTGCTTCAACGTGGATGGAACTGGAGGGTATGGTGCTGAGTGAAATAAGTCAGTCGGAGAAGGACAAACATTATATGGTCTCATTAATTTGGGGAATATAAAAAATAGTGAAAGGGAATAAAGGGGGAAGGAGAAAAAATGAGTGGGAAATATCAGAAAGGGAGACAAAAATATAGAGATCTTAAAATTTAAAAAGTATAATTCAAAAGCTGATTATTTTCTTAAAATTGAAATCTGCTAGGCATGGCATAGATACAGTTTGATCGGCCTACAAATGCCACCTTCCCTCCCTCTGGCTCCTGGGACTGTGCTTGGACCCTGGGTATCTTGCCCCACTTGTCATGACGAGAACCTTCCACCTTCATTAGCGTTGGTGTGCCAGCGCTTGACCATCTCTGAGGGCTGATTGGCACCATGCTCTCTCCTGCTGTAAGGGGCCCTTATCAAAAAATAAAGCCTCCTCTGTTGGATGCATTTTCATAGCTGCTTGGATAATTTTAATGTGTTTTTTGATGCATGGGACATTTATGTTGTCAGAACAACCATTTTACATGATTTGTACAAGAGCTTTTGTGGCTTTTAAAAATGATTCTAAAAGCCAAGAGAGCTTAGTATGAATGATGGGTAAATGGGCCCAGTATGAGAAACTGAATATCAGGGGAAAGTATTTTCACTTGTGAATATAATTATTCTAACTTTCGTAAGGCCTAATCTTCCAGTTCTTAAAAAGAACAGTAGAACTGGACATAGGATTATAGCTTACTGAGAAATGATATATTTCGAACATAAAATAACCACCGGAGTATAATAATACATTACATTTGTACCTAAGTGATGGTTTTCAAAGTAGTGTTACCTGCATTACTTAATTTGACCCTCACAGTCACCTTGAGGTTTAGGCAGGAAGATACTCTTATTCTCACCCCACAGATAGAGAATGGGGCTCAAGTAGGACAGGACTATAGGGGGAATCCGTATAATCTCTCCTTGGAATCCTTAGGCTTAAATATCAAAAACTCTATAGTTGGAAGGAGCTGGGGCTTATTCCATCCAGCAAGATGATCCTTGTAGGAAAATCCTCAACACTCTGCAATTCTATGTACTAGAGAGCTACACGGAGACACTAGAGAACGAAGCAACAACAAGAAAAGTGGAGGCGAAGCCGTGAAAGTGACTGATTCGATTCCGGTAGAGAAAAGTTCTATCCCAGTAGAAGTCTTATCAAGGAGAAGTTCATAAACGATCAAAATGGGCAGGTACAGGGTGTCCGCTATGTCTAAATGTTTGTGTCCTACCCCAAACTCCTGTGCTGAAACCTTAACCCCCAAGATGATGTTGAAGGGCAAGGGGAGGGGTGCTGGGAGGTGACAGATTAGGAGGGCAAAGTCGTCATGAGGGGGTGAGTGCCCTGATTAAGGAAGGCTCAGAGATAACCGCCCCCCCCCCAATCACAGCTCATCAAGATCATCTCCTGAGAAACCAAAATGGTAGCTTCATTATACAAACGCCAACTATAGGCGTTAGCCTGTTTCTGGAATCTCAGCTTTGCCCCCAGGTATTATTTGGCAACCACTGTTGTCCTTTGTGTAATTTCAGCAGATTCATGACTTCGTGCTCAGATACTTTAGGCAAATTCCCTTTCCTTCTTTATATTTGCCTTGCCTTTTGTTGCTATGTCTGTTTTTATAAACTTGAGAGTGTGTTTTTCCAAGGTCACAAGTAGTTGTCACTGGAGTCCAAAGGGAAGCTTCACTGAAGGTAAATATTTTGTGCCTAATATTTTAGGCACACCTTGTTTTATTGTGCTCCACCCTATTGTACTTTGTGATGTGTTTGTTTTGTGTTTTGTTGAGGTTTGTGGCAACCCTGTGTCAAGCAAATCTATCAGCACTATTTTTCCAACAGCATTTGCTCAGTTCCCTGTCTCTGTGTCACATTTCGGTGACTGTTGCATTTCAAACTTTTTCATTATTATATCTGTACACTGATCTGGGATTGGTGGTCTTGGATGCCACCGTTGTAATTATTTAGGGGTGCCACACACACGGCCCCCAGACAATCACTAAATGTTGGGTGCATTCTGCTCTGCCAGCCAGAGCTCCCCTGTCTCCCCCTCGCTCTTTGGGCCTTCCTGGTCCCTGAGACAGAACAGTGATGAAGTCAAGCCAGTTAGTAACCATCCAGTGGCCTCGAAGTGTTCAAGTGAAAGGAAGAGTCACACATCTCTCACTTTACATCACAAGGTAAAAGTTAGTAAGTTTGGTGAGGAAGGCAGGTCACAAGCTGGGACTGGCCAAAAGCAAGACTTCCTACAACAGTCAGCCAAGCGATGAATGCCAAGGAAAACCTCCTGAAAGGCACGAAAGAGGCTATTCCGGTAATAAATACATGAATGAAAAACAAGCAAAACCGCCTTCTTGCCGATGTGGAGAAAGTCTGGGTGGGCTGGACGGAGGGACAAACCAGCCACAACACTGCCTTAAGCCAAAGCCTGGCCCATGGGGCACGTGGGGGGTTCAGCAGTTGAACGTCTGCCTTTGGCTGAGGTCATGATCCTGGAGTCCTCACGTTGGGGTCCCCGCAGGGAGCCTGCTTCTTCTTCTGCCTGTGTCTCTGCCTCTCTCTCTCTGTGTCTCTCATGAATAAATAAATAAATAAATAAATCATAAAAGAAACAAAATGGCAGAGCCTGACCCAGAGCAAGGCCCTAACTCTGTTCGGTTCTAGGACGGCTGGGAGGGGGCAGGAGGCTGTAAGAAACATCTGAAGCAGCAGAGGCTGGTTAGCGGGTTTGAGGGAAGAAGCCTCCTCCACCACGTGAAAGCACAGGTGAAGCAGCAGGGGCTGATGGAGAAGCTGCAGCAGGTCCTCCGGAAGACCCGGCTCAAGAGTTCAGGAAGGTGGAGGCTACACTCAACCCCAGATCTTCAGTGTAGACCCCACAGCCTTCTGTTGGAAGAAGATGCCATCTGGGACTTTCACAGCCGGACAGAAGTCAGAGCCTGGCTTCAAAGCTGCAAAGGACAGGTGCGGACTCTCCTGCGAGGGGCTAACGCAGCTGGGGACTGCAGATGGGAGCCAGGGCCCACCCACCATTCTGAACGTCCGAGGGCCCTTCCGAATGATGCCACATCTACTCTGCCCGTGCCCCATACATGGAACAACACGGACTGGGTGGCGGGACATCTGTTTACAACGCACTTCGCTGAATACGAAACCCACGGCAGAGATCAAATGCTCCGAGAAAAGGATTTCTTTCAAAATACCGCTGCTCACTGACCGTGCACCTGGTCACCCAAGGGCTCTGAGGGAGACGGACAATGAGATTAACGTGGTTTTCATGTCTGCTAATGCAGCATCCATCGTGCCGTCCGTGGATCAAGGAATCATCTCAACTTTCAAGTCTTATGACTTAAGAAATCCATCTCGTGGGGCTATAGATGCCATAGATGGTGATTTAGAACATTACATAAACTTGGTTGATAAAGCAGTGACAGGATTTGAGAGGAATGACTCCAATTTTGAAGGAAGTTCTACTTAAATAAAACACTATCAAACAACATCACACGCTACAGAGAGATTCATGAAAGGGAGAGTCGATCCACGTGGCAAACTTCATTGTTCTTGTTTTCAGAAACTGCCAGGGCCACCTCACCTTCCCCCAGCACAACCCTGATCAACTAGCACCTCTCCACCCTGAGGCAAGACCCCCACCAGCGAAAACATCATGACTTGCTAAAAGCTCACATGATGGTTAGCATTTTTTTTTTTTTAGCAATAAATTGTTGTTTTTTTTTTAAATTAAGGTATGCACATTGTTTTAGACATAATGCTTTATTGTGTTTTGGCTCTACCTTGGTCTGGAACCAAACCCACAATATAACGAATCCCAAATATTTGATCATCCTCTTCATGAGCTTATGTCAGTTTTTCTCTATAAGGACTTACATAATTTTCCTAGAATTAACCCTATGCCTATTATAAGTTTTATCAGTACTCTAAATAGAAGTATTTAGTTCCATTCTTTTTTAAGCTCTATTTCATGAATTATTTTTTTATTTAAAATGTGAACAATCCAATTAAGAATAAAAACTTTCTTTCTAACCTGTCATTTTAAACATTATACAGATATGTACGTATTCTTGCCTAGGCTCTCTCACGCAGTAATCGATGAGGGAAGTGATGTCACATGCACCCTGATTTTTGTCTTTAATAAAAATATTTCCAAAAAATGTACTGTTTCCTGTATTTTCGGAAGATCAACAAATTAGGTGGGCTGCCATTTTTCTCTATCTACATAGATAAATTTCTGATGCATTTTACCAAATACATTTTCTGTATCTAATCTATTTTTTTTTTTCATTTAAATTCCCATTAGTTACTGTACCATGTAATATTAGTTTCAGGTGTACAATATAGTGATTCACCACTTCCACCCAAGGCTGGTGCTCATCACAATCAGTGCACTCCTTCATCCCATCATCATCTATTTCCCCTCCTCCGACCCACCTCACTTCTGGATCTAATTTTTAAAAATATATAATTTTTACCTTTAAAATGTTAACTTTCAAGTTATATGTTTTACTTTAATTTACTTTTAAAACTATACTTTTCATTACACATTATTATACACTATTTGCATAAAGTTTACTATTTTAGATCACCTTAACAGTTTGTAATGCATAAAGATATTTTGACTAGTTTTTTTAAATTTTTTTATTTATTTATTCATGATAGTCACAGAGAGAGAGAGAGAGAGAGAGAGAGGCAGAGACACAGGCAGAGGGAGAAGCAGGCTCCATGCAGGGAGCCCGACGTGGGATTCAATCCCGGGTCTCCAGGATCGCACCCCGGGCCAAAGGCAGGCGCTAAACCGCTGTGCCACCCAGGGATCCCTGCATAAAGATATTTTGAAGTTTCGGTGAAATGTTTATATGAAACCCTCTGAACCTGACTACTTTTGTTATAGTTGAGAGTGAAGGAGTAAAGAAGTCAATTATTATCATTTTATACATTTATTAGATGTTAATCAAGCTCTATTTGAGTCTACTATGATTTTATACAACATTGGCCATTTGTCTCTATAAAGAAAATTATGCTGAAAAAGTTGTTGAAATCTATCCTGGATTTTGTTTGCTCGTTTGTTCACATCTCTACTCTTAGAACATGTGCACCTTTTGCATTCACATGTATTTTTCTCTTTTTATATTTTATTATTTTTTGACCAAATTGAACTTGTTATTGGTCTCATATTATTTCTTTGTTTCATATCGGATCAATTTATTTTTACTGTTTATTATCTCCTCCCTTGAACTTGCCTTGGGTCAGTGGTTGTTTCACTAACTTCTTAATTCTTTGGTCATTAATATTCAGTCTTTCTTTTTATTTCCTTCTTGATTTTAATCTTTTAATATTTTGCTTATAATACTTTACCAAATCCTTCCTGGTTTGATACTTAAATTCTTTATTATCATTTAATTCTAAAAAATATATTATTTTAATCCATAATTTAATTAGAAGTCACTTTATTCAGGTCTTAAGATATGTGTTTTTTTTTTTAAATTTTATTTAAATTTAATTTGCCAATGTGTAGTATAATACCCAGGGCTCATGACATCATGTGCTCTCCTTAATGCCTGCCACCCATTTACCTTAACCTTTCACCCAAGACTTGTGTTTTAGTCTATCTTAAATCATTTGTTTCTAATTATAGTGGTTTGTGATAGAAAATAAGTGTGTTGTATTGGTTCTTTCAAATTTAATGAAACTTACTTTGTGACCTAGTGTGTGTGTGTATTTACATAGAAATGATTGCATCTTGTTAAATTCATAATTCAAGTATTCTATAGATTCTTTTTGATATAATTTACTTCTGAGAGCATTCCATGTGAATTTCTCTGTAATATTGCATGTCTGTCAAATCTTATATATTTTCATTTTACTTTTTTAAGGTCATTATTAAGGTATAATTTATATACCATGCAATGTATTTGTTTAAGTGTAGAAATCATTGAGCATTGACAGATGAGTATATTCATGAAATCACCACAACAATCAAAAAATCACAGTATTTCCATCCTCCTCCTCAAACTGTTCCTGCCGCATTGCAGTTCGTTCCATCCTCTGCGATTCCAACAACAAATGACTTGCTTATTGTCACTATACATTAGCTCCCATTTTCTAGAATTTTATGTAAATTGAATCATACAGAACAGACTCTTTCTTGTTGTGTTTAATTTAACATGATTCTAAGTTTCATCCATACTTTTGCCCGCATCAGTAGCTCCATTTTATTATATGAATATGCTCTATTTTGCTAATTTTTTCACATTCTGATAGACCTTTGGGCTTTCTTCGGTATTGGCTATTGTGGGTGAAGGTATAAATATTCAAGTACACATTGACTTTTTAACTTTGGTTATCTCATTGGGTGCACAGCACTAATTCACTCTGGTTTCATTACTCTCAATGTAATTATGATAGTGAGCACCTGTACATATTTAACTATAATTTATATTTATTTATGTTTTGTGAGTTGTTATATCATACATTTACCCTTTGTCTTTCTCCTAGTTCCTCCAAATAGCCCCTTCTCCCCTCCAGGCTATGCTGTGACCACAGTCACCCAGACAGAAAACACCATACACAATGCAGAGCTCATCCCAGGATTGCTCCAACTGTGGACTAGCCCTCCCCACCTCCCAGCAAAACTCAAAACAAACAAAAACAAAAGTTCTTATTCACTCCCCAGTGTCTTCAGTTTTTGCCCCCCCCCCCCTGCTTTGGTTATTTTTGTCACTGTTCATAGATTTTATAGAAAATGAGCTTCTTTGCTTGGACCTTTGCTTAGACCTTTCGCACAAGCAAAACTCAGGCTATGTATTTTCTTTCTCTCCAGGTATAGTTTAGTTCATTATACATTTTTCCATGGTGATCATAGGTCTGTGATGGAGAAATGAATGAATGGGTTCATGAATGGGTCCATATCCACCCTCTGTTTTCATTCTTCATTCCTGTCTTTCCCCACAGGCAAACACTCTAGTGCTGCCTATGGATGCATGGCAAATTAAGTATGTGAACTTGTAAAACATGCATTATTGTTTGGAGTTCATGCATTTTAATTCATGTAATGGCATGATATTATAGTTCTCTTCCTTTTTAAAAAATAATTTATGGTTTATATAATTATATATTATAATTATATATATATATTTATATATAACCAGTATATAACCAATATAATATATTGGGTCAGACTGCAGTAGGGCTGTAAAGAAAAAGGTGGGGGGCAGTGAATCTTCAATCAATATAATTGGTTGATTATTATATTGCAGTGTGTACATATAATCTGTTTATTCTAAGTAGTGTGTAGCACATCTTACTATTACTTTCAATTTATCTATTCTATCCCAGATGGACAAAAGGGTCCAGTCCCCACTACATGAACATGTTGATAAATGTCCCTGTAAATCTTGCCTTCCGAGCACATTTGAAATTGTTTGCTCAAGAATGGAATTGGGGTTTCTTGGCACATGCATATACTTAATTTGACTAAACCAGGTCAGGTGCCCTCCACAGTATGTGTGACGTACAGTTTCAAATTATTACGTGGTCTTGGTGTATTCTTTTTAACCGACGTTAATGGTTTTCGCCTTAGATTTGCCTTTGATTTATGTTAATATTTTCTATCATCTGCATGTCCCTAGACTGAATTTCTTATTTTCTTTCCAATCTTTCTATGTCATTATAATCAATTGTGTCACTTGTAAATAATGCATAGCTAGATTTTAAATCCAAACTGAGAATATCTGTTATAAGGCAAATTTAACTCCTGTATATTCATTGTTGTAGAGGCCACTGTTAGGCAGCAGGCTTGGGCAATGTAATCTTGGGGAAGGCAAAAGGGTCCACAGCGACCACTGAGCTGAGGCAAATAGGCTCATTAAGCCACAGGCTGTAACGGCCAACGGGCTGCTGGAAACCAGGCACAGTTACCAAAAAAGAAAGAATTCCATGCATTCCCAAACCTCCTCACTCCACCCTGTAACCAGACAGCCCCTAAGGCAGTCTGTCTGCTGCTGTCCTCCTTGCCGCACCCTTGCCATCTATTAAACAACCTTCTATCTCTTCTGTTCTCCTTTGGGTGAATCTTTCACTGCCAGCACTGCCAGCCCCACACAATCTGATGCCCCACGTTTGTTGGCCTGCAAAGGAGAACCTGTCGGCTGGGCTTCTCCTCAGATTCTCCAGGAATTTCCTAGGTCTATCCCTCATGGACCAACTGTATATACACCTTGGGTAACTGATAATATCCAGAAGAGGTTATTTCTTGGTGAGCATCCATCGGTGGGGGTGGGAGTGGGGGAGTTAGACTGCTTTTGCCTGAAATGGTGAGGGATTCACTGCCCCCCACCTTTCTCTTTACAGCCTTACCGCAGTCTGACCCTAGAACTTTCCAGACAACTGAGGGCCTCCAGCCAGGGTGGCTCCTTGGTGCCCTCTGAAGGTCTGAGAGCAAACAGGTTGGACTGCCCACAGCTATGAGGGTGAGGGACCCCTCCTTCCCCTCTCCCACTTGCTCTGTAGGTCTCCCAGGGTGAATCCACCCAGGACAGGGATGCTGGCTGACTCTCAGCTCCCTTGCTTCTTTTGCCTCCCACTCCATTCCTTTGCTCCTGCTGATCCAGGGCCACTGTCTTGATCCACAGGCAAAATGCATTCCTAGGTGTCTGAGTGATGGGTCCTGCCCACCCCTCCTTTCCCACACCAGTTTGGCCAGCAGATGTCTGGCGTTCTCTGTTGTAGGGGATGTACTGCCATCAGCTATGACTCTCCTGGTAGGACACCCAGTAGAGTCAATTGCCTTCCAGAAGGTCTGATCCTTTTTCTGGCCAATGGGATGTCCTGACTGTAAGCATGACCACGGGTCAGGCTCCATTCCCTTTGATGAGACATCCCTTTGGGAATCAGCAGCTGGTCTTCCCCACTATGGGACAAACTCCCTCAGACGTACCTTCGGGCTGTGTTTTTAAAAACTGTAACAAATTTGACCCCTCAAACCTGAGGAAAAGCACCATATCTTTATTCAGTGTTTCCTGACCCCAGTACAAACTTCCACACCAAGAGGTATGGCTCCTCCATGAAATTTGTTTTTCGAATACTATTTTAAAACTTGATCTCTTTTGATGGAAGTCCTCTGAATGGTCAGAGGTCCCATACGCACAAGCCTTCATGGCAGTGTCCTAAAAACCCAGCTCTGCAAAAACTCTACAATGTGTCTTGATGGGTTTCATGGCTGTGATTCTGCAGACATTCTAGAGCCGAATGCAGACAGGCTAATTAACCCACAGGCACTAAACCAAAGGCACAGTTCCTATGATTACCAATACAAGGGACAATTCCATGGTCCCCATACTCTGCCCTATAGTTATAGCCCCTCACCACCACCGCCTGGCAGACAGTCTCTCCCTGGCCATCCTGCCCACTGCTCTCTTGCAGTATATTCAATAAAGGTCTATCTCCTTTGCTCTGCCCTGGGTGGTTTCTTTCACCACCTGTGTGACTGGTCCCCACATCATCGGGATGCCCCACAATTGTTATTATTGGTCTTTACTTAATATTTGAAACTTAATTTGTCGAATAAGCTTTATTTGTATGTCATTTCTCCCACTCTCCACTTTTTGGGTTCAAGGTTTTTTTTGGGGGGGTGGGAATCTCTTTAACAGAATCTCTTAGTGTTCTCTGGGCCATGAACCTTTCTGTGTTGAAATCTACGAGTATCTTCTCAGAATGTTTTAAAATGCACAAAAAATACACATGTCTTATACACTATTTGTTAGTTTTTAACCACTTTCTTAATTTTCTTGGATTTCTGCACATTTTTGATGATTATTGATCATCTAGTCATCTTTTTATTGAGAATCTGGTTTTGCCTGCCATGGATGCTTTTTGTTATTGTGCAGCAAGGGTGTAATGTACTTCCAATAGCCATGTGTCAACTGCTTGTCTCCTGGTCACAGAGACCCCCTATCTCTAATGGCACTTCACCTATGGAGCTGTTCCATTTTTCTCTTCCCAGTGACCAAACTCATTGCTTTATCCTTTTCCATTTACTCAAAACCACTCAGCCATAAAAAGATGACAAAGAAAGGAATCCTACCAGCTGTTTTGATTGCAACTACCCAATTAAATTCTTCCCCTCTTTGCAAGAATTAGAAGCCTTAAATATTCATAAAACAAAAGGACCCAGATTCTTAAAATGACCAGTCTTGATTCAGCAATTGAAAATGACTGTTTTTTTTTCTTTTTTCATTCATTTACTTAACCTGTCGTTTTAGTTCTGTACTCACAATATGAAAAAAAAAAAAGACAAAAAAACCCACATCACTAAGGATCCAGTTTGGAAAATACAAACACACAAATTTTAAAACACTGTTGATAAAAAGCAAAACCATTGTACTATAGAGAATTTATTTTAAAAAGCAATTTACTTGTCAGTCCTTGGAATGTCAGGTTATGAGGATCAAGTGGTTATCTGATCTGAATCTCACATACATATTTAAGAGATTTTTAACAAGATGTACAAAGATTGAATTTATTGTTTAAGAGGCCCCCAGACTAATACTGATAGACTTTCAGATGGTCCCATATACATTAGTCTAGTGGTTATGCTCCCTTATACAAAAATTTCTAAGACTATCACCACATGTCAGTAGCATAGCTTCCAAAATTTGGGTTAATTAACTTACTTAATTATCAGTGCTGTAAATAAAGAGTGGAAATTTTCATTAAATGGTTTGAATAAATTCACAAAAGAGCTGTTGACACCTGAGCTCTGTTTCTGGGTCTCTGTTCTGATCACTAGCTTTGTATTAGATAAGACAAGGAAACACCACTATGGGCTGAGAACGTGCCAGCTGTGAAGAAAGTAAGCATAAACCTCTATTCCTCTCAGGTAATGAATTTCAAGTTCAGCGTCCCTGATTGGACAGCAACATGACATGAGCATATCACAAATCTGTCCCGACATGTGACACAGCCAACTGTGTGCAGTTCTTAGTGATGACTTGTGTGGTTGATCCCGGCTGTGTGCACCCAGACTGTGGTAAACGCTCCCCCTGGCACCACGCTGTTTCAAAGCAGCTAGCAATTAAGGGTCCTTAGATTGACACTTTTCCAATGCTTTCAGAAGTAGCATGTTTGGAATTGTTTATCCTTTTCCTAAAAACAACGACAATAAAAACAACAAAACTGTATAATTTCTCTTAATCTTAATGATTTAGGTAAGAACCTCAGACTTGGAGATTTAGTTTTATTTTTCTTTTTTTATTCCACCCCTTTCCAACCACGAATTTATTTTTTAATATAAATTTATTTTTTATTGGTGTTCAATTTGCCAACATATAGAATAACACCCAGTGCTCATCCCATCAAGTGCCCCCCTCAGTGCCCGTCACCCAGTCACCCCCAAACCCCGCCCACCTCCCCTTCCACTACCCCTAGTTCGTTTCCCAGAGTTAGGAGTCTCTCATGTTCTGTCTCCCTCCCTGGTATTTCCCACTCATTTTTTCTCCTTTCCCCCTTATTCCCTTTCACTATTATTTATATTCCCCAAATGAATGAGACCATAAAATGTTTGTCCTTCTTCGATTGACTTACTTCACTCCGCATAATACCTTCCAGTTCCATCCGATGTTTATTGAGAGTATTTGCAAGCAATAGCAGAATTACACTTACACATAAAATACCAACATCCTGCCCCCCTTCAGGTTGCACACACATGCACACACGCATACACACACATTCTCTGGGGGGAAGGGACTCCTGACACTGAAATTATGGTGCCAGCCAGGGCTGGGGTTTTATCTGGTGGCTCACCAGGGAAGCACCTGCTCCTCACCTCATTTATGCAGTTACTAGAGGGATTCATTTCCCTTGGGGGGATTGGACCAAGGGCCTCAGTTTGTAACTGCTGTTGGCTGGAGGACACCTGAATCCATTATCATGGAACCCATCTCCACACAATCCCTAGCTTGACCAAAGCCCACAAGAGAGAGGGCTGGCTAGCAAGATGGAAGTTACAGGTTCATGTGATACAATCATGAAGTGAGAATCCATCCCCTCTGACATAATCTACTCGTTACAAGTAAGCACAGCCCAGTCCATAATCAAGGGGAAGCTATCATACAAGGGCAAGAAAATAAAGAACACTGGGGGTATTGTGTGGTCTGTCTGCCACAAAAGGAAAAGCTAACTAACAAAAGTGAGAACTAAGAGTCAAGGATCAAGGCGATATACTAGGGTACAATTCCAATATATTTCAGATTAAATGTAAAGTTCTGAATGAATAAAAGGTTGGTAATAAAAAAAATCTCATTTGACAAAATAACTTAAGACATACATTTACACAGAATATTATGTAGTATTTACACTCTTTCATCTCTTTAAATGTTATTCACCATAATTTGAACTAACATTATCAACAAACACAATGCAATGATCACTTCATCCTTTAAGTTCCAAAGTGATTCCTGAATCAGTAAGAAAACAATATTGATTAGTATTGCTACATCACTGACTTTTTACTGTTAAATGATTACTTAAAGTTATTCATCCATGTGTAATATCCAATAAAGAGCTAAATGGTTAAACACATAGTGGAACTTTTTCAGTACATATCTTGCAATTTAATTTAAAGGAAAGAAAAATGACATGGAAAAAGCCTGCACTTAGGGGAGAAAGTGTTGTCATTTTTAATTTTCCGATTCCTCTTTCCCACAAAATCAGCGTGTTTTAGCACAAAACCACAGGATAAATAGTAATCCACTACTTTAAAAGCCCAAATTGACTGATCTTGCTTGTCTGGCTGTGTATTCTTTTATTTAAAGATTTTATTTATTTATTTGAGAGAGACCGAGAGGGGAGCAGCAGAGGGAAAGAGAGAAGCGGACTCCCCACTGAGCAGTGAGTCTGATGCTCCTTGGATCCCAGGACCCTGAGATCATGACCTGAGCCGAAGGCAGACACTCAGCAGACTGAGCCACCTGGTGCCCCGTGTCTGTGTAGTCTGATAGCATTTTGTGAAATGTTTTGATTACTCACTTTTTTTTTTTTATTTTTCTTTGCTCACCTGAACAATCTGTATACTCAGTATTTATGAAGTTTTCTTTTTCAAGAATTTGTTTTTATTTTATTCATTAAATTATTGACTTTATTAAATATATTTCCTTTTCTGTGTATTATGTAGATTTTGACAATTACACATATTTTATATTTTATATATTTTGACAAATACATATATTACTGACTCTAAAGAAATACAAACCTACACATCCCTCAACACATTCTCACATTCTTCGAACTGCCTAATATATGCAATAAAAATAAAATGTTCGATATTGCTTTTGTAAGCTGTTTTGTATATAGTTTATTTTTTTTTAAATTTTTATTTATTTATGATAGTCACAGAGAGATAGAGAGAGAGGCAGAGACACAGGCAGAGGGAGAAGCAGGCTCCATGCACCGGGAGCCCGATGTGGGATTCGATCCCGGATCTCCAGGATCGCGCCCTGGGCCAAAGGCAGGCGCCAAACCGCTGCGCCACCCAGGGATCCCTGTATATAGTTTATATCTAATTTCCTATTCCTTACTCTTTAGGTAAAAATAACAAAGATCACAAAGTAAAGGAAATGAGTCTAGGTGTGCGCATTTGTGCATTTGCATCTGTCAAGGAGTCAACTCGTGAAGATGATCTACTTCATCTTATTCATTATAAGGGCAGCTCCAAGGGAATATTGACAAAAACACAACTAAATAGTAACCTTGTGTATCAGAAGTTATTATTCTGCTACAGAACACTGATCAGAATTTAGTGTTCACTTATTTCCTTTTATCTTTAAGGAAGTAAATATCTTAATGCTCTGTATGTTTTGACTTCCACGTGAACCAGGAGGTATCAAGCGACCGTCACACCCGGGAGACAGGCATGCTTCACATCACATAGGACATCCTAAAGACGTGCTCATGGCTTGATATGTTCTCTTTGGGTCCTAATCCCTTCAGTTCTACATGCCCTTAGATTCCACCTTCTTTCCAAGGCTGGTGACAACCCCCCATTCTGGTTCAGTACCCTTTTCATGACTCTGATCCTCAATTATGTAAAAATATGCTAACCCAAGGAGGGAGGCTTATATGCCTTCCATTACGAAATAACAAATATTGTGGGGGCAGGGGAGTAAACGCTGTAACAGCAAAATGCATGGTTTAGAAATATGTTTTTTTCCCCTCACAAAGTTATTCTTTAAACTGCTCACACATACTAAAAAAAAAATGGTTAAATTCATCTCAGCCTTATTATCAGCAAAAATGTGTATAAGACTCCAAAATACACATTTAATCACGAGTATGGCTTAATGGAAAAAGTGCTATAACTATTCTTCATTAATAAAAGCAAATTAATAGGTAGAAATGACTTTTATCCCATGTGTAATGCATCTATGTAAGTTGACTGTGTCAAGTAGCTTGTGCAAAAGTAATAACAGACTTGGGTTCTGTGTTAAGTCTGTACAGTATCCTACACCTCACTTAGCACAACAGTGTTTACTGAGGCATCACAGGGCACTGTCCACTTTCAAGAAAAGTTGTCCGGATATAGTTTTATCACTTCTCTTCCAAAGTTGCTTCTCCCTCTAGATAAATAGATATAGACAGTATCACTTGGTAAAAGTTTAGTCATAAAATGAAAACTATTTTTTTCAATAGTGTTGCATGGTGTCATTTCAAATATATCATAATATTTTCTACCTTTTGAGACATATCTTTTTGGTTACTACAAGTTGAGTTTTTGACTACATCATGTTCTTCTGAAAAATTTTCCTTTGTTATCAGGTCCCCCACTTCAATTTTTTTCTATTAGAATAACCTGATATAAAAAGTGAAAACCAATGAGATTGCTGTATTTAAAAATGAAATTGTGGCTTCATTGTAAAGAGAGATTTTACAATTCTGAAACATTTTCTCCTTAAGCTCTGCTTTTCTGAGTGCTTATATTTTCTTGAACCATTTCCACATTGCCCTGGGACAAAAATAAGACTCCGGTTCCATAGATATATAATTTATCTAGTGCCGCTCACAAATTCATGGTAAGTACCTTGCATAGCGATGTGTATTAAAAATATTTTATTTTAGGAATATAGTTAGAGACATATTTCTTCCTGAAAAAGATATTTCGCCTCTATAAATAGAAATGGAATGCTACTAGCACATTATAGTTAAAAAGATATGATCAACAAACACAATAACTTGATACTTCAAATCATGGCACTTTTGAGTCAGTACCAATGTTTATGGGATAATAAAATTATAGCTCACATTTCTAAGAATAAATGTAACCTCATGAGAATAACTTGAATAAAAATGACTAAATCATATCAGCCATATACCAAGTAAGAATAAATTTAAGATGTTCTAAAATAACTATATCTACTCAGGAAAATATAAGGATCATTTTCAACTGAAAAGTTCTTAAAATAACAAAGAAAATAATAGTTAAGATGAAGGAGGAGAGGAACTAAATCATGCTTTAGATGCAAACACAAACTTCACTAAACTACATGCAACTTTAATCTTAAACAGATAGTCATTCAAGAATGGAGGAAGTCCATCCAGCAGGAAAGAGATTATTAAATAGATATAAAATCTACAGAAAAGAAACCCTGTAAATTATCTTTGCATATGCCATATAGACCAAAACCTAAATGAAGCAAAAGAAGTTGTAAAAAGTCAGTGTCTAGCCATAAAGGCCTAAAGAAAAAGAAATCTCAAATAAACAACCTGACTTTACACCTCCAGGAATTAGAAATAAAAGAACAAATTAAACCCAAAGCCCAAAGTTCAGAGAAGGAAGGAAATAATAAATATTAGAGCAGAAATAAATGCAACAGAGACTAGAAAGACAATAGGAAAAAATCATTAAAACACAGAGCTGCCTTTTTGAAAAGGTAAAACTGACAAACTTTTAGTTAAATTAACCAAGAAAAAAGTGAGATGCAAATAAAATTATAAATGAAAGAGATGGCATTGCAAATGACACCAAAAAAATATAAAGGATAATAAAAGGCTACTATGAACAATTTTTTTTTTAAAGATTTTATTTATTTATTCATGAGAGACACAGAGAGAGAGACACACATACACAAGCAGAGGGAGAAGCAGGCTCTATGCAGGAAGCCCAACATGGAACTTGATCCCAGGTCTCCAGGATTAGGCCCTGGGCTGAAGGTGGTGCTAAACCGCTGAGCCACCCGGGCTGCCCCTATGAACAATTTCTATACCAAGAAACTGGATAATCTTCCAAGACTGAATCATGAAAAAAAAAATCTGAATAAACCAGTAATAATTGAGTGGGTTGAAACACTAATTTAAAACCCAGGATCAGATGGTTTCACTTGTGTATTTTACCAGGCATTTAAATAAAAATTAATACAGTATCTTTCAAATTCTTCCAAAAAAATTGAAAGTGACGAATATTCCCAAACTCATTTTATAAGGCCAATGTTATCCTCATAACAAAGTCGGATAAATACAAGAAAATATCCTGATCAATTCTCAACAAAATACTAGCAAACCAAATTCAACAGCATATTGAAAGGATCATTTACCATGATCCTATAGGATTTATTCCTGAGAGGCAAAGAGAGTTCAACATATGCAAATCAATAAATGTGATATACCACATTCACAGAATGAAGGATAAATATAATATACCCATATCATTGGATGCAGAAAAAGTATTTGGCAAAATTCAATGTACTTTCATGATTAAAAAACCAAACAAAGCATTTGACAAAGTGGGTGTAAAAGGAGCATATCACAACATAATAGACCCTGTATATGACAACTCTGCAGTTAACACTGTACTCAATGATGAGAGATTGAAAGCTTTTCCTCTAAAAACAGGAACAAGACAAAATTCCCCACTCTCATCACTTCTATTCAGTACAGTACTAGAAGTCCTAGCTAGAGCAATCAGACAAGAAAAAGAAATAAAAGGCATCCAAACTGGAAAAGAAGAAGGAAAATTGTCTATACACATAAAAACTAAAGATTCCACCAAAACTTGTGAGAGTAAACAAATTCAGTAAAGTTACAGGATACAAAATCAACGTTAAAAAATAAATTCCATTTTTATATACTAACAATAAACTATCTGGAAGATAAATTAAGAAAATAATCCCATTTACAATAGTGTCAAAACAGTAAAATATTTCGGAATAAATTTAATTAAAAGGGTTAAAGATTTGTATACTGAAAAAAAAATAAGACTGATGAAAAAAACTGAAGACAAATGGAAAGGTGTTCATGGATCAGAAGATTTAACAATGCGAAAATGTTTACACTACCCAAAGTTATCTGTAAATTCGGTGAAATTGCTATTGAAAATTAATAGGACTTGTCATGGAAATAGAAAAAAAAATCCTAAAATGCATATGGAACTACAAAAAAAATTTTAAAAATTCAAATAGTCAAAGCAATTATGAGAGAGCAGAACAAAGCTGGTGGCATAACACTTCCTGATTTCAAACTATATTACAAAGCCCTGGTAATCAATGCGATATGGTGTTGGCATAAAAATGGACACAAAGGGTACCTGGGTGGCTCAGTAGATTGGGCATCTGGTCATGATCCCAGGCTCCTGGGATCAAGTTCCGCACTGGGGTCTCTGCCTTGCAAGAACTCTGGTTCTCCCTCTGCTCCTCCCATCATTCATTCCCTCTCTCTTTTTCTCTCTCTCAAATAAATAAATGCAATCTTTAAAAAAGAAGACACATAGACCAATGAAACAGAATTGAGAACCCAGAAATAAACTCATGCCTCTACAGTTAGCTAATATTTGAGAAGAGAACCCGGAATACTCAATAGTGAAAGAATAATCTCTTCAATAAATAGTGCTGGGAAAACTGGATATTCACATGTAAAAGAATGAGATTGGACCCCACCTTATACCACTCACAAAATTTAACTCAAATGGATTCAGACTTAAATGTAAGCCTGAAGCCATAAAATTCCTACAAGAAAACACAGGGGAAAAGTTCCTTGACATTGGTGTTGGTAATGATTTTTTGATGTGATGCCAAAAGCACAAACAAAAGCAAAAATAACTACATCAAACTAAAAAGCTTCTGCAAAGAAAATAAATCAACACAACAAAAAGGCAACCTATGGGATACAAAAAAAATACTTGTAAGCCATATGTCTGATAAGCGGTTAAGATCCAAAATACATAAGAAGCCCATACAACCTAAGGGCAAAAGAAAACACAAACAAAACAAATAAATAAATTTAAAAAATCCTATGAAAAAAATAGACATTTTTCCAAAGAAAATATACAACAGGCCAATAGCAACAAGCAACATGAAAGGTGCTTAGCATCACTAGCCATCAGGAAAACACAAATCAAAACCACAGTATATCACCTCACATTTTTTAGAACTGTCACTATTATGAAAAAGACAAGAGATGACAATTTTTTATTAGAATGTGGAAAAGTAGAAACCTTTGGGCACCGTTAGTCAAAAAGTAAATTGTTGCATCCGCTGTGGAAAATAGCTCCTCAAAATAAGTAAATAAAAACAGAACTGACCTATGATCCAGCAATCCCACTTCTGGGTATACACCCAAAAAAAACCAAAATCGGGTCTTGAAAAACTTATCTGACCCTCATGTTCACTGCAGAATTATTTACAACAGACAAGGCATGGAAACAACATAAGCATGCGTTACTGGATGAGTAGATAAAATAGAATAGATATTGATATGTGTATCAGAGTATTATTTAGCCATTGAAAAGAAGGAAATCCTGCCATTTGTGACAACATGGATGAAATTGGAGGGTATCATGCTAAAAATAAAGTCAACCAGGAAAAACCAGAAAAATGAATAGTGGAGGGTCTTACTTAAATGTAGAGTCTAAACAAAACAAAACAAAACAGAAAAACAGAAACAAAAACAACAAAGAAAAAAAAATGATAACAACAAAAAACTTCATAAAAACAGAGAATAGACTGGTGGGTGCCAGGGCCTGAGGGTGACGATGGCCAAGGTGTACAAACTTCTATCTATAAGATGAGTCAGTTCTGGAGATTTAATATATCGCTGACTATAGTTAACAACACTGTCTACTTTGCAAGTTGCTAGGAAAATAGATCTTAAATGTTCTCGCCATTAAAAAAAAAAAAAGGCAACTCTGAGAGGTAATGGATGTATTAACTGATCTTCCCGCAGTAATCATTTCTCAATATATACAGATATCAAACCACTGCATTTTGCACCTTACACTTACACTATCTTATATATCAAATGTATTTCGAAAAAGCTGGAAAAAATGAAGATACGCCATCATAAAATATATAGAGTCTACAGAACTACACTTTTAAAACTATCCAATAATCTTAACAGTGGGAAGATATACAAAGGAAAAAGGAAGAGTGAGCAAGGCAAATATAAAAGAAACTGCTAAAAATTCAGAAGTATAAGAGCATAGTAATCTATTAGGGGGAAATTAAATACAGCATTTACGGTACAAGTAACTGTAAAGATATTATAGGTGAGAAAGCATTTTTTTGCAAAAAAGAAAATCAGTTAAGAGGCACTTCTAAAATTTATTAGGTCAGACTCTCAGTCCCCTCCACTGCCCTTGGGGATGCTACAGTAGCGTGATCCCGGCCTCAGGAGAGGGAAAGAGCTATATCTGTTAAGTCGCGTGTGAGCTCTTTTCCCTGGGCCTCCACTGGCTCCAAAGAGGTTGGGGGCAGGTCTGAAGACAGGAGAGTGTCCGGGACAACAGGGGGTCGGGGAGGTAACTGGCCGCTGTAACTGTGAGCAACCAGGAGTATGCAGTCCTCTGCACCTTTCTTTCCCAGGAACAAAACCTTGAGGATGTGGGAAAGAGACAAAATCTAGTTCCTTCAGCATATCGAGAACAATCTCATCGCAAGCTTGGTAACTGAGGATTTAACATTGATCCCTCTGATTCACCACACTGGTGAATGGAAAGCAGAGCCATCTGATCACCCTAATCAATTCAGAAAAAGGCTTTAGACAAACATCAGCGCTCGGTCTTGACAACTCAAAACTTCCTCAACCTGAATAGAGTATCTACGAATACATTATCAAATAATAGTATGATACGATCACTGATCAAGACAGGAATGAATACGTGTGTCCTCAGATCAGGAAAGAGGCACTGTCCTCACCGGGAAGCAAACAACAAAAACAGATAAAAGACACAGAGATTGGAATGAGAAAAAAAAAAAAAAAAAAAAAGCCTGTATTTATTTGTAGCCGACATGACTATCTATGCAGAAAATCAAAAAGAGCCTGCAAAACAGCTCTATTGCTAATGTGCAATTGAAGCCAGGGCACAGGAAACGACGTCTAAATATACAAATTCAACTGTATTTCTCGGTAATAGCAATGAATAGTTGGAAATGGAAATTTAAACGAGTACTATTATAATGTGCATCAAATATATGAAACACTTAGGGATAAATTTAACCAAACGCATGCAAGATTTGGATGCTGAAAATTATGTAGCCTTAATGAACTAAACCCCACACCCAAACTAATAGACAGATATGTCAAATTAGGAATCAGAAGACTTAAAAACGTAGAGACCTCTCCTCTACGCAAATTAATCTATAAACCCAACGCAACACTGATCAAAATCCTTGTGACGTTTTAATAGACACCAGCAAGCTGATTCTAAAATGCATCTTGAAAATACAAGGACCTAGGTTAGCCAAGATAATTTGGGAAAGAAGAATAAATTGCAGGGCTTAGACAATCTGATTTTATTTTTTTTAATAATAAATTTATTTTTTATTGGTGCTCAATTTACCAACATACAGAATAACACCCTGTGCTTATCCCATCAAGTGCCCCCCTCAGTGCCCGTCACCCAGTCACCCCCACCCCCCGCCCTCCTCCCCTTTCACCACCCCTAGTTCGTTTCCCAGAGTCAGGAGTCTTTATGTTCTGTCTCCCTTCCTGATATTTCCCACTCATTTCTTCTCCCTTCCCCTCTATTCCCTTTCACTATTATTTATATTCCCCAAATGAATGAGACCATATAATGTTTGTCCTTCTCCGATTGACTTACTTCACTCAGCATAATACCCTCCAGTTCCATCCACGTCGAAGCAAATGGTGGGTATTTGTCGTTTCTAATGGCTGAGGAATATTCCATTGTATACATAGACCACATCTTCTTTATCCATCATCTTTCGATGGACACCGAGGCTCCTTCCACAGTGTGGCTATTGTGGACACTGCTGCTAGAAACATCGGGGTGCAGGTGTCCCGGAGTTTCATTGCATCTGCATCTTTGGGGTAAATTCCCAGCAGTGCAATTGCTGGGGACAATCTGATTTTAAAGTTGCCACAACACTACAAAATTCAAGACAATGAGGTATTGGCAATAGGATATATATATATATATATATATATATGGAACACAGAGTACCCAGACATAGATAGACCCACAAATACCGGTTCAAATGATTTCTCCCACAGATGCCGAGACATTCAAAGGAGAAAGGGTAGTCTTTAAAACAAATGGCAGTGACACAACTGGACAACCGTATGCAAAACAGAATAAAATCATGTCCCACAACTCACATCAAACTCAATATGCTCAATATGCTCAAACTTGATATAGATCATAGATCTAAGTATAAATCTGTAACACTTTTACCCCGGGTCCCCAGGGGAGGCACTGCGGCAGAGAGGGCGCCAGGGCCCAGAGAGCTGTAGGGCAGGGGCACAGGCAGGGCGCAGGCCTGGAGCTGTGACAGCTCGGTGGTGCGGGGGTGCAGGGCCGCCGGGTCCCAGGGCTGCAGGGTCACGGGATGGCAGGGTCTCAGGGCCGCACAGTCACAGGGCCACAGAGTCCCTGGGCCGCAGGGTCCCAGGGTCCCAGGGTTCCAGGGCCCCAAGGCTGCAGGGTCACAGGGCCTCAGAGTCACAGGACCGCAGGGTCATGGGATTGCAGGTCACAGGGCCACAGGGTCCCAGGGCTGCAGGGTCTCAGGATCCCAGGGTCCCAGGGTCCCAGGGCCACAGGGTCCCAGGATCTCAGGGTCCCAGGGTCCCAAGGCCGCAGGGTCCCAGGGCCACAGGGTCCCAGGGACTCAGGGTCCCAGGGTCCCAAGGTCCCAAGGTCACAGGGTCATAGGGCCTCAGAGTCACAGGGCTGCAGGGTCATTGGACTGCAGGGTCGCCGGGCCACAGGGTCCCAGGGCCGCAGGGTCCCAGGGTCCCAAGGCCGCAGGGTCCCAGGGCCACAGGGTCCCAGGGACTCAGGGTCCCAGGGTCCCAGGGTCCCAAGGTCACAGGGTCATAGGGCCTCAGAGTCACAGGGCTGCAGGGTTATTGGACTGCAGGGTCACCGGGCCACAGGGTCCCAGGGCTGCAGGGTCACTGGATCGCAGGGCCACAGAGTTCCAGGGCTGTAGGGTCACAGGGCTGCAGGGTAATGGGATTGGAGGGTCCCAGGGTCCCAGGGCCTCAGAGTCCCAGGGCCACAGAGTCCCAAGGCCTCAGGGTCCCAGGGCCTCAGAGTCACAGGGCTGCAGGGTCACGGATCACAGGGCCGCAGGGTAATGGGATTGCAGGGTCCCAGGGCCACACGGTCACAGGGCCACAGAGTCCCTGGGCCACAGGGTCCCAAGGCCTGCAGGGTCCCAGGGCCGCAGGGGCGCTGACCCCGAGGGCCTACCTGTGCAGGCGGCAAGGCCCACGTCCCCGCCAGGCATCCTGGCCCTCAGGGCTCGGGGGCAGGGGGGCTCGGGGAAGCTGCACGGGGCGACCTCGGGTCAGGTGAGGGGCTGGCCCAGTCCGTGGCCGCGTGTCTCCCTCGCAGGGCCCCAGGTCTGGGACGGGCTCCCCTGTGAGGCCTAAGGAGGGGGTCCCGGGCTCGCCCGCCTGCGCAGGGTTGGTCCTGGGAACCCCTGGGATGCCCGGCAGGTGCCCCGGCAGGTGCCCCGCTGGCACCTGGGGCGGCCTTGCAGCGGCGCCACCTGGCGGCTCTTCCCAGGCTGCACCGCCCGCTCGGCCCTCCGGACCCTCTGGCCACAACGCACTGGGCCGTCCAGCCCCGGGGTAACCATGGCAACTAAAAGACAAGCACTTCTCCAAAAAAAAGGCAAACAAGAGTGGGTGTTTAACACAGATTTGCCTGACTCTGATGCCCACGCTTTTGCCTCCTATAATTCATTGCTTTCCAGATGGCTCTCCGCCAGATGGCTCAGGTCACTGGGGTCAGAGGTAGCCCTGGGCCAGAGAGGACTATACAGGTGTACAGATCCAAGGGGTGGGGGCGTGGGGCCGGTTTCCCCATGAAATGCCCTATTACATCCAAATAATCTTTCAGAATGTATTTGGGATTAGCATATACAGCTATTTTTAACAGAGAAAAGAAATTTAATATGAATATGGTCTAAAATGAATTTTCTTCCTAATGCAGATCCATGAAAAGAAAATCACCAACAAGCAAAGATATCTTTGACACATTATTAACTTAATAAACACTTTTAGTATCATGCATACCATGAATCCATTTAAAATTGTACCTATTTGCCTACATATGATTATATACATAGAACAATATTTCTTACCTGTGTTCCATGAACACTACCCACAGATGATATAAATAAATAAATAAATAAATAAATAAATAAATAAATAAAAGAAAGAAAGAAAGAAAGAAATGGGGGCACCTGGGTGGCTCAGTCGGTGAAGCCTCTGCCTTCAGCTCAGGTGATGATCTGGGGTCCTGGGATGGAGCCTGGAGTCAGGCTCCCTGCATAGAGGGGAGTCAGCTTCTCCCTCTCCCTCTGGTCCTCCCCCTGCTTGTGCTCCCTCTCTCTCTCAAATAAATAAATAAATAAATAAATAAATAAATAAATAAATATCTTAAAAATAAATAAAGAAATAAAGAAATGAAAGTTTCCGTTGGTTAAGATTTAAAACTTTGAAGGATGCCTTTATACCAGGGACTGCAATCTGGCAGTCAAAGGATAAACCAAGGTTTCAAATATGTCCTGTTTCTGTTTTCTTCCCACCTTGTTTGGCTAGTATGCTATTTTCCTTGACTTTGTCTTCATGTGTTGTTTTGTGGAGTCTGAATAGTTTTAAGGGAAGACAACCACAGGCCACATCCCTCACCATCTTCAGCTAATGTCCCTTCACACTTCCGATGGCATTGGGGTCTGTGTGCCGCATAGCATGGCCTTCCCTTAGTATCACAGGGGGTGTGGCAGTGCAGGGCTTACTTGAATATAAAAGTTTCCAAAAAAAGTAAAGAAATAAGTATGTTCCTATGTTTTATATTAAGTTCACTGATTTAGATTTACATACTAATATTCATGAAAATACCATGCCTACATCCTGCAAACAACACTGCCTATTTGCAAATTTCCCAACGCCAGCTGTTGCTCCTCTAGCCTTCCCTTCCACTGTTTGCAGAATTTCTATCATTATTTCATTGATGTGTTGCCCCCTTCCCAGTGTTTCTTTGGAAACGCCAACACAGAAAAACAGTTGTAAAATTTTACCAAAGCTGTGAAGTGATTATTTATGGTCGGTAAGATATGCAATGAGGAGACTACATGGAGTACACAGTGAGCAACATATTGAGACTCCTCTACCCAGTGTGAAATAATTCCACATATGTGAGAATCACATGCAAAACCATAAGTACAGGCCTCAGACCACCCACCCCGAGGAGTTCAGAACTGATCTACCCTGAGACTGCTTTCCCAGCCGGTCATCTGGGCACCTAACTGGGAATTAGAATTCCTTCAACTGATATAGACATTTCCCTAAATGATAAACACAGTTCCCTGGGGCTGTGTGTGTGTGTGTGTGTGTACAGTGAGGTTTATGCCAAGCACCTGTTTTCTGTCTGAGGGTCTGGGATTTTGGGACATGTGGGCAAAGGCTGCCTCTCAGTCCAGTCTTCAGCGGAGACCTTGTGCGTACCTGGCAGGGACCACTCTGCAGGTGTCGTGATGCTGTGTGGCCAGAAGAATTAAGCAAGTCTTGTGTGACTTCAGGGGGAGGACCCATGGAAGCTTGTGCCCAATCCTCTGGGCTTGGCTGCAAGTAAGTGACTTTTCCCCCTGCTGGTTTTGCTTTGTATCTTGTGCTATAGTAACTGTTGGCTGTAAGTACAACGCTGTGCCGAGTTCTGTGGGTGTTTCCACAGATCACCAGACCTGAATGTGACATGGGGGCCAAACACACACCCACACCTTTAACTTACCTGGAGAGAGTCCTGGTACTAAAATACGACTGTGAGCGTGAGGAGAAAAGCAAACAGCAGTGAGTGTAAGGCCACCATCCTACACACCCCTGCTGCAGCCCTCCCCACCACTGAGCATTGTGGGGAGCAAGGGGATGTCAAGGCAAAGAACGTCTGAGTGAGACAAGCAGAATGAGCGGGAACAATAATGAAGGGGCCTGTGAGTTGGAGGAATTACCAGATTGATCAGATTCACCCTAAGATTGAAAATACTGCATAGGCGTTATATATATATAAGATACATAAGATGGGCAGATCAGATTACAGACTGCAAAATAAATAAATAAAAGGCCCCAAATCAGAGTAGTATGGAAGGTTAAAAGCACTCAGTATAAGAGAATATGAATGCTTTTTAACATGAAAAGCTTAAATCCACAATGAGGACAGAACATGTGTGAATATTCACACTGCAAGGGACTCAATAACCTTCCTTTTGAAGCACACAGTACAGACAATGCAAGGAGACACAGAAACACACGAGCAGGAGACTTTAAGATGCTATTCTCAGTCTGAGGGCAGGGGACGTAAAATACGTAAAGAGATGAAAGCTTTCAACAACAGTATTAGTAGGGTAGGTCTTGTAAACAACCACTGGACTCTACCCTTGGGCCGCAGAGCAAGCACATTATAGGCAAGTATTCCCCGCACAATCATAAAAGGTGATGCTAGATCACATAGAGAAGTATAGGTCATTCCCATTAAGCAGAAACTTTTCAAGCAATGATTTCTGGTCACAATGCAATAAATTCAAAGGTACTAACAAAATGATAGAAAAGTTCTTCACCTGGAAGTTTAAGGCTTACCAACCCACTTCTGGGTGAAAGAGGAAGAACAAGCTAAAATTAAAGAATTTTTTAAAACTACATCCGTGATGGATTACTTATCAGGATTTGGGGGGTGCATCTAAAGTAACGGTCAGAGAAAAATGTATTGCCTCCCTACTTTATCCATAAAACTGAAAAACTAAAATAATTTAATGCCCGACTCAAAATAATAGATGAAAATGATGAATTAAACCAAAAAAGCATAAGGAATGACATAATAAAAATAAACATACAAGTTAATAAGGAATATGACAGAAAAAATAGGTCTAATTAATAAACTTAAGGGGTTTATTAATTGCAAAAAAAAAAAAACACTAGCTAATTTAATTGAGGGAAAAGAAGGAGAAAGTACAAATGTGTGAAATAAGAAATGACAAGGTAGAAATAACTATTGAAAATAAACTTTAATAAGTCATGAGATGATTGTGATGATTTCTACGTAAATTAATCTGATACACAGCTAGAGGTGATGGAGTTTCCTAAGAAACCACAGTGTCACAGAGTTTAAACAGATCAGTTTCCATAGAAGAAAGAGAAAATTGTGAAGGAATGCACCTATACAAAAAGGCACCAAGCTTAGAGACTTTTACAGAGGACTTTGACCCAAATTTCAATGACAGGTATTCCCAGTAGCTACATTATTCCACAGGGTCAGAAAAAAGAAGGAAACTTTTGAATTTTTTTTTTAAAGACAAATATAACATTGATGCCTAACCCAGATAAAGACAGAACAAAGAAATAAAGCTACAGACCAACACATTCATGAAGATCAATGCAAATATTCTGAGCAAAATATAAGTAAACAGAATCCCTCACCACTTAGAAAAAATAACAAGCCATGGCCAGCTTGCATGCCAGGAATTCAAGCTTAGTTAGTACTACAGATCCAGGAGCATTATATACAATATTAACACATTTAAGGGAAAAAATATAAACGATCACCTCTATAGATGTTCAGAGACCCTTTGTCAAAACTCAACACTTATTTATGATAAAAACACTAAGGAAATAGGAACTGAGAGATACTTTAACATGATAATATGTAAATCAATATATATATGTGTATATAGATGTATATATATGTGTATATAAATATTTGTGTATGTTTAGATATATTTATAACTTACTCTTATTTTTTTTAATTTTTTTAATTTATTTTATGATAGTCACAGAGAGATAGAGAGAGAGGCAGAGACACAGGCAGAGGGAGAAGCAGGCTCCATGCACCAGGAGTCCGACGTGGGATTCGATCCCGGGTCTCCAGGATCACGCCCTGGGCCAAAGGCAGGCGCCAAACTGCTGCGCCACCCAGGGATCCCTATAACTTACTCTTAAAGCTAGTGTTTTTTTTTTTCTTTTATTCTTTATTTATTTATTTATTTTTTTTTAGAGAAAAATCAACCAGCATTACAACCAAGATGAGGAAAAAAATAAGGATGGTCACTATCTCCACCAGAACTTAACATCCTACTTAGAAGAATAGCTAGTAGGGCAGCCCGTGTGGCTCAGCGGTTTAGCACCTGCCTTCAGCCCAGGGCGTGACCCCGGGGTCCCGGGATCGAGTCCCACGTCGGGCTCCCTGCATGGAGCCTGCTTCTCCCTCCGCCTGTGTCTCTGCCTCTCTCTCTCTCTCTCTATCATGAATAAATAAATAAGACTTTTAAAAAAAAAAAAAAAAAAAAAAAAGAAGAATAGCTAGTATAACTGGACAAAAGAAGTGAATTGGAGACATAAGAATATGTAAAGGAAAAGTAATGTTATCTCAATTGCAAATCGCAGGACTGTAAACCTGTAAAACCTAGAGTGTCCATGATAAAACTAACAAAACATTACAATAGTTCAGTGAAGTAGCTACTATAAGAGTAAGATAGTAAAAACTGTAGCCATGCTATAAATGAAAATAATGAATTTTAACACATGATGGTAGAGGAAAGTTTATCTAAAATAGCAACAAAGTAGACAAATAATTAGAAAAAAGGTAATAAGAAATGTGTAAGACCCATACCATGAACATTTGAAAACAATTCGTAGAAGGCAAGAGTAGATTTGAACAAATGAAAACCATTCCCTTTCCTACAGGAGGGCAAATCAACATTATGAAATTATCAATTCTCCCTAAATTGAATTAACTTCAATGCAATGCCAATAATAAGCTTTTCTTTTCTTTTCTCTTTTTTTTTTTTAAGAGAGGAAATTTGAGAGGAAGGATAGAGGGAGAGGGACTGTCAAGCAGAGAATCTCCACACCTAGTTCAAAACTCAATGTCTCACAATCCTCAGATTATGACCTGAGCTGAAATCAAGAGGCAGAGGCTTAACTGACTGAACTATCCAGGTGCCCCTCTATAAACTATTTTATGAAGAATAAATAAATAAATAAATAAATAACAATTTTATGGAGTTAATCTGATACAAAGTTCAGATGGAATAACAAACATGAAGGAAAAGCCAGGTAAACACTAAAAAAAGATAACCATGGCCCTGCTAGATATTCATAGAATTTTCATGTCCAATACATGATGGTATCTGTGCATGAATCACATATAGACAAGTGGATTCAAAGAGAAAGTCTGGAATTAGACCCAGTTACACATGGGACCTTAGAATATAACCAAAGTGGAATTTCAAATCACAGGAGTATAGACGGACTCTTTTTTACATGGTGTCCGGGCCAATGGGCAGTTATCTGTAAAAGTGTAAAATTTGATCCATGTCTCAAATCATTCATAAGAATAAACCCCCAGTGGATTAAGAAACTAAATGTAAAAATGGAAGCCACAGAAGCACTGGATAATAACATGTATAAATTCCTTTTTAACATTGGTGTAAGGATCAGCTTTCTAACAATACTTCAAAATATAGATCCAAGAAAAGACTGGTAAATTCAGCTACATGCAAAAAAATTAATTTAAAAAAATGCATGAACTGGCTCCTTGGTGGCTCAGTCAGTTAGGCATCTGACTCTTAATCTCAGCACAGGTCTTTTTTTTTTATTTTTATTTTATTATTTTTTTAAAATTTATTTATAATAGTCACAGAGAGAGAGACAGGGGCAGAGACACAGGCGGAGGAAGAAGCAGGCTCCATGCACCGGGAGCCCGATGTGGGATTCGATCCCAGGTCTCCAGGATCGCGCCCTGGGCCAAAGGCAGGCGCCAAACCGCTGCACCACCCAGGGATCCCTCAGCACAGGTCTTGATCTCAGGGCCATGAGTTCAAGCCCTGCATTGGGCCCTCCACACCCAGTGTGGAGCCTACTTTTATAAAGGGGGGAGGGGCATACCAAAACAGCATAAACAAAATCAAAAGACATTATATCCTGGGAGGCAATATTCTCAACATTGCTAGCAAAGAGCTAATACCACCAATACAGAGAACTCTTAAATATTGTAGGACAAAAAAATAAAAACCCAAGAGAAAAATGTGAAAATGTAATGGACCTTTCACAAAGACAAAGAAAAATGTTCTTCAAACATGAGCAACTGTTCAAGCTCACTCATTTTTAAAGAAATACAAATTGAAATTACACTGCAATAGTATTTCTCACCTATCAGACTGGTACAACTTTTTTAATTATATGAAAACACATATAATTAAATATGTGCTCATATTAGTCGGCTCCTGATTCTGTCTGGAAGCAGAAACTCTTATATATTATCAATGAGAAGTCTAACTGTTTCACTCCACCTAGAGGGAAACTATCTGATACCTAAAGAAACCCAAACAATCAAATAACGATCTACATGTGCACTTAAGTTTTGATTCAGGAGTCCTATTTCTAAGAATCTACCTAGAAGATGCCGCCACCAATACAAAAATATAGATGCACAAGGTTCTTCATGGCAGCATTGTTTGTAATTCCAAATTCCGGAAAGAATCTGAACTCTCTTACAGGGAGAGTGTTTGAAAAACTAATAAACTACAATATGTCTACACAATGCAATGCTAATCAACCGTTCTTTAAAAAAGATCTTTCTAAATGACTATGAAGTGATTTTATTAGAGTATACCGTTAAGTAAAATTAGCAAAGCACAAAAGAGTATTTATAGCATGCCAGCATGCAGAAAGGGAGCTGTACTAAATACATAAGCATATGCTCATTCATGCAAAAGAAATACAGGCAGGTATGGAATTGCTGAATCCCTATTTTATATTCCTGAAGCTAATATAACACTGTATGCTAGCTACCTGGAATTAAAATAAAAACTTAAAAAAAAATACAGGGAAAATAGATCGGAAAACATAGCGACTGGTTACTCATAGGCAATGGGTGGGATGGGGGTGGAAAGAAGAGGAGTGGAAGAGGATGGATGAGGAGGGAGCAATGCTGCATGGAGTGTAAGTTTTCGTACAGCTCTGACTCTTAGAACCAAAGGAACATTCCACATATCCTTCCTATACTCAAAATCAAAGACTTAAACACAACCGGCATGTGAGGTGAACCGAAAAATGCCACGTAAACCCCAACAAAGGAACCTGACTCTCTTACAGATGGAAAAGGTTACTCCAGTGGCATGAGCGCAGAACACCAGGAAAGCAATCTCTTGACCGGATCCTATAAAGCTATCTCAAAAGCAGTTGTCCCTTAATGCTGTGGTTTAGTGAATCACTACTTCTCATGGGTCAACCATTCTGAAACTCCATCTGGGTCTTCAAATGCAACAAATAAATACACACAACACGGTGAATGATGAGCAGGTGCGTTACTGCAGAAACGTGAGTTGATGGGTGAGACAAGGCGGGGCTAGCGAGATGCCCTTGGGTTGCTGACCAGGAATCCTCGGGGACTGTGTCCTCAGGGGACATGTGTATGTACACAGACACATGCATGTCCCTCACAGAGGATTCAGAAGCCCACCGGTGTGCCCGTGAATGGCTTCCTATACACGGTATTTCCTATTTCTTGCAGCTGAGAAAGCCCAGAAGTTGTGACTTACTGTGGTTCCTCTTATCTTAGAAAATGAAAACTTCTCTCATGCTACATCCCTAAATTCGCCCGCTCCCTTTAACATAGAGCTAGCTCCTTAATCAAATTGTCTGTACTTGACCTCTTCTCTAAGACACTCACACTCACCTGGCTTGCATGGCAACCACTGAAACAGGAAAAATGCTCCAGTTGAGGTCATGAACAGCTGTGTTCTGAAGTCTACAGTCCCTCTCAGGGTGCACATGACTGTCTCTTGACCAGTCGGCACCATCTGACACACTCCAGAGCTGGGGCTGCACATGCAACTGTATTTTCAATGCCTGCACTTGAATATTTAATGTATTTATCCCAAACCCAACTGGCTGCCCTTCCGCTCAAAGCCTGCTCTTCCTACAGCCTTCCACCCACAAGGAAGCTCCGTCCCTCAGGATGCTCATCCCAAGCCAGACCCCATTCTTGCCTGTAGTTCCCCATATCCCATCAGCATGTGCATCAGGACCAAAGAATTCTCCTCTCCACCATCACAAAACCCTCCTCCAAATGGTCTTCACTCACTCATCTGCAAGACCGGAAAACTCTTACCCTCTTGTTGCCTACTCAGGAGGCATTCTGCCTACTGCATTTGCCTATATCCATTTTTGCCTACTCAGGAGGCACAGAGAACTTCTTAAAAGTAAACTTTATATTGAGGGTAACACATTGGCTTGATGGACTCTACCAAGTGAGCACCCTTGTATTACCAGACCCCCCAGGAGAGAGAAGAGATGCAGGTTACAGGCCTCCCAGAGACAGGCCTTGAACCCAGCATCTCTTCCACAAAAGTGGTGGCAAGGCTAGTGTGTCTCTATTTTTTTTTTAAGATTTTATTTATTTATTCATGAGAGACAGAGACAGAGAGAGGCAGAGACACAGGCAGAGAGAAGCAGGCTCCATGCAGGCGCCCAATGTGGGACTCGATCCCACCCTGGGATCACAGCCTGAGTCAAAGGCAGATAGATGCTCAACCGCTGAGCCACCCAGGCGTCCCTTGTGTCTCTATTGTTAAGTGGTAAGGGTTTGAAATGGGAAATGAGTGGAATCATAAATGTATGACCTTCATAAGTGGCTCCCTGGAAGCAAAGGTGTTCTGTCCGTGTTGTCCTGTGGGAGTTAAAGTCCATTCTTTCTCATTGATACATATGCCCCCTTGTACCAACACTGCAAAGTGCGCTTGTCCAGAAGAACCTCCCTTTTATTTCCAGTTGGGGGCAACTCAGAGTTACTTTGTCATGAGCACGCATATGACATCTTTCACTGAACAAGCATGTATGCTGTTTTCACATTTGCACACGTCCTACAAGTGAGCCCCTGGCCCAGAACACGTTTATGGCATTTCAGCCTCGGTGAAAACCACATACATTTTCCAGGGTGGCCCATCCCAATTTCTCTCTCAACGGTGGCTGCTTCTCGGGCTCATGAACACTTGGTATTTTCAGGGTATAAATTTAAGCCACTTTGGCAGGTTTTGTCTTACTCTGATGATTATAGAAGTAAGCATTTTTTAAAAATTTATTGGCCATATTGAAATCTCCTTTCACCTACCCTTCTATGTAGGTGATCTGTTGCTTATAAGGGTGTGTAGAAGTTCTTTATTCTGCTTCTGTGTCTTTTGTCAGATATGAGTATTACTAACACCACGTCCCACTCTCTGGATTGATTTTTCACTCACTTTAATAGTCTTTCTATGTTGAAAAGTATCAGTTTAGTATAATTTATTGGTATTTTCCCTTATGGTTAGTCCTTTTTTTTTTTTTTTTCATCTCGTGTAAGTAATTGGTGTCAAGTCACATTTCATAAAACTTATTGGAGTAATCGGAATAGATTTTTATGTATAATCTCATGTGTCAAGATGTTTAAAAATGAATATCCAATTGGCCTAGTATCATTCACTGTAAAAAGATCCCCGTGCACCACACTGCAGAGGCATGACCGTCATAAATCAAATGACAGAGCATTTTCAGTGTCTGTATCTGAGTTTCCCACTCTGTCTCCTCCATCCATCTACTTCTGTGCCAACACTGCAGTCTACAAGATTCCACTTGTATAATAAGTCTTGATATTTGATACCAAGAATCCTTCAACTGGGTTTTTCTTGTTCAAGATTATCTTGGTAAAAAAAAAAAAAAAAAAAAAGATTTTCTTGGTCATTCTTAACCCTTTGAATTCTAATATGAATTTCAGAATCAGTATGCCCTTGTCAAATACGTTAATATATACACACAAACGTACCAACTAGCTCCTGATTTCAGCTGAAATTGCATTGAATGTTCGGGCAGGTACGTAGAGCACTGAGTCTGTACGTACTAAGTCTTCTAACCCAAGAAGCATTGTGTATCCCTCCATTTCTTTAGGTTTTCTTTCATTTGCTTGTATCTTGTAGTTTCCTGTGTGTAGAGCTTGCACATCTTTATTAAATGCATTTGATATTTATTTGATGCTTTTGGATATCTTATAAATAGCATCATTTTAACATTTTCTAATTATTTGCCATGAGTGTGGATAAATAAAATTCATTTGTATCTGGCCTTATACCGACATTTGTGTTCAAGTTGAACTTTCCGTTCATATAGATTGCATATTCTTTTGGCGTTTTGAAAAATCATATTCCTATTCCTTACATTCAAATCTATACACCTGCTGCCTCCATCCCATGCTTTATTTCTCTGTGACCTCCTGTACAATCCTGAGTAGAAGCGGTGAAAACAGGCACCCCATTTCATCCCGGATCACAGAAGAAACATTTTCATAATTGACCAGGAAGTATAATGTATAAATACAGTGTTTTTCTTACTGTGGTTTCCTTATAAGATTGAGCGTGTTTTGTCGATTTATACTTTGGTAATGGTTTATAATTAATAGCTTTGAGTTTTATGATAGGTTTTTCTGCATCCACTGAAGTGAGCTTATGATTTTTGCTTCTTTATGTACTTGATGGAAAGTTGTATCACTCAATTAACAAGTTTCTTTTTGTTTTTCTTTAAGCAAAACTCAAAGGAAGTGCTTCCAAGGAACAAAACCACCTGATTTGGATTTGATATTGTCTTCATATACCATGATGTTAAATCTGCTAGGTTTGTTTTTTCTTTTGCTCTGTTTTGTAAGTGCAACGAGCTTCTAACTTTCCAGGTTTTCCTTCTGGCCATGTCCTTGTCATTGTGCTTTTGAGTTATGTTGTTCTATAAAAGGTGTTGGAAACGTCATCCCCCTTCTTTCCCTTTACATTCTGTAAAAGACTATGAGGAAGACCACTGTCACCCCTTTTGTAAACGTCTGGAGAAACTCACTGGGGAAATCGTGTGATTCCAGAGATTTCTTCCTAGGAAGTCTTTTGTTAAAATGTCAGTGTCCTGAATATAGAGTTGTCCAGATTTTTCTAATTCTTGTGTCGGTAATTGTACTTTTTCCATACATTTGTTCACTATATCTCAAAGTTTTAAATTATTTAGCATAGTACACCTTACTTTTTTTCATGTCTGCAAAAATTAAAGTTCCATCTTGAAATCCACTTTTAATTGTATGTATTCATTTCTGCTCTTTTTTATCAGCCTTGGTAGAGTCTATCAATTTGTACTAAGGTTTTCAAGGAATCAACTTTTTACCTCACTGTTGCTGTTTTTTTTTTTTTCTGTATTCTATTTTCTGATTTTATCCTCTTTTCTTTGCTCTTTCTTTCTTTTCTACTTTCTCTGAGTTCAATTTGCTATTCTTTTTGAAAATTCTTAAAATGGGCACTTAGTAACTTTCAGCTTTTCTTTTCTTGTCATCTCCGCTCTAGAGGTATACATTTTCTTCTGGCTACAGTTCTTGGTATCTCCACAAAGATTTCATAGATCTTCATTATTATTCTTTTCACATAATTCTAATACTCATTGTGGTTCTCCTTGTTCTGTAAAATTATGTTTGATATATTTTGGAGTTATGTTATTATGAACACAGAGACTTAGTTCTTATATCTTCCAGGTGAGTTAGCAACTTAATCACTTTGAAATGTCACCCCGCTTTTTCAAGTAATTCTCCTTTCCACAGTGTACTCTGCCCAATAATAGGATGATGGAAATGTTTCTTGTAGTGTTTGCACTTGATTTTTCTTTTACATCCTTTCATTTTCCGATTGTTATTCTCAGTGTATTTAAAGTGTGCCTCTTATAAACAACATATTTGTACTTGATATCAGTATATCCCATGTTCCATTTCTACCACTAGGTACAGTGGGGTTTATATGCTACTTTAATATTTTTCTACCTCAACCAATTTTTGTTCATCTCTTTGTTATTAATCAAGTATCTTTATTATGTTAGAATTCACTTGTACCTATAAGTGATTTTTTTTTTTATTTTAAGTGGTATCACTAGGGATGACATAGAACAGCTTTATTATTTTTAAAATTATATATATAATTATATATATATATATATATATATATATATATATATATAGAGAGAGAGAGAGAGAGAGAGAGAGAGAGAGAGAAAATGAGAGCAGGGAGAGGGTAAAGGGAGAGAGAGAGTCTTGAGCAGGCTCCATGCCCAGTGTGGCGCGCCACGTGGGACTTGGTCTCATCATCCTGACATTATGACCTGAGCCAAAATCAAGAGTCAGACATTCAACCAACTGGGCCCCCCAAGTCCCTCATGATTTATTAAATAAAATCTAACATAAATCAGTGTTTTTACTTCATTATTACAATATGGACACTATAATTTTGTGTCTAGCACCTTCTATGGTATAGTTCTCATAAAACAATAAGGCAGAAAGGGATGGATATAGATTAGAAGCAACAATTCCATGGTTCTAGAAATCAACCGAGGGAAGACACAAATTGAGAAGCATTTCTTTTTAAAAAGCTAAATGAGAGTTTGTGATAATAATGGGGGAAGGCAAAGACATTTTACCTGGATCCAATTATTTTCAGTGCTTAGTTCCATCAATGACAGGTGTAAATCTGCCAACCATAAGATTTATTACATATGTAATAACTTACATTTGGGTTAGGAAGACAAACCCATGGTTTGCCAATTGAAAATTCATGAACTCAAGCAAGAATAAACATGAAAAGTTCCAGGAGGTTATGGTCTCTGTGTTGGAGTTGGCGAAAGACCAACCAGAAATACAGTGGGGAGATCCGGGCTAAGAAAGAATAGAAGAGCAGAGATACCTTCTGCAAACATCTCGGATTGATTGGAACAAGTGTGCACTCCCTCCAATACAGCCTGGGGTAGGGAAAGCAAGGGAGACGAGACCTTGAATGTGTTCCCCACCAAAACACAGACTAGCCAGGAAATGTACAAACTTGAGGTGTTTAAAAACAACCTTGGCCAAATACCTGACTGAGCTCTACAGAAACCTGGACAACCTTTTGTGTGTTTAAAAATAAATATAAGAATGTCAGTGTCAATACCTACTGCACAGCCATGGAAACAACAAAAAGAAAAGTAACCCATGGAATGGGAGAAATTATTTGCAAACCACCTATCTGAGAAGGGGTTAATATCCAAAATGTATAAGGAACTCAAACAACACCATAAACTCAAATAACTTGATTTAAAAAGGGCAAAGGACCTAAATAGACACTTTTCAAAAGTAGAAACGTATAGGTTAACAAGAAGAAGAAGAGGTAGTCAGCATCACTAATCATCAGGGAAATGACCAACAAAACCACAAAGAGATAACACCTCACACCTGTTACAATGACTGTCATCAAAACGACAAAAGGCAACAAGTGTTGGCAAGGATGTGGAGAGAACAAAGCCGTGTACACTGCTGTTGGGAATGCCAATTAGTACAGCTACTACGGAAACAATATGGATGCTTCTCAAATAATTGAAAATAAGCAACTACCATGTGATCCAGCCATCCCACTCCTCGCTCGGTATCTACCCAAAGGAATTAAAATCGGGATCTCAAAGAGACAACTGTTCAATGCAGCATCATTCACAATAGCCAGGATCCAGAAACAGCCTGTCCTTCAGTGAATGAATGGACTAAGAAAACATGAGAGTACATGCATGTACATACGTGTACAATGGAATGCTATCCTGCTGTAGAAAAGGAAGGAAACTCTGCCATCTGGGACCACGTGGATAGAGCCAGAGGACATTATACTAAGTGAAGTAAGTCAGACAGAAAGAGAAACACTACATGATTTCATTTATATGTGAAATCTGAAATCGTGAAAGTCATAGAGGCAGAGGAGGGTGGTGGTTGCCGGGAGCTAGGGGGAAGGGAATGTTGGTCAAAGAGTACACATTTTCAGTTATGCAGGATGAATAAATTGTGAAGATAGAAATACTGTTTTGTATACTTGAAATGTGCTAAGAGAATCAACTAAATCTTCCTACCACACGCACACACACAGACACACACACTAATCATAATGACGTAGTGGTGATGGAATGGTAATTAGTTTGATAGTGGTGACCACTTCACAGCATACCAGTATATTAAAACATCAACTTATACACATTAAACATACACAACATTTATATGGTGATGATATATCAATAAATGTGTTGAAAAAAATCATTGTAATCCCTAGAGCAACCACAAAGACTAATGATAAAACAACATAGCTAAGAGCAGCAAGAGAGGAAATAAAAGTAGCACACCATCAGGTATCTGGAGGACCCCCAAGGAAGATAGAAGAACAATAAGCATAAGACATAATACGTACATGATATCCGTAAAACTGGGGCATGATTCCAACCACTGGATAGTTACATTAAGCATGGATAAGCCGAACATTTCAATTCAAATACAGAGGCCATGTGACTGGAAGAAAAATCAAAACCTATAGCATGCTGACTACCGGAGACATCATTTGTATCCAAAGATACAGGTTGAAAGTGGAGGAACAGAAGATAAATGCTTTGCGAGCAGTAGACATCTGGCTGTTACGTCTTTGCTTGTCCATTTTCACTTTATTTGAATTTATGTAGCTTCTTGAGCTATTTTCTGTATGACGTTGCCCTTCTGAAGTTACCCCGTCACTCCAAAGCAGATGTACTTCGAAACATTTATCTAAAAATACTAATTAAATCATATCACTACTTAATTGTGCTCAAAACTTGTGCACGGGTTCCTATCTCACACTACGTAAAAGACAAATCTTGACAGCGAGCTGCAGAGAAAGGAAGGTCTGCAAATCTCACTTTACCTTTCCAATTGCACGTCCTACTAATATCCAACCAGCTCCTTTGAAGCACCTGCAGTACCTTCCTTGCCATTCCGCAAACTCCTGCCTTACGTATTTTGTATCGGCTGTATATCCTGCCTAAAATGTTCTTCGCCCACAGCCATATACACAGCACCTGCTCCCTATTCTCCTTCATGTGTTCTCTTAATTTCCTCAGTGAAGCTTCCTGTGACCACCTGATTTCCAATGATATCTGAGTGCCATTGTACTAACTTCTTCACTTTCCTGTATTTTCACCAGAGCAGTTCTTATCACATAGCCCGGCAGATATTTTGCCATTCGGTACCTTATCTAGCACTCCAACCTGAATGAAATGTCCAGAAAGGCAAGGGTTTTTGTTCTCTCCAGGTCACTTCAAGATCATTGTGCTACGACAGTGCTGAGTGCATTGTATATTTTCGGTGTAATGAATGAATGGGTTCTGAACCATTTATGAGATTGTGTTTTAAGCTAGTTGGTGCTTTTTTGAAACATTAAGCACAGAGGATATGTGGTATTTTAGCAGAGTCTTCCTAATTATTTTCTGAGTCTACTAAACATGCTAATTGAGGGCCTACCGATCCTACTTTGAAGATAGACTAAACTGTATCATGACTTACACTTTAAATAAAATAATATGAATAGTAAGAAAACCTGAATGGCTGCATTTAATTGTTTCCTTTCATCATATACATATAAAATATATAAAATTTATTTATAATATATATATATATAAATTATACACATATATAGTGACTATACATTATATACACTAATACTTTTAGGTTCACAAAAAAATTTAGTGGAAAGCACAGAGGGTTCCCTATATCCCTGCCCCCTACACATTTATCACCTCCCCCACACTGTCAGGATCCCCCACCACATGGTCCATTTGTTACAACTGATGAACTTACACTGACATGACCACCCCATAGTTTACATTAGAGGCCACCTGTGGCAATGTCCAATCTGTGGGTCTGCACAAACGTGCAATGGCATTTATCCATCATTATAATATTACACAGAGTAGTCTCACTGCCCTAAACATTCTCTGTGCTCCACCTGTTCATCCCTCCCCTATATCCTCAAGTCCTGGCAAATGATGATCTCTCTAGTGTCTCCATATTGTGCCCTCCAGGGTCACATGGCTAGCCTCCTACAGCAGGTAGCCTTCTCAGATTGGCTTCTTTTACTTAGCAATGTCCATTCAAAACTCTCCCAAGTCTTCTCATGGCTTGAGGACTCATATGTTTAGCCCTGAATACTATTCCGTGGTCTAAAGGACCACTTCATTGTATGTTTAAATGTCCATTATTTATCAGTACTTGTTAGTTGTTTAAAACTTTGCAAACTATTTTTTAATGGTGTCAAGAAGTCTCTAGATGCTTCCAAATACTTGGGTGGCCTCACTCTCAGAGTTAAGTTACACACACAAAGCTAGATGTCCATGGCACCTGTAATACCTTAGATTGAATCAACCATTTGCTAAATACTTTTGTTTCCCAAGGACGACCTATCTCAAGATACTGTATTAAACGGCCTACAGGACACTGCACTGGAGACAGTTTGGTCACCAAGAAGGCTCCGAATCCATTGACTCTTTGTCTTCTGTGGGTGGAAGGATACTGGAATATTCTCTTGGCAGACTAGAGTAGGAACTCTCAGAGATGCTGCATTCCTTCCATCAGCTGTATTTTGTATTTAGGTCCCTAAGCTGCTACTCTCAGGTATCTCTCTCTGCACTGGGTAAGTTCTTTTTTTTTTTTTTTTTTTTTTTTTTTAATTTATTTATGATAGTCACACAGAGAGAGAGAGAGAGGCAGAGACACAGACAGAGGGAGAAGCAGGCTCCATGCACCGGGAGCCCGACGTGGGATTCAATCCCGGGTCTCCAGGATCGCGCCCTGGGCCAAAGGCAGGCGCCAAACCGCTGCGCCACCCAGGGATCCCTGGGTAAGTTCTTATTAATGAGATTAACTTCTATTAATTTCAACTCATTTTATGAAAATCTAGCTGGATAGTTATCACATAAGCATTTAAACTGGAAATCGACATGTATCCATGAAAATGTAATTCATAACATCTTCTAAATTTATCTTTCCTTTTCCTTTATCTCTTTCCTCGTTTTAAAGCAGTAAATATATTTTAAACTGAATTTGACTCAGAAACTCTTTCACATCTGGAATTCTTTTGAAAATCTGTTGAAATCTGAATTATTGACAAATTAAATGCTCTTATCCCTTCGTGGTCTCATTTATGGCAAATTTACCAGGATGATTCTATTCCAAATAGGCTAAATGAGAAAAATTTATAGATAATTAAGTGTCAGGTGACATCTAAGTCATCTTGTTTGCCAGGTAACGCTAAAGCTTAGTAGGACAGGTGAATCCATTTTGTTGTTGCTTTTCAGAAAGAATAGACATCTGAAAACTTGTTCTTATTTTTTAAATTTACATATAAACTGTTTTACTACTAGGAATGACAAAAGACTATGTGGGTTTAGCAAAGTAATAATAAATTATTATTTTAATTATTATTTATTGCCATTATTTTATTTTTTATATCTATTGCCATTATTATTCATGCCTTGCTTAACATGCTATATACTGAATCTACTTCATCAGAATGGAAGTTATTTGTGGAAAGCAAAGTAGACTTAAGACAAAGGACACATTCTTTAAAACCTGTTGGAAGGATGTTTTTATAATACTTTGTTTCTCCCGATAGTGCTTTGCTATGGTGTGTAAGTTAAATTAGCTTTGAAGCAAGCCTGGGACTTGAATGAGACCATTTTTCATCTCAGGTGTTCATGACTCCCAGTTTGGACTCAGATCATTAATTTTCTATTTTTGTTTCTGATTTCCACTTAAAGTCTGAACCCTGGGAGAAATATGTTGTGTGGGTATCAGATTTTTCCATGGGATGGGACAACCTGGGCTGACTGGTTTCACTGCAACATCTTAAGGATGAACCCTTCCAAAGGAGGCTAAGGCGTAAACTAAGTGCAAAGTGTTTTCTGTGCTTTGCCAAGGTAACCTGGCTCATGGAGAACACATAAAAGAAAGTCTCATGACACCAATCAATGTTCCTCATCACTCACAATTAGCAAGTCAGTCGGAATCTTGAACTCTTTCTTAAAGTAACAAATGTTGAGTGCCAGCTAATTTTACATACAAATTCTAGCAATATTAACAGATGGGTTACTTCGACTTTGGTGCTAATTGTCTTACTTGTAATTTATGTTAATTCTATATCTGAAAGTCTAAAAAGGAGTGACAGACAAGAACATTCTTTAGGACAGTGGATGGCAAAATTTGTGGTTTTCTTTTTACTCCTATTTTGTTTTAAATTGCTTATAAAGTAATTAGGAAAAACTGTAAGCATTTCTAAAAGCTCATACTTAAAGTGGTTCAAGATTTTCTTTAAAAAACAAAAAAGATTTCCTTTGAAGCAGCAGTTAATCATCTATTCTGACAAACTGATGGATTTTTTTTTTAACCACCAGCATCATATAATTTCAGAGCTGGGATGACATTAGAGATCATCTATTCTGTACATCTTAATTTTAATGCTAAAGAAACCAAGAGCCAGAAAATGTGATGACCTAAGATCACATAGTTAATTTATTCTAGGAGTGAGTCTGACCCTTTGAATCTATTCAAGACATTGTGAGTGCCTCAAGTGGGAAGTTATGAGACTTTGCCTTTTTAAAAGTTAAAAAACAAATTGTTATAGGGAATAGAATAAATTCATCTAATACAAGTAAAAATAGTGAGAAATTCTTCATATTAGTCATCAGAGGAGAGGAATTCAGGGTCTAGTTAGTGCTTATTTTATTTTACCCTAGCAGTAGACAGAAGCAAAATAGGAATGATGGTGCATAACCCTCTAAAACTTAAATATGGTCCATAAGGGTAACTAATAAACATTTAAATTTGTAGAGTACTATATGTTTTTCAGAGCCCTAATGATGCTATTACTTATCTCAGCCTCAAAGCCCCCGCTAGGTGGCCAGGGTGGGTCCTGGGGCCCTCTGGCTGCAGGTGTGGAAAGCCAATGGCCCAGATTCACATAGCACCCTCCAACAGAGGAGATTCTGGGATCTCAGGCCTTGTGGTGAAAATCAGATCATAAAGTGTGTTGTGTAGCCTGCAAATGAGACAGGGTATTTGGGATTGAGTGTATCGGTCCCTATGTCCACATAAAGGGAAAGAAACTAACATCACAAGTTTGAGAGACAATGGGCCTTTTGTGCATTTTCCTCCTTATATCAGGTGTGTCTATGAATCAGTGATTCACACACACCAACCCATGTACACGTACTCTGTGTGTATATCTGTGTGTAAATTAAAACATGGGTCATGCTCTCAGGGGAGCTTTAATTCATTTTTTCTAGAGCTCACCTGATGTCGGCTTTGTGAATGTCCGATTGAACCACCAACAATAATTCTGTGGTGGTTCCTCCCCCATCCCCTTTGCCACACCCACAATTTGTGTCCTATTTCTCATCACAGGCAAGCAGATCTGAAAGCGCAGTAATACAACCTGCCAAGCCACCATACTCTTGTTTGCCGTGTTTTCCTGGTCATGCTCACAATCAGCCTCTCCCTCCCATATTTCTTTCTCTTTAGCTGGAGGTGATATTTAAGTTGGTGGCTTGGGCCATTGGTGGGGGTCACAGAGCCTTTCTGGGTATCTCCCATGTGTACAGGAAGTTTATATGTTGATAAGCTGGATACTTGTTAAACTGTCTCCTATTACAGGGGGTTTCAGCCAAGAAAGGGTAGGGAAGGGTAGAGGGTCACTTCTTTATCTTCCCCTACAGTAAACCACCCATTCTACTGCACTTGGCCCTTCTTTGACTGCACTCATGCAGACATGTACACACACTCACATTCACACACACAAACACACAATGCTGCTTTACACAGTGTTCTTAAGGTTTTGAGATGGAATATGCAACAAGATATATTCTTTCCTCCAAGAGTTCCTTCATTTCTCACTTTTCACGGAAACTGGTGACCGTCAGAAAAGTTCCTAAGGACAATAACCCCCTCATGGTATTTTTCTAGTCAAATTCTCTTCCTTTTCAAGAATCCTCATTAATGAGATATTCTGAGGAAATTCCAATTCACCCTGTTTAACAAATAGTCTACTCCGCCCCTCTGGAACTGGTTGGTGGCCCATTTCTCAAACTGCTAATGCCGAGTTAATTGGTTGCTGAAGTCAGCTGATTCCAGAGCTATCAGCAGAAATTGTGACATTGTTTTAAGATCTCTCCTGAACTTGCAGACACATACATTAGAAACTAAATGTCTTTATCTAATTCACGAGACAATTACCCATTCATATAGGGCGCTATGGTGTTAGGGTGCTATTCTAATAAGCCCAATCCCTCTGTTTTTCATTAGTGTTGTGAAAATAGCTTGTTATCTTATGGCATGGGAATTTCCCCTAAGCACCTAATAACTCACTGAGCAGTTAATCTCATTCTGTAGCTGTTGTTTATAGGGAAAACTTGGCAAAGGTTTTCATATTAAGTAACACCACATCATTAACATTTATATATATGTGCTTCCCCTGTCCTAAATAATTTTGAGCCTACTGCCCATTGTATTTTCCACACTGACATAGATATCCATTGTGTCAACCCCGTTGTCTTATCTGGACCCCAACGTGACTAGCAGAACCCATCAGAACCAGCTAAGGTGGGCTCCATACAGCCAGAGGCAAAGTGGTACAGTTTTTCTACTGCAGATACAACTGCTCCAACCTCAAAGAGATCATCATGCCTTTCCTATTAGCCTAATATCATAAAGAGTCAAGTTTAACCATGCAAATATTCATACCCAACTGATTCTAGAATCTGGACATCAAATGCCCCTGCCATACAAGGACATTGAGAGGTGTTTTTTTTTTTTTTTTCTTTTGTTTTGTTTTAACCTATATGTTGGATATTTTGAGTGGTTAGTGTTTCTTCCTGTCCCCAACTCCTACACCTAAAAAGAATTAAATACACATTTTAACCAACTGAGCTGCCCAGGCACCCCCTTTAAATATACATTTCTATCTGAATTTCACCCTTTGAAGGTAAGTGTAGCTACTAATAAGAATATGGGAAAATTAGGAACCATCTTATAAAGGGTGGTTGAAGTATTAGAAGAATAAGGACTAATTCTTTCCTTCTTCCCTCTTTCCTCCTCTCTCCTGAAGAGCACAGCTCCTGCTACAGGACAAACACTCTTACACAACAGCCAAGTCAACAAGATCTCTGCCCTTTGTGGGGCTCACAGTAGGAATGTAGATAATGTAGGGGGTGGTCATAAGGCAGGGAATTGGGTGGCCCTAGTGGCTGAGAGGTTTAGCGCTGCCTTCAGCCCAAGGCCTGATCCTGGAGACCCGGGATCAAGTCCCACATCAGGGTCCCTGCATGGAGCCTGCTTCTCCCTCTGCCTGTGTCTCTGCCTCTCTCTCTCTCTCTCTGTATGTCTCTTATGAATAAATAAATGAAAACTTAAAAAAAAAAAAAAGAAGGTGGGGAATTTGAAAAAGTTGACAGAGATCCATATAATGGTAAATAACAATCCACATCTCAGCAGAAAACATAAATAAATGACTGGTAAGAATGTCAGGTGGCACTAAAAAGAAATGAGCCATCAAGCCATGGAAAGACACCGAGGAGCTTTAAACACATAAAGGCTGTGAAAAGAAGCCAGTCAGAAAGGGCTACCTCCTGTGGGGTCCCAATTACATGCCAACCTGGAAAAGACAAAACTATGGAGACAGTAAAGAGATTAGTGGTTGCTAGCACTTGAGGTTGGGGGAGAATGAGTGGGTGGAGCCCAGAGGGTTTTCAGGCAGTGAAATAGTCTGTGGGACACTATACTGGTGGAGCCACAGCATTACACATTTATCCAAATCCAGAGAGTATGCAACACCAAGAGTGAACCCTAATGTAAACTGTGGGCTCTGGGTGAAGACGATGTTCATTGTAGGTTGATCGATTACAACAAACGCTCCGCTCTGTGGGGGATGTTGACAGAGGAGGTTATGCATGTGTTGGGGGGTGGTAAATGGATCATCTCTGTCCCTCCCCTCAATTTTGCTCTCAATTTTGCTCCAAGCTCCATCTCAGCCTTTGCTTCTTAAAGTACCAAATTCCTCACCAGCCTACGAAAGGGCCCTCCATCCATGTGCCTCCCTTGGATTCTCCCCATTACATTCCTCTGGCAGATGGAGGGGAGCTGTGAGCCCATGATGCTCCAGCATGTGTCCTTACAAGCTGAGGCCAGGAAGGTGGTAGCAATGAGGAGACAGATGGATCTGCAGCTAAGGGAGGTCCTCCCTCAGGCTGAGGATTTGAGAAGACTTCTCAGATGCCTTCCACTGGGAGGAGCACTGAGTTTCTACTAAGTTTCTCTGGTTTTAAGGAAGGGCAGGCTGAGACTACCATTAGCTGAACACCAAGGCTGGCCTACAGCTGACTCTGGTGGACAGTCCCCAAACCTCACCGCCTGGGTGAACAGACAGTGCGTTGACACACCGGCGTAACATCCTGTCTCTGGTTCAGTTGCTGGACTTTAATTCAGAAGTGCATCTCACAGAGGAGACTGTAATAGCCAACAAATAGTGTAATACATGGAAGCACCATAAATTGTCTAAACAATGTGCTTTTTTTTTCCTAATGGGTTCCACTATCCATTAATTTCTTCCAGAACTGCCTGGTTTGGGAAGGTGAGCATTCTTTTCATTTTTAAAAATTTAAATGAAAGATATGGAGTTCAGAGAAGGTAAAATGATTTTTCTGTGGTCTCACTAGAAAGCAATATGGCCCTGAAAGCTGCATAATTGAGTCTAAGTTTAACATTTAGGTGTGAAAATCTCAAGATTTCCTATTTTCTTTCAAATCACAAATTATTTTTTCTCAGGTCCTCGCTCAGTCTTGAAAGGACGCCTAACAAAGGGCTGGTGAACAACATTTCCCCTTCCCATCTTGCTCTCTCACCCCCAGGGAGATTCGATGCCAATTTGCCTCCTGGATCTTACAATTCAGACAGACCCGAGGGCAGAGCTCAGAAACAGTGGTCTGACCTCACTATTTCACATAATGTCTACGGTTCTGCCTTCTCTTTCTCTTCGTTGAACACACTTTAGCAGTAGAGAAGCTGCCTCAAAACTTTACTGCAGAAGGGTGTCTTCTGTTCTGACACGGATGAGTTGGACTGGAGAGTCCACAGACAGGAGAGCGCCTCTTTGCTTCGTCCTCCTCAGTGGCCCCAAACCGTCCAGCCCCATGGCCTTCTCACTACCAGTCATATACAAATAACCAGCCTGACGGTCTCTGTACCTGAGTCTTCACCAAGTATTAGGCCATGTACATGCACCTTGCCCCCATTCCATGACAGTTTGGGAATATTATCACTCTTTCACCGCTGAGGTAATGGCGTCACATCCCAGAGCGTCCGTCCCAGTGACTTGTCTTCCATACCAAGCAAAGCAGTAGCAGAACCTCACGAGTCAATTATGCTACTTACTCCCTCTCTCTCTCCCCCCTCTCTCTCTTTTCAGTTTTACCTATAAAAGATTTAATCATGCAAACCTCTGACTTTGAAAACTAAGTGATGTGAAGGCAACATCTGCCTCTTTTAAACCTCACAGGTGTCATATTTTAATGTCATACCATAAAGGCTTCATCATAAAACATGTTCTCTGTAACATGTCAAGTAATAGAGCAATAAGTGATGCATTTTGAACAAGGATTATTTCCATTTTTATAGATAAAAAATTAAAATTATTATTTTTTTTTACCAATTCACATTTTAGCAAAGAGAAGAGTCAGCTCTAATATGCACTTCTAATATGGAAATCCCCATCTTCATTGTCTCTGCCTTGCTCTGGTTTTTCCACATTGCCTCCTCTACTTATGGGTCAACCAGATGTCTCTATTTTGTATTCTTCATAATTTTGGTGTCATATTTGAGGAGATGGAGGTACCAAGGACAGAAGAGGGGAGAAATGCAAAAACTTTCAAGCTGTGGCTTCTTGGACAAGAATGCTCTCCTGAGACCCTACCTTTCTGATTACTCTTTTCCGTGGCTCTTCCCTTTCCTGCCTTCTCCTATGTTGTTGATATGAACACTGTCCACTACCCCTGTGTTTTTCCTTCACATCCATAGGTTCTCATTACATTATGTCATCCATTACTCTGGTATCAACCAACCATCCTCATGTTTAATCTAGAAGGCTATTATCCCATCCAACAGTGCCAACGGTTCTCTCCACCTAGATGACATCCTAAGTTTAAAGCCATACTCATTGCTACCTATCAACTAGGTATCCGACTTCATTATTTCTTAAAATGCTACTATCATTCACAAAATTTAGAAATTTTCTTTGTGTTCTCCTTGATTTATCCCCCGACTGTTAAGTCTTGTTCTAAAGTGGTTCTAACATGTACATGGCAGGATATGAATATGTTGCTTATTTTAATAGGAGCAAAATTGTTCGCTATCTCTTCCTTTTCATTGTTATATTAAGAGAAGATGATCCAATTCTTTGCCTCATTGCTGATAAAGATGGAGATTACTCTTTCCTCACTTCGAAGAATATATGCACAAAAAATATGAATCAGTTCCAACTTATAATTTTCTAAGTTTAATAGGACATAAGTAGGATGACTAAATATTCCAGTTGGGCCAAGACAATCCCATTTATGCTTTGTACATAGTGTAATTATCAAAAGTTATCTCGGTCATTTCTAGAAATGTCCTAGCTGGGTCTTTACATGCCTATCCTCACCATAATGGTCTTTTGAAAAGAAGACAGAGAAGAGGGTTTTATTGGGCAGGTGTGGTGACAGAATGGAGTATGAACCTCAGATAGGTTCTTAGGTGGGTTCTATGTGGCATCAAGTCCACATTAGCTTCTATGCTATTCTTTAATCTGATTTGCACCCCATCTCATTTGTCTGAGAAGTTTCATGCTTAGAGGTTCTTTAAACTGAAATGTTCTTTCTCCTTATGTATGCATGCATGCATTTCATTTCATTTCAGTCATTGCCTAAAAATTAGCTTGTCAGAGAGCCTATCTGTGGCCATCCTATACTAAGTAGACCCTGTTTCCATCCATCTCTATTTAGGCCAATTAAGTTATTAATAAAATATATTCCTACTGCACATATCATGGGTGTCTATTTCTATTATCTGTATACTGGCTGTATCTCCACATTAAAATTGAAACTTAATGAGAGAAGGGAATTTGTCTGTTTTGTTTTGTTTTGTTTCTGCTACAACCCTAGTGCCTGTAACAGTGCTTGGCACTTTATGAAAGCTCAATAAATATTTGTTGAATGAAGAAACACATTCATCTTGCATAGCAGATGTCAGATTAATCTCCCAAATGCATATATTCAGCATCAACCCTCTTCTATTCCAGTGTTGTATCAGCTCTCTATTCGTGATCAATTAAGCCAGAAGAATCTTTACCTGATATTTCAAATGTTGTTGGGAAGTGGGAAGGGAAGGGAATTACCAATATTTGTAAATGCAAAGATTAGGTTATATATATGAAAGTAATTACACATGAAGATCAAGTTGAGAGGAATTCTATAACTTAGAAATATAGCTACTACAGGAGACTGGGTCCAAACCCAGAAAAATGCTATGTTGTAATAATGACATTCACTATAACAACAACAACAATAACAAAAATTGAAACTTATCTGGTCTCCTATCAGAAGGCCTTGGAAACTAAGGCCACTTGTAAAGATGACTTCTAGAATCCCTTGCTCAATTTGCGATGTGTTATGAACACTATTGACAAAAAAAAGAAACTATTTTAATAGAACACTGGAAATCACATTGTCCTAACATGCAGCAGAAACATTGGGTCTCTTTATCTTTTCTAGAGAAGAATTAGGAACACAGAAGAGTTATTTTCAAAGAATGCCTGATGAATATTCATACATGAAAATAACAGGTATCATTTGTGCAACAGAGAACATAAGCAGCACCAAACATTTTAAACAACAGAGAGTTGTTTTCTAACAATATCAGAAAAATCTCTTTAAATATTGGAGTTGCAAAAATGGGACAGAACTTTTTTTTTTATTAAGATTCTATTTATTTGAAAGAGAGAGTTCAAATGGTGGAGGGAGGAGCAGAAAGAGAAGTGAAGCCTGATACAGGGCTCCATTCCAGGAGTCTGTGATCAAGACATGAACCAAAGGCAGATGCTTAACCAATTGAGCCACCCAGGTGCCCTGACAGATACTTTTACACATTCAAAATATTGGTAACAGGAATACCAGGATGAGATGCAGAATGTGGCAAAATACTGAACTATAGTAAAAATGTATAAAATAACCTCACTTAAAGAGGTGGGGAAAAGGGTACTGAGCTAAATTGCTTTAGAAACAAGTGGAGTCCATAAGAATAAAGGCGAAGGAAGCTGTACAGAAGCACTGTACTCCAGCTGAGAAGGTTGTTTCCTGTGGGGTACAGGATGATAATTTTGATACTACTGTACATGCATCCTGGAACGGAATAATTAGACAAAAACTCATGTTTAGCTAAAAATATATTCTCATGTGTACATATATTTTTATAGATATGTGTATATACATGGATTAGTGCACACCCATATATTTCCTTGCTTTGCAGGCTGAAGTCATCCGGTGACAATGAGAGTGTCCAGTAGCAATGAGCACCCTTAGCAACCAGATCTTGGCATATAATGTCATTCTCATATACAAGCAGCCAAGACTTCCTGGAGAAATGACTATTTCCAGGACTAAGGTTATATATATATATACATATATATATATATATATATATGATATATAAATGATATATATAAGATATATTATATATATATGTGTGTGTGTATATATATATAATATATGAGGGGACAGAGGAGCCCATTTCCAATGAAAGAGCTTCTAATGGCCAAAGCAATAAAATAAAGTAGTATTGGATTACACAGGTCATTAAAATAAATATCCATGACTCCATAGAGAAATAGAGAGACAGATAGGGGAGATTTCAAAAAAAGGTTATGTATCCCTCAAGGGGATACAGCATAACTCTCCATCCTCAAGCGTGCCAGTGTGTACTGACTTCCTTCTAAAGGGTGTGGAGTGCAAAGGCAGGGGAGGGCACGCCCATTGTGGGAAATCCTGACAAACACTATCTCAGCCAGGTAATCAAGTTAGCATCAACAGTGATGTCCTGTTGGTAATGTATGTCCTTGAAGTGACATGGTGAAGCAGAACTTTGTTTCTGTGGTGTTCCTCCCCCAAGCCCAGAATCCCCGTATAATCATGAGAAAAACATCAGACAAGTCTCAGTAGAGAGACCTTCCACAAAACACATGACCCGTTGTCCTCAGATTTGTCAAGATCATCAAAAAACAAGCAAATTGACACATGCTGTGTGACACAGCATCACAGCCAAGAGGAGCCTAAGGACACATGATGACTCCACATAACATAATATCCTGGAACAGAAAGAGAACAACAGGTACTCTACAGAAATCTGAGTAAGCGTGGATTTTAGTTCAGGCCAATGCATCAGTGATGGTTCAATAGTTGTAACGAGTATCCCATTCCCATGTCAGAGGCTGTAGGACACCACTTGGGGGTTGCCCTGAGAATGGAGTGGACCACCAGGAGCTTGGAAAACAGGTGTGGCAACACCAGGAGAATGAGGTGTCCCCTGATTCCCACTGGAAGAGAGGATCACTTTATTTGAATATTTCCTCAGCTGGCAGGGAACTGAAAGGCTCAGTTCCACTACTCAGTACCCACTACTGAGATACTCAGTACCCACTACTGAGAGAGAAGCAGGAACGTCATCTGGTCCATTTAAGAAGGAAGGTTGTTTGACTAGGGGACTTTATTTGCAGGAATTTGGGGGGAGGAGACCTTGGGAGTTCAGCCATTCAAAACCCTCCCAGCTTCAGGAGTCAACACTGTACCTAACATTAATTTTGGTCTTAGGGCAGCCCGGGTGGCTCAGAGATTCAGCATCTGCCTTTGGCTCAGGGCATGATCCCAGAGTCCCGGGATTGAGTCCCACATCAGGCTTTCTGCATGGAGCCTTGGAGCCTGCTTCTCCTCCCTCTTCCTATGTCTCTGCCTCTCTCTGGGTGTGCTCATGACCAATAAATAAAATCCTTAAAAAAAAAATTGGTCTTAGGGCCAAGTGAAGTGCATGTCACCTCCCTGTACTATCTTCACGATTCTCACAGAAAGCTAAAGCTGTGCACAAACTAAAATTTCATTAGAAAAAAAAAAAAATGAGCTCTAATGACCAAGAGAGAGCCCCAGTGTTAGAAAATATTAGGTAGAGAGAGTGTCTGGGGTGGATCTGTGGTGGAATAACTTGAAGTTCTCATGGAAGTTGCAGGTGTAACTAAGTGTATCAGGGCTACACGATTAATCATGTAACATTACCTACGTGCGGGGATGCCAAGCTCCATTAGTGTTCAAGCGCCCAGGCTCTGGGTCAGGATGAGCATCCGTAGATCCTGCTGGGTCAGGTGTAAGCTGGGCTTTCTTTACCTTCCCTCTCAGCTGCCCTTATCCAGCTCAATGGATATAATAACTCCACATCCTCAGGGTGCATAATAGCAGTATCAATGTGGATGCTTTTAATAAATATCAAACAAGGTGATGCCCAGATAACCGTCCCACTCCCTATCTATCTACCAGTCTTTCCCTGGTTCAGGTTGTTTCCCTACTTAAAAATACACACATTTTTATGATAACTTTAGAATCTCTCAACCTAACTCAATGTGATTGTTAAGTATGTCAGCATTTCCATCCTTTATTTGCCTGTGCTATCGCCTGTCAGTGTTTTAAAATAATTACCCCATCCTCTCCCATTCCCATATATGCTTTTATTAACATCATCCCCTTAATTTTATCTGCAGCTGTGATGTTTCAAAACCCACTTCAGATGCCACCTCGGTAATAAATAATACATAATTTCTTGTTACTTCCAGCAACAGCAGATCATTCCCTCATTCAAATTAGTTTTGCATTCTTCTTTTACGATTCTTAATGTACCCACCACATTATGTCTTGCGTTTTATTTATACGTGTGTTTTTATTTCAATGGTTAGATAACAGACAATAAGGCAAAATTTCTTCATTTCTCACCCGATTTTCTTTCACATCACTTGGCAAACTTTGGGTCTGCCTTCATAATAGGCATTCAGTAAATATGAATGGGTTGATGAAGGCAGTTATACTTCAAAATACTTTGATTTCATATGGTCAATATCTCTGCAAATACCATTTGGATATTTGTGAATTCTTGAGCTGATAGATACTTAAAATGCAATTACTGTCAATTTGGCTCTAAGCCTCATTGCTGCAAGATCAAGACTCACAAGCAACATATGCTTACCAATGATTAGCTGTCAAATTCAAGCAAAAATTACAGCAGAGAGCAAGCAAGACAAACCATTTGGAAAATATAATTTTGGCTTTGTAGCTTTTTCTGTTTACTACATCTTGTTGGGTCATTGTCAATTGGCGCCAACTTTGAGACAGTTCTTGCAGGAATCTACCAAGCAGAAAATCTATATATTTTAATATGTTTCTCCTAGCCCTGGGGTGGCAGTCATTTAGCTGCAGCAACATTGATTCACAAACCCCACGCTAGTTATTTCCCTAGCTTTGTCTCAGTGCTCGAGTGTGTCACATTCCCTTTGGAAGTTGTGTCAAAATGAAAGATCAACACCACTGACAGTGTTCAGATGTTTTGAAATGTACCAGTAATTCACAATGTTATTAATTTCTGAAACAACAGCCCCTCACGCTTCTGAAAATAAAACCATTAGAAGCATTCTCACCATCAAATGAACTCGAAGAGCGGAATATGTTTTGTGTATAGATACGTTAGGTTTATGGTTATAGAGACATTTTCTATTAGAAAGGTGCAACTGGAATCCCACCATCGTAGATAATGCAGATAAATTGTGGAATATACACATTTTTACTAACTGGCATTAAGAGATGCCCTGAACTGTGTTTGAGGTATGACATTGACTATAAAAATATAAAAAATGTTACTGATAAAAAAAGCCATCTCAACAAAAAAGCCACAGACTCTAACATACACCGAATGGACTAAAATATCTAAAATGCCCTCTTCTGGAATACTCTAGAAAAATCTCTGAGACATACCAGCCAAAATTTAGCTAATATATTTGACACACCATTTCAAACGAATTTATATATACAACTTAATTATATATAAAAATAAAATTATTATACATATAAAAGCTAAATGATATAGATTTGCTTGAAAACACAATCATATAATTTTAAGTATCCTTCTGGTAAAATTGTGTTTCTTCTAAAAGCATAATGTGATTCAGTATATTTATAATACAGAGAAAATATTTCTGCAATATAGGTAGGACTATAGTGTCCTTATTTTTGTATTTTTAGGTCTGTATTAATGATATCCATTTTTAAAATATTTATTGAATTTCCTTGATCATATTTTCTATAACCATCTTCCAACTCTCCTTCATATGCAGAAGCACGGATCACTTAGTTACAGACTTTTCACATGTCAGGAATTTGAGGGATCATTTTGTGACTTGGAGTGACATCCTCAGAAACACACTGACCCACTCAAGGTCAAACTGCACTCCTGGTGAAGAGCACGGTGAAGGGGTCCAGTGCTCAGGAGGAGGTGTACCAAGAGGACGGCACGCATAGGAAAACAACATCTCAGCAACAAAAATAAGGATACAAATGGCCCCAGTGCTAAAGTCTATACACTTTCAAGTAGAATTTCAAACGTTTGGGTCCTTTTGTTTCTGGGCCTAAAGAAGACTGGAAGAAGCAAGCTAGACTTCTGGAGGATGACGGATGTAGAAGCAGAGAGCCGCGAGCAGGAAGAAATGAGGTTTGGCAGCACCAAATAGTGTAAAACACAGACAGAGGTGCTCTGAAAGGCCCATTATGATTCTGGCCTCGTACATGACAGCGCAGATCATCCCAGGCACGTTCCCAGCTCCTGGAGAGGGTTGCATGTGTGGTTCGGTACAATAAGGCTGGACTGCGCTGTCAGAGATGTTCACACTGTGTCTGTGCTTATGGAGAGGGGAAGGCGTGCACCACACGCATCCGTAACAGCTGATGTCAAGTGCATGTCCTGATAGGATAACTTTCAGCTTCAATGGATCAACCTCATTCCCTGGCCATGCTACTAAAATACGACAGTAATCTATCACATGCACACCTTTGGAAGGTTAAGAAACTGAGTAACAGAAAACGAGCAAGAAAAAGAAAAAAAGCAAAACCTAGTATTGCCATAGCACTGAACATGGAAATACTGTGTGCTCGCGTGCATGCATGTGTGCACATAAGCATGCGTGTGCGTGTGTGCATGAGGTAGAGGAAGAGAGAGAAAAAGGAGTTGGAGGGCATATGAATTTTACTTACTGATGTATTCCACCTGCTGGACGCCGGTACTCGCTCAATCTAATAGGAAAAGAGTAAGCTCAGTTTGCCAACAGGACAAGAATTGTTCAGGTGAATGAACGTGGGCAACATGCATTCCGTTATTTTATGAATCCACCTGCGCCTACTTCCTCACCTACATTTCACCTTCCTCTAGAACTTCCCTGGATCTTGCCTGACTTTCCAAGAAGCAATTCCCGCATCTCTTTAGAGCTTACATCAAATCCATGAGTTGATGCAGAAGACCAACGATGGAACAGGTCACTGTCTCTAGGCCTTCCCTCAGAAAAGAAATCAGAAGACTACATTGCAAGGGAAGGGAGGAGGAGGAAAGAACAGGGGGATGAAGAAATCCAGGCATGTTGTGAGATTACCTGCAAGGCCTCACCAAAGAACAGTGCAGAAGGTGGGATGGCGGGTGGGGGCGTAAGGGGAAGACCCAGAGCAGCCAGAAGTAATCAGGATGTTTGAGGGACAAACAGAAGCTCATTTTAAAAAGCAAGATTCAGTATATTTGTCTCAGAAACACAAATCTTTCCACCTGTCTCTAAAATAATCTTTGCATTTTGTCTACCTATTTATTCTCATGCCTATAATATCTTATAAAAAGATAAGGGAGTTTCTTCTAAAATTTATAAAGAGCAAAGTTATACCTGTTAAAAACTTTCAAAACCCTGGCATTTGTTTTTTGTTTTTTGTTTTTTTTTTTTCCTAGCTAGAATTATATTGTGAAACATAATAAAAAATACTGGAGTATACGGAAATACCTGAGCCATAAAGATAAATCATTATGAAGACTGGAGTTCCACATGTAAATGGCATCGTTGCTAATTCCATAAGCCAGTGTTTTAACTGTGTTCAACTTTGCTTTTAGTGGGTAATTTAATTGTGCAAAGATTTTGTTTGTCCTTTCCTTGTTTAAAAAAAATTAAATTAAAAAATTCAAAACTATTTAATACTAGAGATATTCATTTATCTCTACAGACTCCATTGTAATTGTAATAATATCCACCCTCCCCAAAATTCATATATGGATTTGGGCGTGTCCCCAGTCTGTCTGGGGCCAGAGGATATTTTTCTCTTTAATGTAACTAGATTATATATGTTCTGGTGTTCTTTGCCAGTGGTGTCTCAGAAGGGAAGAAAGTCCAGAACTGGTGCCCTTGAAATTCTGACTCTGACAGTTTGCAAACTCTAGACACAGGCAGGATCTCTCTAGTATGAATTTGTTCGACAACACTCAGCCTCAAGAAATGTCTCCTTTTTTCTTATTTCTCTGACACAGTTTGCTGTGTCTTAAGCTCCAGTTTTTCAGGATGGACAGAAGGTTCAGTCTCCGTCATCATTTGGGTCTTTCCATCAGCCTTCAGTTAGATCCTAAAAGAAGCCCACAGCATAGGTAGGTGGTCCCAGGAGAAAGAGGGAGCTGCGACTACCATCTTGGTGTCACTCCTAGGATAAGATGAAGGGCTCATGCTTGCCTCTTCATCAGGCTCTGCAATTCCAAGCGCATTGGGGGTGCCTCTCACAGCCCTACTCCCACTAGCAGGGCTCCTCACAGCAGACCTTCACAGCATCCTAGTTGTGTGCAGTTGGGGGTACCATCTTGGGTGGCTTCCCACACCCAGACCCATGGGTGCAACTGGGTCTGTGTAGAGGGTCCTGTACTCCGAAGGCCCCTGCACTGAGACTTGAACGCTCTGCAGTTGAAGTCCCAACATTCTTAATATTTTTGTCTTTTATGTTTTGTAGTGAAATCTGATAGGGACATGGAGCTTGTGCTGGGGGCTCAGTTCCCACAGAACCTGCCCCCTGCCATGACTTCCCACCTTCTCCTGGATGCCTGTTCCCCGACCCGGTGATGCCCCGAATCCCTGCAACTTGCCCCTCCTCCCTGACCAATGACAGCCGCTGGCCTCCCCCAAGTCTGGGCCGGGACAGGGCATGGGAGCCAGGAGGGGACACTAGATGTGTCCGTAGCACATCTGAATGATTGCCCCCACGGTGGAGGGACCATCTGGGACACCCAGATCCAACGTCCACCTTGTTCCAGAACAGAGGGAGCAATCTTTTGGTGGTCACCAGTCTGCTGTACGTTGGGACAATGGTCCTCAAGGACAGGTTCCCTTATCTTTCTCTTCCAGGTCTCAGCTTTGTTCTGACCTCCCATATTCTTCATCAGTTCTAATTTTGCAAACACTGTAATTCTCCTCTGTGCTTACATATGTAATACACTAAACATTTCCATGAATAAATGTTTAATTGCCAAATTAATGCATTTAATTGAGAAAATCCAGCCCATTTGTGCCTGCTAGCGTCAGATGGTGCAGGCATTGGGGTACCATGGTGGCCCCTACGTGCAAGGGTTCAGAGTCTGCTAAGGGACGAGGCCAAGCAGTCAGTAAATAAACCACAGCAACATATCAGGCACTTTAACAAGGTCTGTGGGTTTCCCATCTCCAGAACCCAACAGGATAGAGTCCACCAGTTCAGTAGAAGAGGGAGGCCATCCAGTCCCGGAGAACCATGTGCACCATGTCAAAACACAGTCGGTCTCTTCAGAAGCCACTTTCCTTTGACCTCAAACCATGTCATCTCTTCAAATAGGAGTTAGTCATTGTGCCCACTCATCCTCATTCCTTATGCTCTTTGGACTGTTGTTCTACGGTTTTCTATTGTTCACTAGCGTTGCTGTGTAGATATTATTTATATATCATTACGGCCTGACTTCTAAGCTCTCTGCCACTTAAGGATAGTGGATATAATTTTGGTGAGACATGTTAAATAATCTTTCAAATGGTAGTCATGGCAAAGCCCCCCTTTGGAAATATCTATCGCGTCCCTGCCCGACCCACCCTCCCTTCCCCTGCCCCTGAGAGGAGTGCTATTTTGATTTTCATCACCACTGATCAGTTTTGCTGCTTCTGAGATTTCCTATGAATGGAATCAATCCGTATTCATTGGTTTTTGCATGTTTATTCTTTTCCTCGATGTATTTCCCATTCTATCTATCCGTGCTATTTCACATAACTGCACTGTTCTTTTTTTTATTAATTTACAGTGTTTAATTTACAAATATACCACAACTTATTCATCTCCTCTCCTGACAGTGGACACTTGGGTTGCTCTTATTCGGGGGCTATAAAAGAACCCTGTTAGCATTCTTATACTTGTCTTTTGAGGATGTACAGACACATTTCTCTTAGGAAGACAGACTGGACAAAATCACTATGCCATTAACTAGATCACTGGCTCTCAAGTTTTTGGTCTCAGGAAACCTTTATATTACTGTAAATTACTAAGCCACCCCTCCTCCCCCTGCAAATCCTTTATGTGGATTATATTTACCAATATTCAATGTATTAAAACCTAAACAGATTCCAATTTCCAATTGTTTTGGGTATATGTTCAGAGGTGGGGTTGTGAGATCATAGTTTTAATTTTCTGAGGAGCCTCTATACAGTTTTCCATAGCGATTCCACCATTTTACACCATACAAGGGTTCCAATATCTGCACATTCTTACCAACGCTTAGTATCTTCTGCTTTTGTTTTTTGACAGTAGTCATCCTAACAACAGGAGTGAAGTGATACCTTATTGTGGTTTGGATTTGCATCTCCCTGATGATGAGTGGTGTTGAGCATCTTCTCACATACTGTTGGCCATTTGCATATCTTCTTTGGAGAAATGTCTATTCAAATCCTTTGCCTGTTTTTTAAAACCAGGGGCATTGAGTTGTATGAGTTCCTTATATATTTTAGATATCAACCTCTTAACTATACATATGGCCCCCATTCCACAGATCACCTTTTCACTGGGTTGTTTCTTTACCCATCCGTAAGCTTGCTATTTCGATGTAGCCCCACCTGACTGCCATTTTTGTGGCCTGTCTTTTTTTTTTTTTATATTGTACACTTAAAAATGTGTTAAAAGGGTAAATTCCATGTTATGTGCTCTTGCCACTATAAAAATTTAATTCTGTTATTAACATGTAATGGATTATTGCTATTTTAAAATAAATATATAAATACATACTCGAAAAATAAACATAGGAGAAAGTTAAATATTCAAGATTGTAAAATAACAAATCCATTAATGTTACACAGTATCATATGCTATACAGTTATGTTTTATATATTATACATTATGCATTATAAAAGTACCATCATATTAGCCTGATATGGCCATTGGGGTAATACAGGAATAGGAATGTAAATATTTACACAAAGTTCTTTATTGTATATGTCATTCCTCAGAACAGAAGTTAAAAAGGAAATATGAATACCAATGAATGAATGGGAAATGTGGAAAGGAGTGCTTTATTTTCAGAGTTTTCTAATACGGACAAATTCAAGTGAGCTCATAATTAAAACAAATAATCATAATGTAAGCCAGCCAGAAAGTATAAGAGATTCTAAGAAACTCATTAAAGGAAAAATGCAATATTCATTCCATGGACTTCAAGAACCTATCTGCTATTATTTATCAGATTTTATTGTGTGGGACATAAAGAACACGGTAAACGCGTAGCAATTGCTTAGGTGGTTTTACTGCTCTCAATCCACCTTATTTCTTTTCCTTTGTGCTGCGGACAAGGGTGAGAGGTGACAGTCTGAGAGGGCAGCAGTTTTTCTTTCTGATCCCCTCTTCTGCTGAGTTTGATGGTTGACTGACCTTGGTGGTAAAGGTTAAGTTTGTGTTGTAAATCTAGGAGACTAAGGAAATAAGAGAAACACTAACAATATTAAGCAATATAAATGGTAGTCTGGCTTTGAGCAAATTACAAATTAATTAGACTCATAGCACTTGTGTTATTGTAGCAATGTAATCCCATCAAGTGGCTGGCTGGGGCCAGCTTCCTTAGCCTAAGTTTTCATAGGGCTCTTGTCTTCATCTTCAAAGCTCGGAGACCTGCATGCTGAAAACCGCAGGAATACGGGGAGATGAGGAGTTGTTTCATATCAATCCTGTAGCTATCTAAATATTATTTTGATTTCTGGGTTTTATTGTTATTTTTATGTTTGTCTTTCCTAAACACGACTATTAATACAAAAATTGAGCTAATATTTACTGAGATGCATTATAATAAATAGCACTTTTCCAAATTATATGCCTTTTTTAATCCCTACTTCATTTTCATGAAAATAAGAACTTAAATCGCACTTAAAAGTACATTAATAAAAGGTTTGACATTTAAACACTGTGCAATTGTGCAAAATACACTTTCACAGAAGACCCTGTGATAAAGATAGCCTGCCTTTATTAAAAAGTCTCAATGAGGAAGATTGTAATCCTCTAGAGAAGAGAGAAGAAAATTATTAAAATCACAGGAAACTGAAGCTGAAAGGAACCTTTAAGATTTGGTAAAATGTCATTTACCTTTTAGGGAAATTTTTTTTCAAAGTGTAAATATGTATGAACGTGAATAGTTATTGTGAAGTTCCCAATGTTTCCAGATAAACGGAGAGCCGGCCTTAAAACATTTCCAGTATTAAAACACAACACAACACAACAGTTCTCTGGTTAGTTGCATTTACCAAACAGAATCTCTTTCTATGATAAAATAATGAACACATCCAGTCCAGAGTAATCAAAACCCCAAAGCAATTTACGACCTCCCTCTTTTGTACTCTCAGGGCTGCACAAACAGGTCCCCCAGGAGCTGAGTGGGCCTGTCTTCTCTACCTTGCAGGCTAACCCAAACCCCGAGCAGACTGGCAGTTGGCCCTGCTGTCCCCTGGAAGTCACAGCAGGGGCACCGTGAGCCAGCAGCACATTTTCAGACCCAGTGGATGTTCAGGTATGACTTTGTCCCATGGGGTGTTTTCATCAAAGTCTCTGAGAAGCCCCACTCTGGCAGCACTGGCAATCTCCTGCTGACAGTTCATTTGAAGCTGGAACATTGTCTCCTGTACCTCAAAGTCTAAGGTTCAGCCTCCAGGAATCAAGGGGCCACTCACCGTCTGCTTCAAGGCTGCCCTCTTGGACAAGACCTCGCACTTGTTCCATGTGAACTCCTTCCATGCTCTTCACTCAAGCAAACACTGACTGTGCAGACAATCTCAATGCATTAGCAGTGCCTGTTTACTCCAGGCTCAAAGCACCTAGCCAGGTAATCACTCACTGAGCACCTCATGACCCCTGCCCCACGGAGGAAACATGTAGATGCTCCATGAATCTCATCTGACGTAGGTGAAGGGAGAAATACTCGCTCTCCCTTTCTAAACTTGGGTGGTGAGGTGAAGCTTACAGCATACCAACAACTAACTTCAAATTCTCCTAACCTACATCAGTGGTTTTTTCTGGCTTCTCAAACTCTTTCATAGCCTGGAATAATATGAAGATTTCAGGGTAAAGATCCAAGTGACCTTGACTTTTAATGTAAGTAATGCTTGGTGGTCTCACATCTCACATTTGACTAAGTTAGATTCAGCCAACATGGAGAATCAGAATTTCTTGCAATGTTTTGCTACATGTCATATTTTTTATGACCCAGTTTCGTTTCCACCCCCCAACTTTCACAACTCCTCTGTAGTACATTTTAAAGGCTTTGTGAAATCTGGCCTTACCTCTCTCGAAACTATGAAAGATTATGTGGAATTGTTAGTGAGCTGTGCTGTATTCCTACCTCGTAGTGGAGGAGCACAGTGTTAGGGACAGTAACGCCCTCCTCCAAAAGATGTTCCTAATCCCCAAAGACTGTGACTACATCCTCTGACATCCCAAAAAGGACTTTGCAGAGGTGTTTAAGATTTTGACATAGAAAGAGTATCCTGGATTTTCTATAATCATAAGTGTTCTTACGTAGAAAAAAGGGAGGTTCGAGGTTGGAGGGTTGGAGAAGGGGTGTGATGTCAGAGGTAGAGTTTGCAAGAGAGAGAGATTTGAAAAGGTTACATTGCTGCCTTTGAAGATGAAGAAAGGGGCATGATTCAAGGAATGCAGACAATCTTTAACAGATGAAAAAGGCAAGGAAACAAATTTTCCCGTAGAGCCTCCAGAGGCAACACAGACCTAGTCACTGATTTTGATCTGATTTCTAAAACTGCAAGAGAATAGATTTCTGTTATTTTTAGCCACTAACTTGTGGTAGAGTTGACTCTTAAACAATGAGGAAGTTGGGGTGCCAACCTCCTATGCAGTTGAAGATCTACATATAACTTTTGACTCAATTTGAACTACCAATCGCCTATGGTTGACCAGAACCCTTACCAATAATACAGTCAATTAACAACATTTCATATGCTATATGCATTATATACTATGGTCTTACAATAAAGCTAGAGAAAAGGAAATGTTATTAAGAGAGTCTTGAGAGAAAATACATTTAAACTACTGTACTGTAAAAAAAATGCATATAAGTGGACTCATGAAGTTCAAAGCCATGTTGTTCAAGGGTCAACTGTAATTTGTTACAGTTACAAATTACAACTGTAATTTGTTACAGGAGCAATAGAAAACTAATTGAGGTACACAACCCTTCACTATGAGCCAATGAAGGGGATGCTTAAAAGATCCATTCAGATGGCTAAATATTGGTCCAATGGATTTGAACACCATAGATACTCGCAAGTGAGTCACACACCAATGGTCTAGATGCAAATAGGCTGTGGCTGGCCCAAGCCACCCGAGGAAAAGTTAAACATACGACATTGGGCATGAGATGACTACCCAAGAATGTACAGATATTTTCCAGGTTCCAGATATGGAAACCCTTAGAAGAACATCAGCCACAAGCTCTTTTGAAGAATATCTACATTGCATGGTTTCTTATCAGGAAAGAGGAGATCTTAGGGGCAGAGCCTGGAGGTAAAAATCTGTGAGCTACAGTGGAAGTTGAGGAGAAGTTAAGATGCCGGTTGGTTAAGGTGTCTCCTTTGCTGAGTAATTTCATTTGGAAGCCTCATCAAGGGCGAGGAAAGGGGATATGTGAGCAAACCACAAATGTCCCACGTGAAAAAGAGTTAGCTTGCAGTATGCATTCCTCCCCTCTACACACACAATCTTCAAAATTAGAACTCTACCAGAAATATAAGGACTTTCTTCATACTACCCTTCCTTCTCTATCTGTTCAGCTGTGGGGAACTTATATCCTACCAATAATAGCTACTGAGTGGAAAACGAGGCAAAGTATAAAACAGGAAAAAAAAATAGCTAAGGCTGCTTTTCATTGTGGATTTCCTATTTTGAACCAAGTCTGGTTATAAGAGGATAGAAGCTTTAAATTGGAAGAGAAAGATTTGATATTAGACAGGACTGAATTATTTTATTATCTGGAAGCAAGTGATACACTGAATACACCTGTAGATTTCATCCAGTTCTGAAGAAAGAGTCCAGAGAGAGGGTGTGTGGAGAGGAGCATGAGGGATGATCCAGTTGGCTTATGTTTACAACATACAGACTTTGGCTTATTACATATGTCAAATATGTAATAGAAAGGTTTTATTTTTCTTTAAGTGTAAAAAATATGCATAGGTAGTATGTGAAAATGATAATTCTTTCAGTTAAAAGTATAGAGACAAAATTTCAATTGTCCAGATAAGCTGGCATAATCGCATGTTCTCTTGGAGAGCACTAATTTAATAAGATTATTTAGAGAAAGAGCCTGATGCAGGGCCCAGTCTCATGACCCTGCAATCATTACCTGAGCCAAAACCAAGAGTCATATGCTCAACCGACTGCTGCTCCCATTTACAGGCTATGGAATACACGAGACCCACCTTACCCAAGCCAGGCTGTGTGCAAAGCATAGAGCAGTTATTTGCAAAGAGAAGACAACCTGCATGTGCATTACTACTCTTTATTTTTCTCATAATCGCCTGCATCAGGAAGTCAAGGGGGTTTTATAATCCAACAAGATGGCAGGGTGATAATGAGAAAAAAGGTGAATATTCTTTCCCCTTGGCTCCCATCAAGTTGGCCTAGAATGTGGTGTCCATTGTGGCCATCAGATATGGAAAGATGGGCTGTCCACATCTGTCAGGTGTCCAGGGAATGGTAATGACAGTGGTAGAGGACACGGAAGGAGCCACAGTTATTCTGAAAGGGAAAGGTGTTACTACATCATTTAAGAGGCTGACAGTAGGTAGCACTGGCCATTTTTGTCCAGAGGAGTCATTGACCAGAGGCCAGTCAGACAAGACAGAGGCTGGCACATCATAGTCACAGCCCCTGGCTGGATGTACACACTCCTGATGAGCCCCCGGCTTGCACACAGGGAAGCAGGCACGAACCCACTCACACATCTGCAATGCCCCTATATATCCATTTAATGGCAATAGTCTGATTCTACCATTTGTCTTTGGTGCCAAAAAGATGTGCAGATGCATTTTCCTACTGTCCCCACAGTCATAAAAAGTCTCTTGATTCCTTTAGTATCTTGATTCCTTTTAATGGCTGGGGAAACTAGCCTTTCCTTCAGCATTCCACACCCCTATGTATGTGCAAGGTATATTTTGCTGGGAATTTCATCTGGATTTTTATTTTGTCACACAAGTGGTTTTTCAGTACATGTTTTTTTATTTTTTTTTATTTTTTAAAGATGTTATTTATTTATTTGTCAGAGAGAGAAAGAGAGAGTGCAAACACACACAAGCAGGGGGAAATGAAAAGAAGGCTCCCCACCGAGCAGGGGTGCCTGACATGGGACTCAATCCCCAGACCCTGAGATCATGACCTGAGCCAAAGACTAAAGCTTAACCAACTGAGCCTCCCAGATTTCCTAGTACAACTGTGTTTTAAAATTTCAGATCAATGAATTAAGTCCATCTCAGAACATATAATAGACTTAAAATAAGACACTCTGATTGGCTGCAGGATTAGGTGGAAAGAGACACTGAGTGGCCCAGTGTCACCCTCTGAAACACCCCTCTGAATCAACATGGAATGAACCAAGAGGTTATACAATAGGACACAGAACTTGAGATCAGGGATTCTTCTAGATTAGATCTTTTTCTAACACGGTAAGTGACTCTCACCTCTTCATCCCCTGGGCCTTACTTTTTCTGTCTGCCAAATACGAGGGTTGTACTAGACGACCTCTTTTCTAATCTAATTACATACATCTAATACTTGATGATTATCCATGACCTGTGACTAATTTAGCCAGCCCATTCGACATAAGTGCTCCCAAAGGAAGCTGTCAGTTTGATGTACATACATTTTCCCAAGGATGGCTACCTGCGTAAGAAAGAAGGTAAATGGTGAACCATAAAAATTAAGTTACTTCAGGTATTAAGATACAACCCAGCATACCTTTAAATCAAGGAGGCTGGTTTTGGTAACTCAGTAAGTAAACTCACCTTAGAAGAAAGGTAAGAAGATGAGAGGGGAACAGCATTACAGAAGAGTAACTCACATCTAGGCTTTGGGTTTAAGATTTACATATTTATTTTTAGGGGGAAGCCAAGGGCAGAGGGAGAGAGGGAACCTCAAGCAGACTCTATGCTCAGTGCAGAGACCTATATGTAGGGTTCAATCTCATGACCCTGTGATCATGACCTGAACCAAAACCAAGAGTCAGACGCTCAACGGACTGCACCACCCAGCACCACCGTTTACAGGCTATGGAATACAAGAGACCCACCTTATCCAAGCCAGGCTGTGTGCAAAGCATGGAACAGTTATCTGTAAAGAGAAGACAACCTGCATGTGCATTACTACTCTTTATTTTTCTCATAATCACCTGCATCAGGAAGTCAAGGGGGACTTATAATCCAACAAGATGGCAGGGAGACAATGAGAGAAAAGGTGAATGTTCTCTCCCCCGGCTCCCATCAAGTTGGCCTAGAATGTGGTATCCATTGTGGCCATCAGATATGGAAAGATGGGCTGTCCACATCTGTCAGGTGTCCAGGGAACGGTAATGACAGTGGTAGAGGACACGGAAGGAGTTACACGGACTCTGAATTTTTAGCCTGGAGAACACCTTAAAGAAGACATAAGAAGACATAGCAGTTGCCTTTGATTCATGCATATCTGCTTTGTATCAATGGATTACCTGAGTTCTGCTTTATCTTAAAGATATCCAAACTGATTAGTGGACCTGGGGAGACAAAGTATCCATACAACACAAGATGCTCAAGCGGATCCTGCAGCCTATGTGCCGCAGATGCTACAGGAAGGTTTGAAATACTGGGTGTCGTATTTAGACAAGACAACGCGCAGGCTTGCTTC